>NW_022146494.1:256480-480755 GCF_002938485.1 Sitophilus oryzae
AGTTACGTATTGCTAACTCTAAGTGTCCACGATTCTGAGCCGTATGAGAAGATTGGAAAGACCAGATTCAACGTTCGGACCATATTCATTTTAGCATTTCTGGTTATTTATGTATGAGCTTTTCCATATTTTGCTAAGTCTCAGCTTCGCACTCTTGGTGAAAGCTATTCTCCTTTTAACTGCCTCTACGCATCCGCCCATGTTGCTTATTATTGACCCCAGATATGTACCTAAAGCTGGTTACCCTTTCGAGGTCGTCAAGCCCTGTTTACGACGTTAGGTTTATCCACTATCATTAGTTTTATTTTAGTTCTGTTTATTGTTAGTTCTATTTATTGTTAGCTCCTCCGTTTCAGCAAATATGATGGTGTCATCAGCACAGCGTAAGTTGCTGATTCGATCCACCCCAACCAGAATTCCACCTTCCCACTTATCTAGGGATCTTTGATTTTTCTATGTAGTATTATAAACTGTTCGTATCTTAAACTGTTGGAGAATTCCCATTCCAGGTTACTGATGGAGTCTTCCAGGTGTTCTTGAGTTCTGCTAAAAGTTTGTTTCCACTTGGGAAGCCGAACAGTTCTGGTTCAATTAGTGAGTGTTCGCTTTTTTCTAGCTAGATCGTTGTTTTTTCATTACTTCTATCCCTTGGTGAGAAAGAAAATACAAGAAAAAAAAATATATTTTCTTGTTTAATTTGTTCAGCTTCTCTAGGCATTCTTTGAGCAACTTTGAATTGATGGTTACTGAGCTGATCGCTTTTAATACTGCTTGACTATCAGACAAAATGGCTATTTCTTTTGTTTCCGGTGAAGTTCCTATCTAAAATGTTAGATAAGTTGTACGCATCTTCGATAGCGTAGATTTTTTTTAGGATGCTGCGGTAGGTGTCCATTGGTTCGCAGTATTTAGTATCATTCCACATTATAGTCTTGTTCTTGGTTATGACTGGTTATGCTTTCTGAGCAAGACAAAGAGCAAAACTGCAAGATCAAGACCAGCCTCGCACATTACTATTCACATATAATTTCTATTGTTTATATTATAATAAAACTTCAGGAAAAATGTTTCTCAAACTCCAAAAATTATTATTTTATATCTTTTCCTTTCATTATATCGTGTATTAAGTACCAAAAAGGAGTGTCTAATACATGTTTATAAGAATGTTTGTAATGTAATATTTTTTTTCCTACAAAACAATTAGTAGGATTACTAATTATTATCTAATGTCCTCCCTTTTTAGAAACTGTATTTAATTATAAAATTTTATAGAGCAAAAATGCCTTGTAACAGAAAAATATCCGTGTATTACCGTCCAAACTAGTAATTATACTTTTTATTCAAATAAGAGACAGGATACTAGAACGTAACATGTAATTACCACACTTACTACTAAATGTTTCTCTAAAATGTATTTTTGGGTAATATTTAATTCAGTATTAATAAACGTTAATAGAACATAAAAGAATAATTTATGAAAAGTAGACCCATTTTTCGAACAATTAATATTAAAAATTATTATACATATCTTAGATAAAATAATTACAAATGATAGGACTGAAAGTGTTAAATCCGCCATAGTTTATATATATTACATACATATTTTATACAATCTAGATCCTGGTTTATTACATTTAATTAAAACAAAACGGCTTTTTGGGTTTTTCTTCTGTATAAATTGGCAAAGTGTAAAGAATCTACAAACCCATACAATAAGGACTGGTCATACCTTTGCTTAACCTCGATGATTGATTACGTACTTTAAATAAAAGACTATACATATTTTTTATGATTTAATTACAAATGTTTAATTTTCAGATTTTTTCCTATACTTGTAGTACAAAACGATATAACTTGCTAAATTTCATAGTTCTAGCACAGATTAGGTATACTACACACACCGGAAAAGTCTAGGGATATTACAATTTTATCCAGCCAACGTCAGTAATTTTATTATTTGCATTTCTGATATAATAAAATTAAAAATAAACACAGTTTACAGGACGTATTGGAAATAAAAATGCGAAATTTACCGAATTTTTTCAATTACCTTGATTTTTATTGAACTCAAAATACACACATTTTTTTTAAATTCCTAAACTGTGAATTAAAAAAAGATAAACCATTTTACTTAATAAAGGGTATGGCCTCCTCTAATGTTCATTACAGCCCTACATCGTCTCCATGCTCCTGATCAGGTTATCGATCTCTTCTTGAGACAGCCTGCCACGCTGCATTCACGGCCCGAACCAGATCCCTACGAGTTTCACGAGGCATACCCATTCTCAAAATTCTTCTTTGGACCGCGTCCCATACGTGCTCGGTGGGGTTGAGGTCACGAGATTGTGCCGGCCAGGGTAAGATGTTTAATTGATGAGCATTGATAAACTCACTTACCACTCTGGCTGTATGGCCGTGCATTGTCTTGCATGTGAATGAAGTTTCTACCAAAATCATTGGCATATGGTAACACGACAGGCTCAAGAATTAAATCACGATATGTGATTCCTGTTAGAAACCTTTCAAGAAAAACGAGATCGGTTTTTCGGCCTAACTGGACTCCTCCCCAGGCCATAACTGTTCTACCTTGATAAGGGTGCACTTCCTGAACATGATCAAACCGAAAAAGTTTTCCTGGTTCTCTCCATACACTAATCCTTCTCGAATCCGGATGAATTCCAAAGCGTGACTCATCCGTGAAGAGAACATTGGCCCATTGTTCATCCGACCACTGAACATGATCTTTGAGCCCACAAATATCGTGCCTCTCGATTTCCTTTCGTTAAGGGTTGAACTCTCCAGGGGCGTCTGCTTTTTAAGTTGACCTCTCGTAATCTATTGCGAACAGTGTCATGACTAACGGTTACATTATGTGTTTTCTGAAGAATTAAACTAAGCTCTGGTGCTGTAAGAATCGGTCGGCGTCGAGCATTTAATTGTAAAAATGATCTTGCTGAGGGGTAGTAATGCGATGTCGCCCTGTGTGCCTTTCAGCAACATCACTAATTTTCACGGTAGCGTGCACTTAATCGCGATATTACGCTTTGCGTTGTATTTAATGCTCTAGCTACGTCGATTTGGCGCATTCCAGCTTGGAGCATACCCATGGCCCTTAGCATTTCGTCTCTGTTAAGATGTCTACGCTCCATAATGTCGTTTAATAGTAAACAGAGTTATTTGAATGAATTTACATAGCCATAAAAACATAGCCAGTACAGGTTAAATTCGAACAATTGATGCTAGGTGCTTTTATACATTTGACAAAAAATGAACAAACACTTCTGCAAATATCCCAAATTTAGAAAATAACTAGTGTGACTACTACTTCGTTTCAATCGGAGTAGAAAGAATCACCTACTAAAATATGTGGTTTTATTCCAAAACATTTATTTTTAACTTTTAATTATTAATGATATCCCTAGATTTTTCCGGTATGTATATATGTTATGTCACTGTAAATGTCTGAAATGCGGTAAAACCTAGGTTTTACCGCATTTCGAGTTGGTTAGTGTGGTTATTTGGAGGGTGTTATTCATTGGTAAACTTAGGTTTAACGCGTTTATCCTAGGTTTTATCGCATTTCTGACATTTACAGTAACATATACAGATAAAAAATCTTGTCCCTAATTCGTAGTACGATGATTGTTTTTTATGACGATGGGTAAACGAGTAAAATTTCCTGTGCGCAAAAAATAAACTCGCGTTTAAACAGCGTAATAACACTAATAACTGGGTCGGTCAGGCGCTGCGCTGCGCTGTGCCCAATTTTAGAGGCCATAAGCGTGCTATGCGCGCAAACTAGTAACCTCAACTAACCTAACTAGTGCGCGACTCCAAAAACCGCCAAGATGTTTATAATCTGCATAATCTGTGGTTCTAGTCAACGGAGAATACCATATAAATTTTGTTTCCCTTGCGAGTGTTGAAATATATTTTTTTTGCGGCATAAAAGGCCGTATAATATTTTTCCGTTACCTTAGAAGTCTGATTTTTTCACGACTTTAAGGGATTGTAGTCCTAAGTACAGGGTTTTAATTTTAACTCGATACCCCCACGCGTTCTAGAGATAAATAGTCTTGATAGACAGAGAGATTGACAGACAACAGAGTGATCCTAAAAGGGTTCCTGTTCTTTGTGGTACGGAACCCTAAAAGTCATTACATTATTCAAAAACCAATATGTAGTTTGTAGACGAACCAGCTAGTTTTTAGTGCCATCTGCCTTTAGTTACTTCGCAAAATTGCTAGTTAGTTTAAAGTAAATCGGGCATCCATTTTAGCCGAAACATATAACGTTTACAACATTATAAGATGACAACTTAAGGAATATTGGCATTTGTCTGGTTTGCATTGTTACAAGTTTTTCTTAAATTACTTTTTTTTTTTTTTTTTTTTTTATTATATTGTTCAATTTTTTTTAGCATGCGTATTCAGTATAGGCAGACCCTTTTAAAAATCCTATTCACGACTTGGCTGTAAATTTTATATGGAAGCCAATATTTGGACATTTCAAAATTTGCATGGGATTTCCAACGACGCGCGACGATGCACCACCCCGTATACAAAAAAACACAGCAGGCTGGCCAATAAAAAGTACTTTTAAGCAAACTAAAAGATTAGGTATTAAATTTTCAGTAGGGCATATTCAAAGAAGAAAGCATTGTTTTAATATTTCACATAGGTATTTATATTTTGAAAATAAAAAAAAAAAAACATTGTTTTATTTCGGTTTAATTTATTTTTATAGCGCCAAGTGTACTTTGCATCCTTTATGCTACTGTCCTTTCTTTATTTCTTTTTATTTTCTCCTTTTTTAAGAACGGTTGTGGCAATAATTAGTACGCTAAAAGAAGAGCGGACAGGAAACGGGAGACCGGCAGCATCTCTCCAAACTATATTCTCCAAGGGATATTCTAATAAAAAAAGGAGAAAAAAAACAGGATGGAGAACGTCGCGTCGCGCCGCGTGAAATTCTATATTTTTCTGAGGAATGTCTTGTTTTTTTTAGTTTTTATGTTCCGCAAAAAGTAACGGTTTTAATGAGTAGAATCCCTTGTGAATATATTTACGTATCTTAAAATTAATATCGAAAATTTCTTTTTGTCTATCAAATTCAAGGAAACGTTAAAAAACTGGTAGGGACCCGGCCAAGCAAAGGAAGCCCAGATTTAATTCTAATGTACAGCACCGGATAAGAACATTATTCCCAGTGGCTTCTATATCAAGTCACCGATCCAAAAAGCAAGAGACGTAGGTATATTAGACATCGCCAGTCGGGTATTATTGTTGCGATCTCAAAAAAATTACAGATGGAAAAAATCAGAACAGCTAAATGACATCCAGCAAAGGTTTCAGGAAGTTAAAGAACCAGCTTTGGCAGAAGACCAGAAACCCATACTGCAAAAAATTGACAGAACATACTATAAAGATAGAAATATTATTCAGAAGACTAGATAAAAAAACTGGCTACCCGAAAACTGGTAGCATCCAGATACCAGCACCAATAAAGAGGTAAAAAAGGCAATCGTCAATTTTTCCTCTAGGGTTCTGTCCAGTCCTGAAGAACAAATCCTTTGTTTTTGGTCTACAAAAGACTCCTACCGTGGACATTATAGGTTCAATGGAAACATTGAAGTTTGAGAGTCCGTATGCAGATGAACTGATGCGGAAAATAATAACAGTCTTGCAAAATATGGAATATCGAATATCTAACACCACCAAGGAAGAACAAGCTGCATTAAGGACACCATTTGTACCACCAGATAAGGGTAGGCCAACAGATTTATTGACCGCCCATTTTGGAGACTCGGGGGGACTAAGGGCAAGTATATCTAAATATTTAGTGACTCTACTAAGACAATTAAAGAAAAAATCTACCGAGCTTTGTGCAAAAATATAAGAATTTTATACCTGATAATTTCACACTACATCATAGTAAACTACCACATCTTTATGGGTCAACAAATATTCACAAAGATGGGGTGCCACTCAGACCTATCACTAATTCAAGAGATTCAGCAACTAGCAATTTAAGTAGATTTATCCTTCAAAATGTCCAAATATTAGTAGCAAAATCGCTTCAATTGTTAAGAGTTAAAATAATTTTGTAGAAATACTTCCTCCTCCTCCTTCCTATTACTCTATAAGAGTATGGTGACATTATGATATTGCATTTATTGTGTCTCTCCAAGTTGTTCTGTCTTGCGCAGCAGTACTGGCCTCGTGCAGAGTGTGACCTATTATCGTCTTCATTTGGTCCACCCAACGGTTTTGAGATCTCCCTCTAGGATGTTTCCCGTTTACTTAGCCCTCCACAATTAGTTTTTCTAGACCATTGGTGTTCCGGGATATGTGGACAAAGTATCTTAAGTATGATTGATTTATTGATATCGATCGTCTGGATTCGAAATTCAGTTGTTCGAGTATTGAAATGTTTGTACGGTGAGCTGTGTACGGTATTCGCAGCATCCGTCTATAACACCACATTTCAAAAGCATTGATTTTACGTTTTATTGCCAACTTCAATGTCCAGGTCTCTGAGGCGTAAGTGGTAATGGGGAAAATTAGGGCTCTTAGTAGTCTGAGTTTGTTTCTAATTGAAATGGCTGAATCTTTCCATATTTTATTGAGTTTGGTCATGGAATTACGTGCCATACATAGTCTCCTCTTGATTTCTGCATCACATCCTCCTTTGTTTGATATCAAGGAGCCGAGATATATATATTGATCTACAACTTCGAAACCTGCTATTTCTGTTGTAATCGTGGGTTCTCGATCGATAATCATTAATTCTGACTTTCTTTTATTTAGTTTTAACCCATATCTTTCACTGACAACCTCTAATTTATGCATAATGGATTTTAATTCATTAGCGGAGGATACGAGTATAAGTGTATCATCTGCGTACCTTAAATTTGTTATTTGTTTACCGCCTATAATGCTACCGCAGTTGTAGTCTTCCATAACTTCCCTCATTATAGATTCGCCACATATATTGAAGAGTAAGGGAGATAAAATGCATCCCTGGCGCACTCCCGCTTCCAAGTCAAATGCATCTGTATGTATCAGAAATACTTAAGAACATGGAATTAGGTCCTTCAAACAAATTTGTTAGTTTTGAGGTGGAAAATTTATATACTAACGTCCCCTTGGAGGAATCTTTATATATTGTCTAGGCTAGTTTGAGGAAGACATAACATTTTCTAAAAAAACTTCGCTGCGTCTTATGGGAGTGGTGGAACGTTTGATATCATTATTATACAGGGTGGTCCGAGCTGCATTCCCGAAACTTACAAAAGTAAAAAAGTTCGTATAAATGTATGTTCTAAAATTCTTAACTATTGAGACACAGGGTGTAGAAGTTTAATTTTTATTTCGATTTTTTTTTCCAAATAATTTCTGAAGTAACGTCAATATTTGGATGAAAATTGTTGTCTTGCTGATTTTTCACATGAGAAATTTGATTTCGATGTCAACATGACTGAAATACTTGTTGAGAGCGTCACTTACATATTTTTTAACTGGTTTGAAGAGTAACAACTTTTCGTCCGTATCTGTATAAATTACTGAGTAAAAAATATACATTTGCGATGTTTTCTACATAAAAAGGTCTCCTGGTCAAAATCGCTACGAGTAATGGTCTTCGAGATATTTGGAATCGTACTATCCACTCAGCATGTATATTTTTTTGAGAACGGTTGCTCGTAGACATTTTTTACGTAAAAAAGAGATATTTTTAGCGTAAAAAATCACAGAAAGGTATATTTTTTCACACAGTAGTTTTCTACAGGTACGGACGAAAAGTTATTACCTTTCAAAACAGTTAAAACACATGTAGGTGGTGCCTCTTACAAACAGAAGTCATATTGACATCAAAATCAAATTTCTCATGTCAAAAAATTCCCACTTTCATCCGAATATTGACGTTACCTCAGAAATTATTTAGAAAAAATCGAAATAAAAATTAAACTTCTACACCCTGTATCTCCGAAACTAAGCATTTTCGGACATACATTTATACAAATTTTGTTATTTATTTTCTTCTGCAGAATATGCTGGCGAAGCTTCCGGAATACAGTTCGGACCACCCTGTATATCTAAACTGCAATTAATGAATGGTCGTATGTATTTACTTTCTTCATCTTTTAAATTATGACGAAGGTTTGTGTTTAAATTTTGTTTATTGTTTTTAAAATAAAAATTAGGGTAACTGATTTTTATTAATGAATCTTTTTTTTATTTTATGTTCTTGTTTAGTAAATTAGTAAACTCCTGTTATATTCGATCTTTAATTTTCATTTTCAGTAGCTTAATCTCCAGATATTTTCTAGAACCGGTATGATATTTTATTCTAAACTTAAATGAAATACCGATAGAGACAGAACCGAACTAAAAATCCTCTAACGAAGAAATTTTAAGTGTATTCGAAATCGATGATTCATCCGGCAAAAACCTACGCGGGTTCATTTCCGTCTCCCCCCTCTATACCCTCGCGCCCCACATTACACCGCCACCCCCTAGCGACGTGTTCGATTCCTCCGCTTCGCCGTCTTAATGAAAAATGTTTCATTAAAAAGTCGCGCCACTGTCGCGGGGGAATTAAGTTTGCTCCACCATCCCTCGGCGACCGGCCAGGGATGGGCGTGTAAAAAAGCGTAACGTAAAAATCGCAGTTTTTTACGCGGTCGCGTGTGTATAAATTAGTAAAGCTTTGTGAAAAACGCTGTTATCTGTTAATAACCATTGTACAAATACAGGGTGAGTCTTAAATAGTTCAAATATTTTAGGAGTAGTATATTTCGACACCAGATTATGATTTTTTTTAAATCTGAAACGTTGAATTTTTTTTAATTTTTCGTTAAAAATCATAAAATCATATTGTCTTCATAATATGGCAACATAGGTAGTAGATTAAATTTACAAGAAAGAGAACCCAGAAATCATCCAGCGGTTCTTAAAATTTAAGCAAAAAATGATTTTTTTTTAAATTTTAATGGAAAATATCTCGGTTATTTTGGAGTTTTTCGAAAAACGGTAAAAAGAAAATAAACTCACCGGCAAAAAAAACGGCCACTAAAAACTAGTTCCAATTTCAAAGTTGGATTTCTCGCGAACCACTCATTAGATTTTGATGATTTTTTTTTAAATTGTAAATGAATTCCTTCTTAACGGATGCTACGTCAGAAATTTTTTATTCCGAATTTATTTTGAGCATATACAGGGCACAACAATAAGACGAAGTTTTTTGCTCGAACTTTGCAAAGGGTAGCAAAGGGTAGCTTGCTTTTTTGGTAGGGTGCAGCAGCTGTAGTTGCTAAATCACATTTTAGCCTCACCTTTTGTGAGCATTTTGTTTTTTTAATCACGACATTATCTCTCTTTTTATTGGAGATAAACTGCTTTAAAATAAACGTCTCGGAAAAATGCTTCGCAAGCAGAAAGTTTTATGTTCAAGGCGACATAGACGAAAACGGATTTATGAGTATTTGCCATATGATAACAACGGTTGTCAAATTAAAAAATGCCATTATCTGTGACGGATGTTGCTCGTATTGCGGCTTTAATTGAGGATGGCCGAAGTTAATGTTATGTATCCGATACCCTGGGCATACCTCGAAGAACAGTCCAGGATGCCTGGAATCGGTATATGGAAACGGGAAATTGCACCAGGCGAATGGGTTCCGGAAGAAAACGGAAGACAAATGCAATTGACGACCGCTTTATTGTCCTGAATACTGTACGAAATCGTAGAATTACAGCGTTTCAGAATCAACATCTGATACAAGCCGTGCGTAGAACTCAAGTCAGTGAGAAAACTATCTAACGACGACTAAAAGAAAACAGCTTGTCTGCAAGGAGGCCTGCCACAGGAACCCAGCTACTTCCAAGACATCGTCGAGCACGTCTTCAGTTTGCGCCTTTACATATGAATTGGTTTGGTCGCGGTTTTGCCTGCAAAGCATTTTTCCGAGACGTTCGTTTTACAACAGCATATCTCCAATACAAACAGAGATAATGTCGTGATTAAAAAAATAAAATGTTCACAAAAGATGAGGCTACAATGTGATTTGATTTAATAATAGCTACTACAGCTGCTCCATCCTACAGGGTGTCACAAAGTTCGAGCAAAAAACTTCGTTTTATTGTTGTGCCCTGTATATGCTCAAAATAAATTCGGAATAAAAATTTCTGACATAGCATCCGTTAAGAAGGGATTAATTTACAATTTAAAAAAAAATCATCAAAATCTAATGAGTGGTTCGCGAGAAATCCAACTCTGAAATTGGGACTAGTTTTTAGTGGCTGTTTTTTTTGCCGGTAACGTATGTTTCTTTATCGAGATCTATCACCCTTGAAAATATTTGCACTTATTTAAGACTCACGCTATCTATACCATGATCCCATAGATAGCACGTTGTTAGTTCAAAGGTTAAGAATTTAAAAGAAAGAATCATAAGTGTTTCCTTTCAATATTCTGATGAAATCGTAACATAAATACTGTTCTTTTCGATTTAAACATAATATCAAATCAAAATAGGTTGGAAATAACAAGCTGTTCCAACGTGTGTCCGCGTATATTACACCAAAACTTAAGGAAATTAAAAAAGACGCCCATCCCTCAGCGGCCAGAATCTCCTCCAAGGCCCTATATAGCCCAGCCAAGCAGCAGCGGCAGCGCGAATACATGCATAAATTAAAAACGTAAAACATCAATACTTTCTTATTAAAACTCTCCCCGGGTCCTAATGACAATCGGGCCGGGCGCCCCGAGAATCGCGAGAGTGAGTATGTGAGAAAGGGGAGAAAGAAAAGAAAACGGAGGAGAGCGGACCGGAGGAGGAGGAGGCAGTGGCGTGCGTACTCATTAAAAAAGCGCTTTGTTTCGGGAGGGGTGGGGGTGGTTTCGATGGGGTGAGTCATTAATTGGATTTGGGAATTGGTGGGTGGTGTAGGAAAGGGTGGATCGAGTCGTGTGTGTGGTGCGGTGTTCGGATTGAGAATATGTTTTAGTAAAAAACCATTTGAATACTACCTGATGCCCGCAACGTTATTCGCGATTTAACTTCCTCTTCTATTATAATATAGCTATTTTTTATACAAGACGACCGAAAAGGTTAATTCACGAGCGATGAAATCACGAGAGAATTAATTTCGGGAGACAATAATGTAATTTTATCGTCGTGTATAAAACAATACTTTTTTCCATAGCGAGTTACGTTTTAAAAAATATTCAGAAATTATTATTTCAAGGAATTTATTACGAGTAGAAAAAATATTGTGCCGGGTTGGCGTTGGTTTCTATGTAATTTGACAAATAAATAAAGCTGTTAAAGTATATATATAGTTGTCAGTTTTGAGTCAATGTTTTTTAATTCTCTTTCGTGTCGATTGCTGATTGAATTGGAGCCAGAAATGGCTCAAAACAAAATAAGTAAATTACCAACAGAGGTTTTTTTTAATTCAGGCTGAGGCGACAAACGCCATATCCAAACTACTTCCATTTAAATCCCGAATAACTTATGAAAAAACTTATAATACATTAATTTGTACCTTAGAAAGGGTAGGTACATGAAGTTTGTACCTAATATTTAGTTGCTATGAATAGCAACAAAATTTGCGGCTGATAATTTTTGAAACAGTGAAATTCGCATGAAAATTCGTTAATTGGATTTTCAGTAATGCTCTGACTTACAAACAAGATTGTTTCAATAGTCGACTACGTATTAAGTTTTTGAGATCTGTTTCATGTACACCTTTCGACCTCCCTTGCTTTTTTACCTGTTTATAATGATATTTTTTTTAAATACAAAAACTCATTGGAAGTACACAGTTGAACATGGATGTCGATATTTGCATTTTACTTAGAGTAGGTCTGGCGCCCATTCATGGCTCTCAAGTGCAACCACAAGGATCTATTTTACCTGATCTATTAAATCAAATCAGGTTTCAACTTTAGTACCCACTTTTTGACATGGTTATATTCAAGAGTGAATAACCTGAGTCATTAAATCTGTTATATCCAGCATGTGATTTCTGGACAATTCCAACCTAGGATAGTTTTCTACATTCTCTATATATATGAACTCAGTCTGCAATGGCTCATAGATAATAATAGAAAATGGAACTATACCGGGTGAGTCTCAAAAGTGGCTCACCTCTATAATTTTTTATTTTTTCAAATAAGAAAACGAGATTTGGTATGTTTTGTTTAATATAATAATAAAATAAGATTGATTGACGTATGCAATTGTTTTCGATCACTTCCTGTTTCACCGGAAATTACTACAACCTTTTGATTTTTAAATGGCACTCTCGGTATTTTTTTTTACTTTGTTGGAGAGAAAATGACACTCTGAATAGAATGACATAACACATGTCAACTTTTGATATTTTTGCATACGGTTTATTTGATATTGTAGCATGCGCTTTATAACAACAATTTGACTCGAAATATTAAGTGGGTGGTACCAAATTATTCGTAAAAAATGCATTTTTCAAATATGCTAGCGAGCCACCCTATTTCCATTTGAAAAAAATGACATATGATTAAAAATACGATTTGGGCATTACAACCTAACCGGCCAGGACAAGATACTAAAAACTACACAATCAAATCTATTTTTCCGAGGCTTGATTAAAAATTAGTGTTTTTAACACAGCCATGGCACTCTAGATTGAAATTTAAAATACAGCTTTTTTAAACGAGAATGTCAGAAGTTGACATATTTCATTCTGTTTAGAGTGCCATTTTCTATAGAATAAAATAAAAAATTATCGAGGATGTCATTTAAAAATCAAAAGTTGTCGTCATTTCCGGTGAAACAGAATTTGACCGAAAACAATTGAATACGTCAATCAATCCTAATATAACTCAAGTGTTACCTGAACAAGTCAACGTGTATCAAAGAAGTTTTTGCGGCAGACTCTGCGATAAAGATCCTGAAACAGCGGAGCACATGATTTCACTGCGAGGCTCTGGATCGCAAACGACATTTTATTTGAGAAAGCTAGGCTAGAACCGGAAGAACTATGCTCCAAACATATCAAGGACCTGCAAACACCGAGGATGCCATTTAAAAATCAAAAGTTGTTGTCATTTCCGGTGAAACAAGATGCGATCGAACACAATTTAATACGTCAATCAATCCTAATATATGTCACATACTAACATACCAAATCGCGTTTTTTATCTGAATAAATAAAAAGTTATAGGGTATAATCTTATTAATTTTTTTAAGATATGTTAGAACATACGTTTATATAAACTTTTCCTCTTAGAATATGGTCCAACAATCACGCCCTTAAATATTAGCATGTCATTAAGGAACACCCTGTATTTTAAAGAAATTCTGCATAAAACTATTAACATAATATTTATCCCACTTTTCGCTAGCACAATATCAAAGAACCTCTAAAACCGCCCCGCTAGACAAAAAACGTCACTGCCGCCGCCCATCATTCGCCTCCTCCGCAAACTTTTCAAAAGCGTAATTAGCAATTAAAAAAGCCGAGCACGCCGCTGGTCTCCGGCCTGAAAAGAAGCTCGAGGGGACACGACGAGAGAGGGGCACGCGGCGAACGGCGGAGAGGGCGGGGAGGACGTAAGGAGAGAACCTTCGTTTATGCACGGTCGTCCGCGATAACGATTTTTTGTTAATTATCAAGTCGCGTATGAGACATTGAAGCGGCGAAGGAGGTGGGGTGGAGGGGCACGCCGCTGGGAGGGGTAGAGGGAGAAGGTAGATGAGGGGTTGCCGGCTCTGCGGATTTCGTACGCCGGCTGCCGAAAAAAAACGGAGAAGAGAAAAGTAAAAGGGTCTCATGGTTTGAGTAGTTTTTATTTTTGTTGCTAATTTGGTCGCATTTTCGAGCGGTTTTGTGTCGGTTTTGGAGTGGATGTTTTTGGAGGATGTGAATGAGCATAATTTTCGAGTGTACGAATGACGTTTTATAATATTTTTGAATTAAAGTGTATTTTAGTTTGTATTCTACGAATTGTATAAATGAATACAAAAAGATTTCAACGTTCAAAACTAGTTGATATTTGCACGAATATTTATTAATAATAAAAAATAATATATAAATAGCTTTTGTGTAAAAGGTTGACAGTTCTACAGATTTTTACTATGGCGAAAACCATGAAAAGGTGTCTTTATTAAAGTAGTTGTTTAGAAGGTCTTGTCATTTAAGTAGTGTTAATTTTGTTGCTCTTTTGGTCGCATTTTCTAGAGATTTCTTGTCAAATTTTTGTGAAGTAACACTCTGGCAATTATAAATGGTAAAAATATGGATCGTTTGCGTTTTATTGCTCTGGGTGCCTGCTCACCAAGGGATAGAAGGCAATGAAAAAGCAAATGATCTAGTTTGGAAAAGGAGCGGACACTCCACTAACTGGACCAGAACCGTCTGTTTTCCAAACGGGAACCAACTGAAGGCGGAACTGAAGAATCTGGAAGACTCCATCCGTAACTTGGAAAGGGTGTCCTCCAACGGTCTAAGACACTCGAAAAAGTTCCTCAGAACTTACGACCGAGACAAATCAAAGGTTTTCCTTGATTTAAGTAAAAACAATCTTCGGATTGTCACGGGGTTTCTAACAGGACACTGTCTCCTCAACGAACACCTCAGTAGGCTGAAGCTGAGAAACAACGGCGAATGCAGATTCTGTGGGGAAAATGGGGAAACACCAGAACACCTTATCACTGAGTGCGCCGAGACGACGACCTTTCGTACCATGAACTTTGGTACGTCTGATGTCGAGGATGGAGAGCTGGCCTCTGTGGAGCCGTCTCAGATACTGGCTTTAGTTAAACCCCTGAGACTGTATGATGAGTTATAACTCGTTATAACTCAAGAAAGGGGAACACACAGTAGATCTATAAGGTCGCGGTGATTAACTCCCCTCCTAAACATAAAAACGGAGTTAAAGACAGCTGGGAAATGACAATCTATGATAATTTTGGCGAGACCAATCTCTAGACGACATTTAATAAAAATTAGTATACTTGACACAAACTTGTCAAAAATTAACACTAATTATAGAAAAATTATAAAGAATAAAACGTTTTCAGTCATACAAATCTATTTCCAAAAAATTATTTTTCTCAAATTTTAAACTACACCATTATATTTTTTACTTAATAATAAAATAAATTATAACCTTCTTAAGACCAACTGGCAATAAGCATTACATTACTGGCAATAAACATTATATCATAAAGAAATAGTACGGGCCAAGTAATGACATCTAGAGCTTGTCCTCGCCAAAATTATCATCGATTATCATTCGCCGGCAGTCCTTGACGACGTTTTTTTTTCGATCGTACGATATTATCAAGTACATCTATTAATACATCTAAGAAAGTATAATTTAATATCGTAAATAACGCTGGCAATTATTTTTGGTAGAATATGTATTTTTAGTTAATCCCCATTTTGAATATTTTTACGTTTGCATATTATTGTGGAATATAGAAGAAATACAATGCTAGAATACACCTTTTGTTAAAGTAATTATTGTTTTTGTGGTTTGTTTGGCTACTACTACATTAACTTATTATTTTTTATCTTAACAATTATTTTGATAACTTTACATTAATCGAGTGCAAGAGTTCTATATAATATACTAATTTGCGAACTATCATAACTTAAAAGAGTACGATTCACATTTTGTTATAATTGGCAATTCACTTAATGTATTTTGCTTAAACATCTGTGTACCATTTTTTTATTAAAAAATAGTAATTGCAAGATACGTTTTTCAATACTTGATTATTTTTTATTTTAGATAATTATGTTAAGTGTAGTTCAATGTACAAATATTTAAACAATTATACGGTTTACTAAAAAAAAAAGGATTTGACTGTATGCTTTGAATCTGTTTAATTTTAGTAAAGCGAAATTGTATTATTAATATGAAAGAATAAATAAATAATAAAAACTGTTAACAAATCATTATATTTTTATTTATATTTTGGAATTTGAAAGGTCAAATACAATTCTACTTTGACTAACATAAAGTAAAAAAAGTTTAAAATAATAAGACGCTTCTAACTTAAAACAGTAACTACTTTTTTATTTGTATAATCGTTTACATTAGTAATTTGATCATAATTATTAATTGATAAACTAATTATTGTATTATTTATAAAGTATATGAATTGGAAAACAATTTAAAATAAGAATATAGTTAGTAAATATAAATAATTCAGTATCTAACAACAAATTTTAAAGGCATTCAAGACAGAGATATTAAAAAACAACAAAGCTATAACCGCATTCGAATAATTAATATGCGCCACTGCCGATCTCTCCCCACATTCGTGCCTAGGAGTGGGGATGGGTCCGTCGCCGATGTGCGCTATGAATAAGAATACGTGCATTAAAAAGGAACATCAATACTTTTCTTATTAGAACGGGCCCGTAATGACAATCAAGACGGCGATGACGGACGACGCGGTACGGAGGCAGCGCCGTATGTGGCGTCCAGTGGCGTCGCGGGATTTTTTCTTTCATTATGAATTAATTAGGAAAATAATTTTATATAATATTAAGATTTTGGTTGTGAAGACTATCTTGGTCTTATAGATTGGTTGTCCTGCCCGATTATCTTAGTGCCATATTCTGGGATTGTCGTTCCATTCTTTGAAACTTCTTTGTCTTTTTTTAATCTATGTCTCTGAAAAGGCTAAGTGAGAGTCTAGTGCCACAACGAACACTTCGAACGCTTGTTTGTATCTCTATATAAATTAGATTTATCTTTTATAAATTATAGCCTAGAATAATCAAATTAATTTAGTTCTATGAGATACTATATAATTATTGATAATGCAGTATAATATCAATTTAATTTTGGAAATCTTGACTACTACGTATTTTTGGGATCAAAAAAAAATCCTCTAGCGGACAAAAGCGTTTCTTTTGTATAGACCAAGGCAATTTTGTATAGACCTCTATCGGTAAATTGCGTCCACTGAACTTATTTTGATTCCAAATATACGTAGTCGTTTTATGTTCACGGAATAATAGGACATCCTGTATATTAATTAATTAATATTCACAGCAATTTTAGATGATCAAATATTTAGAGGTGTCGATCTATAAAAATTCTTTCGTGGTTTTCGGTTGTTTCAGTTAAAAATTTTCGGTAATTCTACTGTTCTTTTTGCAATAGTAACATATTTATAGTAGGTATTGATATAGGCATATTATACCGGGTGTTGCATCGTCGGACTAAATAGATAAATTTTTGAAATGATAACTTCATTTGACAGTTATCTTTTACCTTGACTGGTGCTCATAAGTAAATACAGGGACATAAGAGAGGAGAGATATTTAAAAAGAAATCGGCGATAACTCGTAAATGGGCTAATCAAAAATATCTAAAGTTATTCTTTTGAATGTGGGTTTTAGTGCTCTTCAATAAACCTAAATAGAATTATTCTCTGAAATAATTAGGGAAGCCAATAATTGACCTCATTAAAATTTACATGGGATTTCCTATGTCCCGCTCGACCATGCAACACCCGGTATATTGATATGAACAAAAATATTTACCTATTTTTGCAACGTAAAAAATGTCTCTTGGTAAAAATCGCTACGTGCAACCGTTCTCAAGATATTTAAAATGGAAATAGTGAATACATGTTATTATTGACAAAAAAATAACCATGTTGAGTAGATAGTTATTTGACTAAAATAATAATTTTAGGAAGTTTTTATTTTTTAAATTAATCATAAAGTTTTCTTCGAAAAAATGATGGTAAAACAGGTTCTGTTCAACTTTTGCTACAAAAACATCTCAAATTTATGATTTTAGTCTAATAACTATTTATTCAACATGTTTAATTTATGTCAATGATGACAGGTAGTAACAATTTCGATTCCAAATATACTCGTAGCGATTTTTATCAAGAGAGCTTTTTTACGTAGAAAACGTCGTAAATGTATATTTTTTACTCAGTAGTTTGATACTGGTACAGACGAAAATATACATATATCTCATTAAAAAGTAAATATTAAATTTTATTTCTAGAAAAACCAGATATAAAACATTGATTCCACTCAATGGACACATTTTTTTTGTAAAATAAAGCTTCAAACATTTGCTAAACAGTTTTTGGATATTATCCCGAAACAACGTTTTTGGGATAAGACGGGTTATAAGAAAATACTGAGCCTTAGCAAGTTACGAGGACATAAAAATGCACTTTTCGATACCTCCTATCTCGTTATATAGTATGTAGACAAGTTTTTTGCGTAAATTGTCTATTTTTGCGGACATTTTCTGCTCGACTTGTTTACATTATCTTTTGCATCTATAAAATTGATAATTTGTAATAATTTCACATTTCAGATTTTCTACGGTGACTTGACACAATTTTACACAATAGTTTCACGAGGCAAGAAAAAAATCTGCGTCGATTCTGTGGGAAAAACCTTACATCAAACTGCGTCCAATTTTCCAGATATTAATCGACGGCAATCACATGAACAAATGTGATTTTACACCTATATCCGTTTCAAGTGGATAATAGATTTTTTTTTAAAAAAACGTAGGTAATTAATATGATAGAGGAAATATGACACATCTGTTTTAGTTGGTTGTGTTTATTAACATTGTTATATACAAGGTATCCCAAAAATTATATGATAAAATATAAATCCATAAAAATTAAAAAAAATATATATATATATATATATATATATATAGCAGTTATATATATATATATATATATATATATATATATACTTAACAAAGGTTTGTTCTCACAGCGTGTTCCCCAATCCCAACATGTTTGTGACATGTTTGTGACTTCTTCCAAACTGAAGTTAATGCGCACTTCAAATAATGCAGTTTCTTGTCGATTTCAAACTATCTGTGCGAACAGCGACAGCGAGCGAATGGGCCTTCTTTTTTGATCTAATAATACCACTAATTTTAACTCCTACTTAATGCCCAATAACGAACAAGGAATTAACCAAAGTATTATCTTTAATGTTTTTGATTTGTTCTTTTAATGTTTTGATGTTTTGTAATTTTGGATCAGGCTCGACTCAAAGGCCTGACCTGTTCCTCCATCAGTTCTTCCTCTCGGTCTGTGTCTGGTAGTCCAGAGTTTGCCGTTTTCATTTGTTTTAACGCTTATGTTTAGTTTATGTTGTTCCAGCTTGACTTACTTTCTGACGCCTTAATTATTTAACGTTTTTTTCTTATATCACTCTTCATCAGCTTCGAAAGAGCCTGTTGCCATCGTCTTATTACCGTCAACGAAAGAACGTTAGGAAAAATGAAGTGAACGCATTCAAATGAATGCCATTTATTCAAAGAAATAGCTGATCAACGTAAATTTCACACATAATGCCTATGGTGACGGCGCATGTGCAGTTCCGGATACTTAAAACAGTGAGTTCAGACGTATCAGCGATACTGTAGTCAACAAGAAAGACAGCAAAGAGTGAATGAAACCAGGTATACGTCATCACCGGCAGCGACGACCGTATTCATAATACAGCATGGTATCTTTCACGAGACCAGCGACCCAGAAGAGATCGCTCGAGTGACCATGATTAGGAATAGCAGGGATATTCAATATAACATCCATCGGCCACAAAGAGATTATCTAAAGGCGCAGTTGCATCATGTCTCTGAAATGCGACTAGTTGAATCATGATGGTGATGATATAGGTTAATTTGAAGTTCTGTTAGCATGTTCACCAGATCACAGCGTAGCCGCCACCGTTATTGATACCGACCGCTAGGATCACTTACAGCGACGACCGTGTTCTGGGTGTACCTGATATTGATTACAAACAGCTACAGCTGCTGAGCGATTAAATGCTCGTAAACACAAAAAGCAGAAAATAGGTTAACAGTATCACAGCTGAGATGCGAGCATTGTTGCGGCAGCATATATTTCATAAAATTGAAAATAATTTAATTTTTTTCAGCCTTCACCACGTATTGACATCACATATAATATGAATGGAACATCACAGACCATGCACATTGAGGTCACTGCCCAACACGAGCTTGATGCACTCTGGATATCCGCTCGCGTCCTAGTGCAATGGAAGACGGGGTCCAGTGATATGCAGTTTTGAAGGTTTACCTTCATTTCGTGCCATTTTCTAAGATGTAATTGCATTATAAAAATCACATTTACCAGGAAATCAATGGTTAGCAGCCTGCCGAGCATTTATCTGTTACAGGTCGCCGCAGTGGTTTAACCATACAAACGTGCGTTTTTTTTCGCTGCATCTCTATCAAGCGTTCATTCTTGTTTAGAAGGACAACATGTCGCTGCATAGATAAGTATGTTATGTTAAAACAATATTTTAAGAACAACCTACAGTAAACTTTTATTTTGCTCAATCATAGATTTTATTATTACCACATTATGCTGCCGAAGAACTGATAACATTTTGGCTCTAAAACAGCGTCCATAATAAGACTTTATTTATTATTAATATTTTTAAACAGATTACGCAGTCGCGGTCTCTATTGGTTGCGCTCCAGATGTCGTCGGCGTCTGACTATTCTGCGGACTGATAGCTCACCGTACATTGCACAGTTGCTTTATTACCAACCGGCGAGTCGTTTCAGCCTTTTTACAAAATGCAGCAATTGCCGCAGGTACATTAGGATCGTGCTTTAGATGATATGTTTGCTCAATTATTTAACATGCTTATTTTTACCAGCGATTACAGTTTTTTCACTTTGCGCTTAGTAGAGCAAAAAGGGGACGTTATCGTGTCATTTTCCTTCAGCAGCGACAGCAAGTTTATCGAACATTGTTCGTACTCGATTGCTGTGTAGCCGTGAAACCTTTGTTTTTTTTTTTCGCAAACATGACAGCTAGAAATGGAATTATAGCAGACCGCGGCCGCCATTAAAATGCGAATATTTTTTATGCCATTTTCACAGCCATACCAGTCGACTTTAAAACAAAAATTCGGTACTATGATGTCTTAGGTTGTTCTTCACAGTTAAAGAAATATTTTGGGTCATAGTACAACGCGCCTGCACAGCTGGCGCAGCTTCGCACAGGCTTGGATTACAGCCACTCGCGGATCTGCGTCCGGTGCAGTGAACAGATTCGACGTCACACTGGGTCACAAAACGTGTTAGATAGAAAGTTTAAAAATAAAAGAGAATGAAGCCTTTGAATCTTCGAATTGAGGGCATCCATCGCTGATGCGATTGCCAACATAGCTTGGGTCATGCCTGAGCCTACTGCTTTCATTTTGCCCCCCTGTAACAGCCTGCAGCCTGCCTCTGATACAGACAGCACGAAGGTCCGGTCAGCCTTGGGGCTCTAGAATCAACATAAACATCAAAGAACAAAATCAAAAACATTAAAGATGTCTTCGTTCCGTTGTTATTGCTGCGAGCACCAGCTTGAACGACGAAACCGCACCCGCGTTAACACAGTTACATGTCGCCAAACATGCTGGAACAGCTGTGAGAACAAACCTTTGTTAAGTATACATATATATATATATATATATATATATATATATATATATATATATATATATATATATATATATATATATATATATATATATATATATATATATATATATATATATACTTAACAAAGGTTTGTTCTCACAAAGGTGTTCCCCATCCCAACATGTTTGTGACATGTTTGTGACTTCTTCCAAACTGGTGTTAATGCGCAGGTCTCAAATAATGCAGTTTCTTGTCGATTTCAAACCATCTGTGCGAACAGCGAGTCATGAGCGAATGGGTCTTCTTTTGATCTAATAATACCAATTAATTTTAACTCCTACTTAATGCCCAATAACGAACAAGGAATTAACCAAAGACATCTTTTAATGTTTTTGATTTTGTTCTTTTTAATGTTTTGATGTTATGTAATTTTGATTCTAGGGCCTGACCCAAAGGCCTGACCCGTTCCTCCATCAGTTCTTCTCGGTCTGTGTCTGTATCTAGAGGCAGATACAGGTATTTATTTTAGGGGGGGGGGCAAAATGAAAAGCAATGTAGAATATGCTTTTCAGGGCGCCATTTTTAACCCAAAAGCCTAATATTTTTTATTTTTTTGTATCCGCCACTGTCTGTATCCGAAAATTCGGATGCCTCAGATTCTTCGGAAGATTCAAAATCGCACATTTCTTTTCTTTATTTTTTTGAAGAAAAAACACTAAAAAAACAACACACGTTTTGTATGTTAAGTTTACCAATTAATGACGTCGGGTCGCAATACGCATGCACCGGACACTTTTACTTGCAAAAGATCCGCGAACAGGTCTGACTGTCAGCTAACAATCAGAATTTTCTGTGCGAACAGCGTACTGTTGGTTGGAAACCAATCAAAAATTCCTGTGCGAACGCGTTTTACCCTATTGCGCATGATTATCTGTTGGAAATATGTTTCTTACAGCTGTGAGAACAAACCATCATAATTTTTCGAATTTTATTTTAAAAGTGTTTTTTTTTGGTATGAATGATATAAAAGAAAGTCAACATAAAAAAATATTCATAACACCTACTTTGTTTTAATGGCTGAAAACAAAACAGTTTTTTTATGTTCACAAGTTTATATATAGCAAAGGCATTTCCATTTCCTAACTTATAGCTTCTAATCTTCATGTTTGCGAAAAGAAAAATAATTAAAAGGGACGTTTCACGTACACAGTAATCAATTTTAATTTCGACAGAGCGGTATAGATTATAACAATGTTCGATGCAAAGGAGAAGCCTTTGCGCATTTTCTTAATCACTCGCTACGAAAAACTGAAGGAAATGAGCACAGTGGCGTTACATTTTTTTTTTCTCTACTAAAGGTATTTTCTACTTAGTACAAAAGTGAGAAAAAACATAATCGTAATTAAAAAATATGAATAATTTAAATAATTAGGCAAACATATCATCTAAAAACATTCCTAGTAATACTACTCATTTTGCGAGCAATGGTCTGGTTTACATACTGATTTTGAGAAGGGTTTAAAGGAGCTGAAACGACCTGAAATTCTCATAAGTTAATTAATAAAGCAGCTATTTTGTGTACGGTGAACATCAGTCCGCAGAATAATAAACATGGAACCTTGAATGGAATAATATTCCGACGACATATCATAAGGTACAACCAATAGAATCGCGACAAAAAAATAATCATATTTAAAAAAATATTAATAATTTAAATAAAAGTCTTATTATAGTTTTTATATTTTTAGAATTAAAATGTGTTGTTATCATAGTTCTTGTAATTTTAACATAATAATAATTAATAATAAAAATCTATAATTAATTTCAAAAATAAAAAAGTTTACTTGTAGGTTCTTCTTATAAAACTATAGTTTTAACATAACATAAAAAAATATCTAATACTTTAATGACATATTTGTCCAAGATCTTCCTAAACAAAAAAATCAGACGCTTATTAGAGTGCAGCGAAAAGAAAAACAAACTCACGTTTGTATGGGTCCCAAGCCACATTAATATACTTGGCGACACAATGGCAGATAAACTTGCTCAGCAGGCTGCTAGAAAAAATACCATTGATTTCCCTTATATTAGTAAATATGATTTTAAAATGCAATTACTTATAAGAACAGAAAGAGAATGGCAGGATGAGTGGAAAGGTAAACCTTCAAAACTGCGCGCAAAAAAACTGGACCCCCGTCAACCCCATCTTTACGTCTTGCACTAGGACGAGCGGATGAATCCAGAGTGCATCGTCTTCGTGTTGGGCATACTGCAGTGACTCATGCGTATCTGCTTAAAAGAGAAATGCCTCCAATGTGCATAGTCTGTGACTCATATTATATGTGATGTCCTCAATATACGTGGTGAAATTTGTGAAAATCTAACTGAAGAAGAAAAAATTAAAAATATTCTCAATTTTATGAAATATATTAATATATACCACCACCTGTAATACTCACCTGTGATACTCTAACCCAACTGTGATACTGTTATGTACATAATTACCAATTTTCTCTACTTTTTTTGTGTTTGTTTTTGAACATTTTGTCACTCACTATGTAATGTTTATGTCAATATAGATTTTTAAATTTTGAATTGTCCTTGTAAGGGTGATCCCTGCTTGAGGGATATCCTGTAATTGCATTGTTATCAATAACGAGTTGTACATGTCTAATGATCCTGGTGATCGATGCCTAGGAAAAAAATAATACTAACAAATTTCAAAATTAACCCCTATATATTATCACCATCATGATTCTCAGCTAACTCAAACATTTCAAGTTATGATGTAGCCTCACTCACTTATTTAGATAATCTCTTTGTAGTTAACCCATTGGTTGTCTATTGTTGCCCATACGAGCCCAAGTTATCCCTGCTAATTTCCTAATATCATGGTCCCACTCAGGTTGGTCTTCTTCTAGGTCACTTAATTCCTAGTGGGTACCATGCTGTAATTTTTGTGGTCTATCTGGTGTCCGTCCTTCTTGCCACTTGAGGAATTTGATTCTGTTGATGACATCTATTACCTGGGTTTCATTCACTATATTCTTTTACTGTCTTTCTTGATTATTCCCAGCATATATCCTCCCATTGAGCCTTGTGCGATCTGAAGTTTCCTTATAATGTATGTTTTAAGTATCCAGGTTTCGCATGCATAGGTCATTGGTCGCATATACATTACATAGGTAGTACACATTGGTCGAATATTTTCTTTTTTAGATAAAATGGCATTCTAGATTTGAATATGTGTTCCTTCCATTTTTAATCCATTTCCTAACTTAATTCTTCTGTTGATTTCTGGTAATACAGAACGGTGGCGAAATACCCAGGCTTCTTTCGAGAAGCTGAATAGAATAATAAAGGGTATTATAAAACTTAAAACGATTTAAATATAATATAATTATATCTTATTAAGGCGTCAAAATTGAAAATGTAGAGTCTAATTATGTCAAAAACAGGAACGAAAGAAAAAACAACATAAAAACAAAGGCAAAATGCGTTAAAACGGTAGGGGAAAGCGGTAAACGGGCCGACGTTAATACGTATTATGTAGAAAGGGAACGTGTGGCAGTAAATTATAGCAGGACAATTAAATAAGCAAACGGGACTTGGCACTCGCAGGAATAAAGCTGCGAGTGTGTGTGGAAAATGTGGCGGGACGTGCCGCGAGGCAGGAGAGGTGTCGGCACACACGGTCTTGCGAGATCCTGGCGCCGCTGCCGGCTTGTGTTATTATTCCCCAAACTATGATTTTTTATAAACTGTTATGGTAAAATATATAATACTTTTAATTATATTTTAAGGTTTATCTGGAGAACAGTGAAATGAAGTGAGAGTTTTTTTTTTGTCAAACTGGTGGTATGGATGACTGTATGATTAGGAATGATTGAGGCTAATCGATTTGACAGTTGTTATTGTAATTTGATCGCAATATATTTGTTTACATTTCAATTGAAGTATATATAGTATTTTTGTTGAATATCGTACAATGGCTATGCCACCGATTTGCAGCAGATGTCAATTATTATTGACGTAAGCTATCAATTGTAGAAGATGGTGGAGTCCTAAAAGTAATTTATTTAAAAATCTTTTTTCTGTATTATAAATTTTACAGTAAATTTTTCAGATATTTTAACAGTTTACCTGCTATTCGGGGAGGAGATGAATCCAACAAATCAGAGATCACTGAAATCAGGCCTGCCGTTCTTTAGTTAGTGGCGAGTAATCCATATTTAAATAATGTATACTTATACCTCTGTAGAGGGAATAAATTGTATATAATGTGTATGTTTTATAATTACAAATTTCAAAAAAATGTTAAAAAATGCTAAACATTTTATAGAGCACTCTTTGTGTTACTTTGCAATAATCTTTTCATTGATATGTTACAAGTTTGATATAAATGCCATTTCGACGGTTTTTATAGGCGTATCGGTTGAAAAAAACTAAAGTGTTCTTGAATAGTTGTATTTAGATATTTTAAATAGTTTTTCTTTGTTCATTGTGTTTTTTTTGCTTCCGTATTTTTTATTGTATCAGCGTTATACGTAAGCTTCCGTTCCGTATCAGTTCCATACATTTTATTGTACAATTTATATCATTACGAAAGTTTTATTTTAAAAATTTGTATCTTTTGAAAAAGGTAATATATTTAATTAAGAGGTGAAAGAATAAATAAATATCAGCAAAATGTTAACAAAACTGCTACAAATGTAAGAACTTGCCAACGCTGTTTCCGATACGCTTCAGTCCGACCGCCAAAAAATGTATGGAAGGAAAAGATATGGAACGGAAGGGAAACGGAGCGGATAGCGTGCATTGTCCCATTCGTTTACATGATATAATATTTTATGTAAACGGAAGGTAGCTGATACGGAAGGTATAGTGAGAATCAACCTTTATACTTCCCGAAACGTTAAACATTTTGTTGTCCGTTAGGCAAATTTGTTTATTAGTAAATCAATGCTGACAAATTGGTCTCCGTTTGATTAACGCAGCACTGTGAATTTTTGGAAGAAGTTTGTATTACTTCTGAAAATATAGCGGTATTAAAAATGTTTTATTCAAAATTCAATATGGTAGAATTTTAAACAATCACGTCAAGCTTCTTTTAACGATTTTTCATTGACTTAGTTGAGTAGTCGAAATTTAAAATATAAATACAGGGTGAGTCTTAAATAAGTGCAAATATATTCAGGGTCTCTCGTCTCTCGGTTACGCCTCGTTAAAAAGTAGCACTTCGCGCACTAGATACAAATTAACTATTTTATATTTTCAATAGCGTCGAAAAAATGAATACTTTTGTGACGTTGGAAAAAAACATATTTTACCTTTGGAAAGTATTATTGTTAATCTAATGAAAGTATACAGGGTTGTTCACCACATACGACACGGAGTATTGTAGCTAAACGATGAGATTTTTACAAATTGTAAGTTTGGGGTTCGTTGAAGGACTATTAGAGCTACAATTTAAAAATATTTTTACAATATACAGAGTGTCCCAAATAAATAAAAAATATCAAAGTTGTATTTTTTTAAATGGAACGCCCTGTATATTATTACATTTTTAGTTTCTACGATTAAAATAAAGGTAAATTTGATTAAGGTTTATTATACTTAAACCTTACAGTTTTTGAAGTATTTTCAATTTTGTGAAATTGAAGTAAAAATTTTAAAGCTTCATTTCTCCAAGGGTATCAATGTTTTTAATACTAAATATTTAATGAAGTTTATTTACTGATCAGTTATTGTGTTGCAATAATAAAAATAATACTACCTTATACAGAGTGTCTAAAAAAATATAGTTTGTTTGTTGAAAATATATAGTTTGCTGTTAAATAAAAGCGTTTTTTTTTGTTCAAAATGCTAAGATTTATCAACATTTTTTTTGAAATTTGTAATGCCGTATGATCAAAAAAATGGCGTCCAGTTGGCTTGGAAATGATGATCGTTGATATGACATATAATGTTACTTATAAAATGACAGCGATCTATAGTATATATGTAGGATAATCTCAGATAATAAAATCTAGTATGGTAGGATAATGGCCTATAAAAATATTAAACATTTACTAAAGTCTAAGTGACTGAAAAAAAAAATTAAAATGCAGCTTTAATGTTTGTTTCTAATCCAAAGAATTTTTTTATATCTAATAGCGCTAACCTATATTAGTATACACTTGCAGTGGTTTCAGACACAATTCTGACACCAAACTAATAAATCGCTATTACTAACATATCATTTAATCAAAACAAAATGTAGTGAATCAAAAAAGCTTCCTAATCGTGTATTTAATTTGCATTACTTTTGTCTTGCAAAATTGTCACACGCTGTAGCTAATATTTTCAATATGCGGTAAAGCTTATTTCACAGATGAATAAGCACTAGATTTCGCAGAAATTCGAAAACAAAAACAATATGTAATATGTGAAGGAACTGTTTTTCTTCTGGTGTTAAATCTAGCGAAAATGATGATGCCGAGAAAAAGCGAAACAATACAATTATATCAATGAAAATCACAAATTGCAAGTCGTCTAATAATATAGACTGATGATTGAAAAAAACAAGATTTATAGCAGATTAAACTAAAAAGTTGAAAATAATAATTTTTATTCATTAAGATGTTGAGAGTTAAAAATAACAGCAAAGTGATATGCAAAGCAACAACAATTAACAATATTAACACCAAAACGGAATTCTAAATAAGGTACTCTAAAAATAATTGGCAACACTGGATGGATACGTTAAGATTGCGTTCTTCGGGACTAGGTAGAGGAGCATTAAATTATATTTCAAGCGTTCGTAAATGTTTATTTACTCGTGGGAGGTAAACAATGCCCCAATAAATTTGTATATAACTTTAATTTAGTTAGTGAATATCAATTTGTTTGAGTGTAATGTGTATGAGATATGAGAGGTTGGAGGTAGTTATAATGCGTATGAGATCACCTTGAAATGTATAGCGAGGTGGTACCTATCACAGCTTATTCTGTAGTCAGCCAGTCGATTTCCTATCGTTTACATGGAACTCTGTATACCGTGCTGGCAACTGTTACTTTTGGGTCGGCATTTACATGTGTGGAAGTAAATCGCATAGGGATCTTATTAAGTCGGAGTGAGAGAAATGCGACCGACAGACGCGACGCGCGACGGTGTGCTGTTGCGGCGTTGCCGATACGCCTTTCCCTATCAAGTAAAGTTAAATCACGATCGCAGACCGCTTATTTTTAAAAGACTTTTTTTTCAAGAGATAACTAGATAAAATCATTAGACATGTTTCTAAGCATCTAAAATTGAATTATAAGGATATCGTTAAGGTGTCATTTTTTTTAAAACGAGAAAACGTCAATAATCGCGATAATTTATAAACTCAAGTTTTTAATACATAACAGGCCTACAGGCCATAACTAAAGAACCATTTTAGATATTGAAACTTTTTTTTATTTTCATGATCGGATATTTTACAATATGTTTACATAAAAAAAATTTGATAAGGTTGTTTTTTCCATTAAAAATTGTAAACAATCCATCCATTTACTTTTAGAGCATAGCAATTTTCAGCAATCGGCAAAGATTTTCACATACTGTCTACAAAGAAAATACAGCAGAAATATTAACAAAGTTCTTGAAAAAACTACAATCTATTATTTCTAATAGATTTCGAGACATCGATTTTTGAATTCAGAGTTCTAATAGCGCGACCACTATCGAACACCCACTCAATTCCACTTATTTTTACCAAAAATGCAAGTGTTTCTAGCTTGCACTTAAAAAAATTCAAGGTATAGGGAAAATTACAACGACTCGTTAATAAATAAACAAATCAAGTATCACGAGACGTGATTAAATCGTGAAGTTGAAAGCATGACGTACACTTTTCCGTAGAACTTTAAGTACTGACAGAGGTATTGATTGGGTCGACCGGTCAACTGCGACAAATCTGCTATATCCCCTTCTACGTCTCTTAGCGATGTGCACAGTTTCTCGGTTTATTTCATACGTTTGGCAACGTGTTAACTGTCCTCTCTTTGTTCAGTACATTATAAACGCATTGTACTCTTCTTACATACGGAAATCTCGACCTAAGACTAACTTTTGCCAGCCCTTAGTATACCTACCTAAATATTCGCTTATTTTATGTTATGTAACAAGTTAGATTCTGAGCTCTATTGAAGCTCTGTTTATAAAAAAAATATCAAGTTTGGAATTTCAGTATATCTAGTTTCAAGAAATTTTACGCATAAATCTGATTGAGTTGCTCATATTTAAGTAATATTAATATCTATACCACTACTGTTGTTGTACCAATAAAAATCAGTATATGTTTAAAAAAGAATATGCTTAAAAAAGCTTAAAGCTACTGCCAGTACAATAGTTTATAACTTCAAAAAAGATTTCGCCACTTAAGAACTTCGGACTGTAAGAAAATCTACATAAAGCACTGAACAACAAACAAAAAATGTAATATACAAAATGCCATGTGAATGACATAAATTTTATATTGGTGAAACCTCTAGACCCTTAAATGTTCGAATTAAAGAATATAAAGATTATTTAAGAAAGGGCGATTTAAGATTTGTCAGCATTCATGGTACACAGGACACAGAGTAGATTTTAACAACGCAAAAATTATTATGAGCGATAGCTTCTAAATAAAAAATAAAAGGGGCTTTTTTAATACAGTCTAATATAAATAAATGTATTACTCAGGCATCTGTAGAGGTTAAAAGTGTAATTATATAAGCTGTAAACTATTAAAAAATTGTGCCTTAATGTACAAATCCCAAATTAGCCAAAAGCTATTTAATGCAATTGTAACCGATGCTAATTATGTTCTTCAATATTAATTTCTTGAGCAAACAATACCGCCATTGCGTTACGAAACGCCGATTGTTGTCAACTGCCGATGACAATACTCAATGTACACAAACGGTGACCGTAACAAAACCATCGAATTTCTTTCTAATAATAATTAATTGACAATTTAGCAGAAACAAAACAAAGGCGAGTCTTATACACGTTGCGACTGCAAGAGAGGCGTCTTACGAAAGGCCATCAGTTTCTAATTTTACCTCGATTCGATAGAATTTGTAGCGCGAACGAGTTATATAAATAAAACATATTTTTTCTTACGTTGGGAGACTGTGATTTTGCAACACCAGATTAACTTAAAATTGTCCCGCGAAACCAGTAGCGGCACTTGAAGATTTAGACCAGACGAATCAGTGACAAATTTCTAAATTATTTGTATTTTGATTTACATAACATAAGATCATGATTCTATTATTAATAATTATCATGATTTTTCCGACAGGTGAACTTAAATTACGACTAATAAACAAAACAATAGTTATTTTTTATACAAGACGATAAAATGGTATTTTATCGTCGACCGAAAAGGTTAATTCACGAGCGATGAAATCGCCAGTGAATTAATTTCGAGGGACGATAATGCAATTTATCGTCGTGCATAAAACAATATTTTTTTCCATAGCGAGTTACGTTTTAAGAAATATTCAGAAATTTTTATTTCAAGGAATTTATTACGAGTAGAAAAAATATTGTGCTAGGTTGGCGTTGGTTTCTATGTAATTTGACAAATAAATAAAGCTGTCTCTTTAGTTGTCAATTTTGAGTTAATATTTTTTATTTCTCTTTCGTGTCGATTGCTGATAACGACGAAATAAGTAAATTACCAACAGATATTCAGGCTGAAGCGACAAACGCCATATCCAAACTAATTCCATTTAAATACCGAATAACTTATGAAAAGGAATATAAAAATTTTCAAAAGTGGAAGCAATTAAAAAACGTGCGAAAAGAAATAAAGTCTTTAACCTATCCTCGCTGTTAAAGTATCATTTAATCTACCCTTGCTGTTAAAGTACTATTTTATCTACTATTTTTGATAGATATAAGGCAATTTTAACAGTTGCTATGGAAAAAATATATTTAAGAATTTAAGTTAATTTTTTAACCCACAGATATTTGATTATCGATTCGATACGGCAGAAAACAGAACTTTCCGGCTCTGTGATTCACGCAGTCTCAATTTCACTAAGTCATATATTTAGTATTTTCTTTACCCAAGTAGCATTTTTAGAAACAAAATCGAAACAAAATCTCTACTGAGAAACATTTTTGATACAATATGTTTCGTAACATAAATCGCTTTTTATTTCGAAGCATTTTACCAAAATATGGTTTCGCTACATAAGCTATAACAGTTAAGAACTTAGCGTCACAAATTTTTCGAAACTTTTAAGAAACAGATGTAACTCACATTTACAAATTTCGTACCCGTTTTGTGTCTGAAAAGTTTCCGTAATTTATTTGATATTCTGTCAAATATGAGAACATAATCTTACTTTATTGTTTGGATTTTGTTCTGCAGTTTTTGCATGTAGAATGTAGAATGAGTAAGAGGGGGGTTAATAACTGCGACCTTAAAGATCTATTGTGTGCCCCCCTTCCTTGAGTCATCACACAGCCTATAACCCATCATACCCCTGTTATAGAGGGGACAGGGTATTTCCCATCCTCCTCTGACAACAGTTCTTCCTCCGAGGGTACACACCCTTCCACGGTTGGAGTTTGGCCCTCCGTGCCGTCCTTCACAGTCGAGGAGCTTGCCTCTGGCTGAGGAACCCGTGAGGTGGAGGCTGGAGGATCTGTCTCCATTTTCTCCACCCTTTTAACTTGGTCTTTCCTTAGACTTGATACCGGTGTTGTCCCATATTTATAATAGAGAATATGTCCCTCTTTCTCTATTGCCTCCTTGGATTTGAGGTCAATTCCTATTGTGAGGACCTGACCATGACCCTCCTCCCTGGAGGTAATGACTCGCCAACTCGATGTCCTTACGTTGAAGTTCTGACCCTGGATAAGGCTCAGCGGGTAGGTGGTGTCTTTCCCCTTGCTCCTCGGCAGAAAGACCGTGATGGACGCACCTTTAGAGTTTTTGCATTTAATCATTCTTCAAGTTTTTATAGTACTATAATGATAAAAACAGAAAGAGGACATATGATAAGTACAAATACAGATATTTTTCTTATGCGATTTTATAATTATTTATTATATGCATTACAGAGACGATTTGTTTTGGGAATAAATTTAATAATAGCCACTACCCATACTCAAGAGGAGACCGAAGAAAAATGTTACCAGCAAACGTTTTTTTGGAATACATGTTTTTAAATTTTAATTGTGTTATAATAAGAAAATAAAAATGTTTTAATTATTTTGACCACAAGTTTTGATTGGCGTTGTTGACAGGTGACTAGTTCAAAATTTCCACATAGATAGTTAAATCGAAACATTTTGGAAACAAGGTTTCCATTTATTGTCGATTCATTTTGGAAACACGAGTTTCTCTCTTTTTAGACACAAATATGATATAACGTAGATGATTTGTGCCCGACTCCATGTCAATTTTATAAAATAATGAATTAAAATTCGGCCCATGCTGGCTAGTGATAGCATTTTCAACTAAAAATATTATGTTTTTATCGGCTGTTGAGTTTTTAAACTCATAAGAACGCGTTCTACTTACATTAATTTATATATTTTTAAGACTATGTAGGCCCTTAAAGCAAATAAATAATATATAATAATCTAATGTATATAATGTATAAACTGTATGTAAGAAAAAAGAGTAAGTTCATTTTGATTATTTCTGTTAGCTCTCTACTCAAAATTATGCCTATATCAAGTAAATTAAGGTTTGTTTTTCGAGAAACTCTCATCCTATGAGAAATGATCGAAAATATACAGGATATATTAACAATTTTAGAAAATATAATCCGAGCCGTAAGTTTGGTGCACTAAATAAAAAGAAATAAACGTCACAGGTACATTTGTTTCTGCATAGAAAATGCTTAGATGACAATTTTCTTCAATCTTTTCAATTTTTCTTACTACTAACGAGACACCACTGATTACCACTGACGCTTAACATTATTGCTCAACGCACCGCACCACACACAATTTTTTATAGCTGCGCGCACGTTTTACATAACGATAGAACAATCTGCGCGCAAAGAAAAAAAAAGCCAAATTCAAACCAATTCCTCGACCGACTAAGACCATACATAATCGATTATGAGTGCTACCGAAAAATAAACGTTATTATTTACAAAATTCGCGTGGTTTTTGCCGTAAACCGCGGGTGGGTGTTTGAACATTTTCAGCTTATTTATATTTGTCATTTTAACAATGCAATCGGAGACATTATCGATGTTTGCTTTGTTTACTTCTTTCCGCAGTTTGATGCAATGCATTTCTATGAAATATTGATACGTTTATTAAGATTTCTAGATGAATTTCTCGTATTTTGTTTGATTTTTATTTAAAAATCTCCTTAAATTTTTGAAAAACTGCAAAATAATAAAACTTCAATAGATAATTTCCCAGAGGTGTATAAGTAATTTAAATAAGTATTTTGTACTGCTGAATGCATTTTGTAAAGTAAATGAAAATTTATTTTTTTGTTATTTTATTTTTAACATCATATCAGTAAAAAAATGCGTTGCAATATAATAGCATTTATTAAAGAAAAAATAAGATACATCACCGTCAGTGAATTTGTGCCATAAAAGATGTCCGAGATGTTACTGTGCATTAAGCTACCAAATAAGGACAGAAAAGACAGAAAAAAACCACCAGCACCATGCCAGCAATAACCTCCTTTTTCCTTGGGTCAGTCATAGATACTCCAGAACCAGAGAGACAGAGGATGACTAACCATATGCGAAAATGTCAAAGAAAATGACGCTCGTGGCTTTCTCTTAGCTGATTCTTACTATATCGCTGCACAGTAAAGCCAAAACCACCAATTACGTCCAAATCACAGAAGAGAATGTCCAAATATATTTACTACATATACAAAATCGATTATTTTTTTATCAGAGTTTAATAAGGGACACGTTTTTATCAAAAAATAGGATTATGCAGATATAGACTATTAGAAATCATATCAGTCAACTTAGGTATGACTTTATGTCGCTATTAGAAATTTCTGCCATTATGTTTAGTCAGAACATCACTCAGATGCAAACTAGAAGTAGACAGTAAAATGAACAAAAAAACAACAACAAATAACAAATAAAGTATAAACATGCAATAATATTATACCGGGTGCGTCTCAAAAGTGTCTCACACCTTTTTATTTTTTCTGACAAAAACACGAGATTTGGTATGTTAGTATATGACATAAATTAGGATTAATTGACATATTCAAATCTTTTTGGTCAATTCCTGTTTCACCGGAAATGACAACAACGTTTGATCTTTAAATGGTACCCTCGGTATATTTCTACTTTGTTTCGAAAATGGCACTCTGAATAGAATGACGTATAATTTATCAACATTTTGCGCGCTTCCTTTTTTGACATTTTCGCATATGGCTTATTTGAATTGCGGTTCATAACGACATTTGACTCGAAAGTGTGTGGTACAAAATTATTCGTAAAAAAATGCTTTTTCCAAATATCCTAATGAGCCACCTTTGTTTCATTTGAAAAAATTGAGATATGATAAAAATACGATTTGGGCATCTTTTAACCGACCAGGACAACACACGAAAAACATTAGACGATCAAATCTATTTTTCCAAGGCTCCTTGATTAAAAATTAGTATTTTTAACACAGCCACTGCACTCTAGATTGAAATTTAAAATATGATTTTTTTAAAGCGAAAATGTCCAAAGTTGGCATATGATATGTGATTCTACACAGAGTGTCATTTTCTATCGAATAAAATAGAAATATACCGAGGGTGCCATTTAAAAATCAAAAGTTGTAGTCATTTCCGGTGAAACAGGAAGTGACCAAAAACAATTGAACAGGTCAATCAACTCTACTTTATGTCATATACTAACATACCAAATCTCGTTTTTCTATCTAAAAAAATTAAAAAGTTATAGGGGTGAGCCACTTTTGAGACGAACCTGGTATAAATAATAAATAGATTAGAAGAAAACCATATTAGATCTGAAAATGGTCTCAACAAGAGATATGGGTAGCAAACTTTTTGTTGACATACCTATTATGCAGTGATGATCATGTATTGAATAAAGGGCTACAAACGTTATCCCAACCCTTTGAATAAGAAGACTAAGGAAGGAGCATATCAAAAATCTTAGGTACACCGCGATGGGCCTCAAATATGGCCGACTTAAATTCCGGTTTATCAGTGTCGTTCTAATTTTAATTAAAAAATGTAAAACTATGATGTAGGGTAGACGTGGGGTAGACTAAATAATTTGTTGTTTTATATTACGTTGTGAATAAATGTTGGTAGTTATTAAAATTGTTATAAAAATATATAATTCTAATAAAAATAGATAAGTTATAATAAGTATTTATTAACACAAACATCCGATACGCTACTGAAGCAGGTAAGTCAAATTAACGTATCTAAATTCTTTGACATCTAATCTTTGACAAGTAATAAATAAAAGCTAAAATGCAAGAAAAATATATAATTTAGTTAATTTAAGCGAATTTCATAAATGATCGGTTTACTACACGTATGTATATTATATAGTCACTTACTAGCGAAAAGTTGTTCCATTATTTCACTCAATTTTTGCCGAGATCTACCGCACGCTACACAACCAACTATTTTAGAGTCTTTTTCGATAAATCGCGATAGTGTCACTGTTAATTTAAGTTCTGCCACAATTTCCATCTAGATTTTCTACCTTCATACAACTATCAGTAGTAGAATAAATAATAAATAACATAAAATAAGCTCCGTAAAGACTGACAAATCCACAAAATTTCAAATCAAATTCAAATGTGTCAAATGAATCGTCAAACAGAACTGTCAAGGATCCCACCCTAGAGAGCTTTTATGGTGGCTTTTCCGTCCACCATGCATGAATATATGGATAGCATTATGCTCCTTCCTTAGTCTTCTTATTCAAAGGTTATCCCCTTATTTTATAGGTAATAATTAAGTAGTAAAAAAATCGCACTACCAGCAACAAAAAATACTAAAATAACATCTACATTTTTGTAAAATAACAACCATAAAAAAATATAAGATTTTATTGCGCAATATGACCTTAGGCAAGGATGTTAATTAAGACAAGTGGTAATCAGCAAAAAAGCAACGAAAAAAAAATGAAATCTTAAATTATCGTGCCTGTTTTGCGATCTTTTTTCATCGAGAGGAGGGAAAACATGGCGCGGACGAGGAAAGCAGAGAAAAAAACTAATTTCCCCCTAATAAATATCTTACCGAAGCAAAAACTACGGACAAATTGAGTGAAATTAGAATTGCGTAGTTAAAACAGAACCGCGAACTCCGAGCAGGTAGATAATCTCGTTATTGAGTCGGGAAAATAATGCGAATTTGCAAATTTTACAGTTTAATAAAATCACGTTTAAATTACTCGTTCGCCGCTGCTGTCTACAGGGTTTACTATCGGGTTTGGACGCTCGACGATTTTTATTACATTCTGGGTTAATATAGACAGAAACATTAATATTGGTGGAAGCAGTAATCAGTTATATAGGGCATGGAAGTAATAATTTCAATCTATTAAAATAACTCTATTTGTTGTTTTTAGTACGAAAATCTTCCATTAGAGTAAATTTTATGATTTTTTTTTCAGTTCTATTGTGGTTTTATGATTTCTAGATTATATTCTCCAGTTGTATCTGTTTTCAAAAGTTTAACAACTTGGCTACCGAACCCTCTACGTAGTCCTCTGACAATTGCTTATTATTGTCTAGTACAAGAAACCGCACTGATATACAATATATTCTGCCGTTTGTTCTTCTGTTTGAACAAATAAATCTGGACATAGCTTCGTCTGTTAATTCCATTGATCTTACAATGTCATAATAGCAGATTCACTAGAATTTTGACATTTTTCTTGTCTTTTCTTTTCTGTCTTCTGATCTTTTCTTCTGTCCTGTAAGTTTTCCACCAATCTAAAGATTCCTTGGCCACTCACTATTCGTATTTATTTAAGAATATTTGCTCACCATTCTATGTTAAAGGCACGTCAAAAATTAAGAAGTTTTTCATTAAATTTGAACCAACTAGTTTAACTTTAAACTGATTATGAGGTGCTTATAATCATATCGTGGTATTATGACATAAATACACACTATATTATAGATAATTAAAGAGATTGATGAGTGGCAAGACTAATATACTGACAAGACTACTTTTGGAACTTACCAGAATAGGTCGTAGGCCTATGAGAGGAAGCTTCATCCACGAATGTCATACATTCGTTTAAAATTGACTATAATAATGGCACTACCAAAATAACATACTGTATTCCATTTCTAAGGAATTTTGAAAGCTAAATAGCTCTACATACCTTCTAACTTCATTTATCTTACGCAATAACCACTTACACTTTCAAGACATGGTTTTGAAATGAGAGAGTGAACTGAATTCAGTAGACTCTCCATCAATATAGATTTAATATAAACATAGATCTTATACAACAATAGTTAAAAATAACAAATAGATTCCTCAAGCAAATTCGCAACATTTATTTTTTTTTGTCATTGAGCTAGAAGAATAAGTAGGATACAAAATCTTGTGGTAGAAGAAAAGCGACCTAGAGTCCATTTTCATCGTGATCTGTTCAACGAGGGGTGCTCTTCTATCATCTGATCCTCATCACCAAAGAGATGAGCCGAAAGCCTTAGAGAAGTAACAGAAGGAACTCACAATATGAAGCCCTCCAAAGAGCACAAGAGAGAAGGATATTTCACACTTTTGTATTTTTCAGTAGCTCATACACTGTGAGTATAGACGTGGCATGTAAGCTGCCCTAGCTGGAAGACCTTTTTGTTGAAACTTTAGTAAGATTCTAACTTTTTATCTTTTATTTTTTCATTGACTGCTCTTGATTAACATATTTTTCTCGTCCATTTTTTCTCTTTGAGCCAAGTAGTTGGCTCAAAGGTGCTCCTCTATCATCTGATCCTCATCGCCAAATAGATGAACCGATAGCCTTAAAATAGCAACAAGGAACTCACAATATGAAGCCATACAAAGAGCCCAGGAGAGAAGAATATTCCTAACACTTTTGTATCGTTCAGTGGCTTACATTTTGCCTCAACAAGCATCTAGGGCATCTAGGGCACATTGCATCACAAGGTGCCCTAGCTGGAAGACCACTTTGCTGAAAATTGAGTAAGATTCTAACTTTTTATTTTTTCATCGGCTGATCTTAATTAACATATTTTTCCCAACCGTTTTTTTTTCTTTGAACCAAATAGTTATTATGATCACAGAAGAGAATCTTTAGAGGAAAATCACTGCCTAATATGCAAAGAACTGCACATTTGCTAGGCTGTTGAATTGACATAAAATGTGTTCTGTCGTTTCTTGTTCAGCTTGACAAAATCTGTACATGGTTTCCATCCGTCAATCCCATCAGCTTTGGATGTCTATTAAGCTTACAATAGTTTCTTAGTAGACCTACCACAACTTTGACCGTCTTTGCCTACCTACTGTAAATTTTGGCGAATGATCTACTATTAATTTTTCCGCCTGTCACTGTCCTGGTGAATTTTCTTTCTAATTCTAAAGATTTGTTAGCTGCCCATTGTTTTGTGGTTTGTGCTTTTATAGTGACTGCTTGTGCTGTTTGAGATATATTATCTATTGTTGATTCATAAACAAAAACTAATATTTTTAGCATCGGACCGAAACATGCTGATAGACCCTGTATACAGTCGCTTTTTAATACTCGTATCGGTCTCATTTTGAAATAAAATTCTGCGTTCTTCGGACGGAGTATATTCCGGCGGGCCGGGACGGTCCAAGTGGCACTCCACATTTTTGCCCGATGCGGATTTAAAATTTCCCCAGTTACGACCATGTGGAAACGCGATTCTTCTGGTCTCTTTGGCATCCCGTTTCGACATTTCATCACGTTAAAATGCGCTCGTTCGCGTGGAGCAGCCACTCTCGTTACGTCGTAACAGCCGGCGCTGTTTTAATTGAGTTCTCTCGGACAAAAAATGTAAACAGTTATGTTTAGCATGGTTTTTTATATCAGTATTATATGTGTATGTTTCTCAAATGGGATAGTCGCAAACTTAATCTGAGTTTTATCTATTGTGGTCCGTTTCTGGTCTCTAGGTTACATACTCCAATCCTATCATTTACGAAAAGACTAGTAACTTGCTGCCTCAACCCTCCATATTGCTCTTTGTCAATCACCTATCCTTGGTTAATGGAAGAAAAAACCTCACATTTGCCAGGCTATTTCACATGCATAAAATGTGATCTACCATTTATTTTTCTGATTGCCAAAATATGCACATGACTTTGTCTGTCAGTCCCATCTGCTTAAGGTGACCATTGAACTTGAAATGTCCTGTTACAGTGTTGACAGCTTAACCAACCAGGAGCAGGTGTATAATGAGATCAAACTGAGGAAATGGAGGTGGATTGGTCACACATTAAGGCGAAGCGGCAACAATATAGCTGGCAGAGCTATTGAGTGGAATCCACAAGCCATTAGAAGAACTGGTCGTCCAAGACACACATGGCAAAGGACAATTAAAAAGAAGATCGAAGCAGTAAACCGATCATGGTGAGATGTCAAATCAATTGCAATTAGAAGAAGAAGAAGAAGAAGAAGAAAAAGAAGAAGAAGAAGAAGAAGAAGAAGAAGAAGAAGAAGAAGAAGAAGAAGAAGAAGAAGCTGCTGGGCCATTTAGCGGCATTAATCAAATTAAAGTTAAATTAAACTATATTAATGAACCCAAACCCGATGCCCTAATAAATTGGAACAAAGAATGTAGGTTATTAGCATCAAGAACGGAAGCCAGATCGCCATTCAGACCAAATGATTGTTTTAAGTTATTGAAGGAGGGACATTCTATTAGGAGGTGGTACACTGTTAATTGGTTGCCACAATGAGAGCAGTTAGGCGGGGGGTCGCCTTTTAAAAGGAAAGAATGGGAGAAATAGCAGTGACCCAACCTGAGCCGATTCCAAATGACTTCCTCACTTCAGGACAGTGACTGAGCTACAGAAACTTGAAAGAATTGAGGTTTACATTCATATAGCTTATTTGAATCTCCGGTCACTTCCCACTCTGCCTAGATACCACTTTTTATTGTGGGCATATGTAGAAATTTAAGTTCAGAGATAGAAAATGCAAGTGGTATAAAATCTCTATCATTTGCCGCAGTCTTAGCAATCCTATCAGCATCTTCATTACCTCTTATACCCACATGGCTAGGAATCCATACTAGATCCACAGTTGAACCTTTAGATATTGAAGAGTGATGCAAGTCGAGCGATTTAACGGCTAGAGGATGTTTTGGTGATAATTCGTTTAGGCATTGTAATGCATTTAGTGAATCTGAACATATCACCCATTTGGAAGGAGGTAGGTTGGAGATTATTCTTAGTGATTCCTTAATAGCAAAAAGTTCGGCAGAAAGGATGCTGGTGATAGGAAGTAAGCGATATTTATAAGACATATTGTTATGTAATACGGCGCATCCTGCTGCCTGGGAGAATTTGGAACCGTCCGTGTATATTATATTATCTGGAGATAGATCTTGAATAATACCGTAAAATGACGCTTTTATTAAAGATGGAGGGGTGCTTTATTTGTCTAGTTTGATGAGTGTATTATTTATTGATGGAGCAATTAATTCCCAGGGAGGAGTGGTGACATTTCGAAGTGGCATGCATTCAGGAATAGTGATGTTATGATCTTTGCAAAAATTGGAAAAAATTTGCCCTGGACTATCGGGTCTAGAATCAAGTATAATATTTGGAGAAACAAGTGGTCGAAAAATTGCAATTAATCGAACCGGCTGGCGATTAGTATGGCCTTTATAGAAGCCCTATGCTTCACGTAGGAATAAAGAACAAAAGGGGTATATTGAAAAAATAGTTAAAATTTGTATTCTTTTTATGGACAAGAATTTTAACAAACCATAAAAGTAAAAATAAAATAATTAAATTAACATAGTAACAAGAAACCAAAATCTGTAAATATACAATTTCTATATCATAAGCTAGGAAGCTTATCGCCACTTCTATTCAATAACACAACCGTTTTTCTCGTATTATGGCGAAGAAAAATACCACCAGCGATGTAAGTAATAATGTTGAAGCACATTAAACAATTTTTTTTGTATGTAGAGCTCTTAAAGGGTAGTGCTCTTTAAGTGGTTCTCAAAATTTGCGCAAAAAATATTTTTTTCAAATTTTCAAAGTGAAATAACTCGATTGTTTTGGACTTATTTGAAAAACGGTAAAGAAAAAATATGTTTACTTTATCGATTTTATCTATCCGTCCTGAAAATATCTGCACTTATTTAAGACTCACCCTGTATAATAATGAGTAAACATGGTAAAAAATAGTTTATATCTTTGAAATCTATGGTACCTACTAGATGAAAATTTTGTACATGGAGATAAGGAAGATCGATTATAATTCGAAAAAAACATCCAAAATCTCATAGAAAATAGAATTTACATTTGATCTAAAACGATATCCAAAAACTGTCACTCTCAAATATTCTGTCGTTGTGTAATGAATGGTCAACGAATCAACAATCTTATAGATAGGCAGAAATTCTTTTCTATAAAACTCATGAAATTTCTTTGCAGTGGAGACATAAACTTACAACTAAAAACAAGAATGATCCGATGCTACGTTTTTTCAACCCTATTATATTATAGTGAAACGCGAATCCTTAAAACAACTGAAATTAATCAAGTGGTGGCTTTCAAAACATAATGTTATCATCATATGCTACGAATATCTTGGGCTGACAGATTTACAAATACCGAGGTACAACTAAATCGTATCACGCTGTATTAACAAAGAAAAAAGACATATACAATTCTTAAGAAAACAAAATTAGGGTAGTTGCAGAATATTATGGAAGGGAAAATCCAAGGAAAACCTAATCTAGGCTGAAGGAAAACATCCCCAGAAACTGCAATGACATCAAATAGATTATTTAAAGCAGCCACAAATAAGTTAAAAATAATCATGATGATAGCCAACATCCGTTAGGAGACCGTACTAGAAGAAGAAGAAGAATATTATGAATATTGAAGAAAGTGAACAAACTCATTTGATTTTCAACCGTTGGCGTTTAACTTTCGCGCCCCGCCCGCGAACCGTTTCAAACATTTTCCCGGAAAATATATCCAGTTATCCAGTATCCGTTTAACGCCGGCGAAGGAGACACACATGGCCCCTCAAGCTCTCCAGGCAACGTACGCAAGAGGAGCACAGTCCTTGGTCTCGCCGCCACGCAAAATATATTATTTTTGATGTTTCGCAGACGCACTTTAATTTAATTCGCAACGGGAGCCGCGCGAGCCTAAATAATGCATAATTCGGGGCTTCCTTCGCATTTATTATACCACGATCCGTCAGTTTGGGTTATTTAATTCGGGGTTTATCTCGCAACCGAGTTACGTAACTGTCGATTTATCTCGGCAATATGCATACCATACGGGATGCTCGTGTTGCGTGTATTTTTATTGGGATGCAGAGGTCAATTAAGGATATAATGGTGTCTTTATACATATGTTACCAAATAATTTATTAAAATGAAGACAAAGGTCTTTAAAAGAAATAAAATTGGATCTAGGTATTCTTCTTCTTACAGTGCCATACCCTATACAAAGCGTCGGCTACCTCTCGTATGGATCTAGGTATTATGATGATTAAATTATTAAATAGCAGAAATTTAACGTAATACGGTATCGATGATAATGGAAACGGTATCTAAAGTAGCAGAACAACTAGAATAATTCTCTGAAGTTATCGCAAATCTTCGTTGAGAAGAGGCACCTGAAGAAGTACACAGATTTAGAAGATTAGGTTGAATATTTTAATTAAAATAAGAATAGAATTCATGAATATGTATCACCAAGTAACATTTCGCAGAAGATACTCTTGAAGAACAACATGCTAAGTACAATAACATGCAATAGCCTAAGAAGACAGTAAGTAGGATTTTTTATACTAAGGGCTGGCAAAGGTTAGTCTTGGGTCGAGATTTCCGTATGTAAGAAGAGTACAATGCGTTTATAATGTACTGAACAAAGAGAGGACAGTAAACACGTTGCCAAACGTATGAAATAAACCGAGAATCTGTGCACATCGCTAAGAGACGTGGAAGCACGTGGAAGGGGATATAGCAGATTTGTGGCAATTGACCGGTCGATTTGTGGCAATTGATCCAATTAATACCTCTGTCAGTACTTAGAGTTCTGGTGGTACTTAAAGAAAGGTGTACGTCATGCGTTCAGCTTCACGATTTAATTACGTCTCGTGATACTTGATTTGTTTATATATTAACGAGTCGTTGTAATTTTCTCTATAGCTTGAATATTTTTAAGTGCAAGCTAGAAACACTTGCATTTTTGGTAAAAATAAGTGGAATTGAGTGGGTGTTCGATAGTGGTCGCACTATTAGAACTCTGAATTCAAAAATCGATATCTCGAAATGTATTAGAAATAATAGATTGTAGTTTTTTCAAGAACTTTGTTAATATTTCTGCTGTATTTTCTTTGTGGACAGTATGTGAAAATCTTTATCAATAAAAAAATTACACGATTGCTAAAAATTGCTATGCTCTAAAAGTAAATGGATGCATTGTTTACAATTTTTGAATGGAAAAAACAACCTTATCGAATTTGTTATGTAAACATATTGTAAAATATCCCATCTTGAAAATAAAAAAAAGTTTCAATATCTAAAGTGGTTCTTGAGATATGGCCTGTTATGTGTTAAAAAGTTAAGTTTTTAAATTATCGCGATTACTGACGTTTTCTCGTTATAAAAAAATGGCACCCTAACGATATCCTTATAATTCCATTTCAGATGCTCAGAAACATGTCTAATGATTTTATCTAGTTATCTCTTGAAAAAAAAAGTATTTTAAAAATAAGCGGTTTGCGATCGTGATTTTACTTTACTTGATAGGGAAAGGCGTATCGGCAACGCCGCAACAGCACACCGACGCGCGTCGCGTCGGTCGGTCGCATTTCTCTCACTCCGACTTAATAAGATCCCTATGCGATTTACTTGCACACATGTAAATGCCGACCCAAAAGTAACAGTTGCCAGCACGGTATGATACGCGTCATTCCAAAAGCACTTCAGAAATTGGAATTAATGACAGAATCAATCTTTTGCCAAAATGAGACTAAGACGAGTCTGAGGACGTCAGACTCACTTTTTGGCTTTAAAATTTGTCGCATTTATAGTAACTTTTACCCGAACAAAATTTTATTCGAAACCCTGAAAGTACTTGGAAGAGAATTATAATAAATCGAAAAAATATTAAGACTTTAACGCTCTGTAGCTACGTAACAAAGCAGAATCTGACCTATGTTGATATGAAAAATAAATCTTATTTTCACGTAAAGAATCTCCCTACGAGAGATGCCACATGTTTTTTGAAACTCCCTGTAATAATCGTCACTAAACTAATCAGATGTAATTTTGATAAATATGAAAAGTAAAGTTTATTCAAACTAACATTTTCCGTGCAATTCTTAAAAATGAGCACCTAAATAATTGAAACCCGCTTATTGCAAATGGCCGGGGGCATCGAAGCCGTACGATTCCCACACAACTGCGCTTATAATCGAGCGTATGCAAATAAGCCCACTTGCAAAACGAAGCTCACAAATTCATCACGTGTCAATAGGAAGACTAAACGAAACAAATCGGCCGCATAGCCCTCGCCAACAAGTTAATTCTGGTACGGTGCAGCCGGTTGGTTGGGTAAGTCACGTACTAGTTGGCGAAATTAAGAAAATAAATCCGTGGCAGAGAGCGAGATGACTTTTTAGTAATGAGCGTTGAGCAAAGGATTGGCGTGCAATTTAGTTTGGATTTTAATAATTGCGCAGGTCGGGCTCGAGCTCTCTACAACGGAGCACCGGTCTTGACAAATGAACTGTTTGGTTAACCGATAATAAATGCTCTAGGAAGAGCATTACAAATTTGATTATTTTGTAGTTTGTTCTTGCTGTTTGTTCAACAAAATTTTGGAATGATGTTCGTCTTGTATTCACCAATTTCTTTGGAAATAACCAAGGCTGGTGATTAAATTACTCTAATTAATTAGGTCTGCCCTGGTTAGATAAATTAACAATGGAGAAAATGTACCAGTGAAATTGGAATCCTTTCATACCTGCGGGTGACCGTTGGACACTTTTATAGATGTTCCAGAAACAGTTCACCAAATGATTGCAAGAATACAGCATATTTAGTGACTTGAAAATTCTCATAGTATCAATTTTTTCTTGTTTTGTCAAAAATAAAATTAAGAAAACTACAACTAAGTTTTTAATTTCATCGTTATTTGCGTATTCAGCTCCCCAGAATTAGCTAAGGAATGCTCGTTTTATACAAGATACCAGCAATATACTAAAACTTGTTATGTCAGTGTAATCAAATTTGAAGATTATAGAAAACAAGTTAGCTATTGTAGTGTACACTTAAATGATAACCGTGAAGTCTAGTCATCTTAGATCAATCACTAAAAGTGTTAATCGCTGTCATAGGCAATTAGATAGATAAGATCGTTTCACTATAGTTGAATAACCATTACAAATCTGTGGTTTAAAGAAAATTATAGATCTAGAACTACAATAGACTATAATGTCAAAATAATAGAATATAATGTCAAAATTAGAAGAAAAAACAGAGAAATAAAATAGTTTTGGATGTGTAGCTACCGCATTAACCAACAAGAATAATTAAGTCATCCCTTTTATGTGTTAATTCCTGCAGATTATGCATTATATTTATAAACTATATTCTATTGTATATATAAATTATATATACGGTTGTACAAACATAGCTGTATGTACTCTGTAACACTGTGAGAAACACAGAAATCGGCAGATCTATTTAGGTATATTTTTCTTGTAATACAAGATAATAAGATAATTAAATACCCAATTTAAGCCTCGAAAAGAACTAGCTCAATTTCTATAGTTAAATAGCTAATTTTTGAACTAAGTTCAACAAAAAGATGTTATGAGAAACCTATTAAAATTTTTACCTTGGCTTAAATCTAAACCCACCCTGAACAGTGTATCAACAACTGGACCTTAGGGTTGATTGACTTGAACTGAAGTTAACTTACTTAATGACAGTCTATAGCCTGTTCAACAAGAGATTTCTTGACAGTAACTATACTTTCTGTCATTTTTTGATATTGTTTGTGCCACGTTCATGTCAGTCACTTCCAGTTGAGAAAATGTGAAAAAATAAAAAAAGAAAACCTGGAAATAATCTTAACTTTAAACTAATAAATTTTTATACAAATTAGATTCTAAAAATCTTTTAAATGAACCATTCGCGTGAAAAAGCACTGTATAAAGCAAAGACGTCCGTTTCTGTATCTCTACGAACATCGTACATATATCCAGAACGGCCGAAATTGGAGCCAAAGGGGCCGTCAGCGTAACTTGGCCGCCGCCATTTATGAATATGTATTTGGGGCTTGTTCAACGTCTTCCATCAACTCGCCTATATATTAGGCGTAAGAATAGAGGACTTCGTCGGAGGCACCGTACGTGCAAATGTCACGCGGGAAATTTATGGCAGTTAACCTGCCCGCATGGTCACTTTGGCAGTGTTGGGAATGTGCCCAACTATCGAAACATCCAGGAAAGATCTCCAGTAATTTTATATCTACTTGTAAGAAGAAGTAATTATTTTAAAAGAGGTTTGGTAAGTGTTTCCATTAAGTGTTCTGTTCTGGATGGTTCTGGACTACTTCAATAATACAACTTATTATTAACAATAAACTTTTATTAACTCCGAAACATGCTAATTATTTATAATGACATCTGTCAACTGTCTATCGTTAGGGATTAGTTACACTAGTTTCTAATAAACTACATTTATTACTTTATGTATCATTATGCACCCACATTCTGTCTATCTTTCTCAAAATTAAAACATATATTTTTTCCATAATTTTGGTTTTTAACTTTAATTTTTTATGCAGTTTATTGACATTGTAATAAATTAAACATTAAATTGACATTTATACATTGTAATCCTACTTTTTATTTTTTATTTATAATTTTTTTATTTTTGCATGATGTCTTTTTATTACATTTTCTTTGTAATAAATTTCAGTAATATCTGCGGTAGATATAAACCGGTTCACAAATATTTCCTCCGAATATTTCTATTCGGAAAAGACATGAGAAAATTAGATTAAATTAGATTTTTGAGATAGCTATTGGCCTGTTCCACTGCGATCTTTACATATCTTGTGATCCTGTTCTAGTTTTTCCGTTACAGTCCTATCCTATTCAAAAAGTTTAATAACTTAGAGATTGAAACCTCCATACATTTTTTTCTTTCTGTCTTTGCTTGTCTGTTTTTTCTGTTTTTACTACGAACTTCTCTTAGGTACTTCCTGGTGAATTTTCCCACCATTCTATAGAGCTCTGTTGGCCACCTACTATTTTATGGCCATTCTTTTATTGTTGGATGGATCTCCGTCAAGTCCATATACACTATACAGCCGCGTACGTCTTAATTTCTCTGATATTAAAATAGTAATATGTATGACCGGTAGAACCTGGATCAGGGAAAATCAAACCATCCACTGGAGAAGATAGGGCCACAGACAGAGTTCATAGGCAATTATAATTGAAATAATATATTGAAATAATATAAAGAAACTATTAATGCTATGGACACGACATATGGATGCCAAGTTCCATCTGCACAAGCACAGTCTGTATCAAGGAAGCTAATGCAACAGACTCTTCTACAAGATCCTGAAAGAGTGTAACAAATATGTTACTAGAAGTTTTGGAACGAAAGCAATAAATGGCTATCCTATTTCTTTCTATTATTCTTCATAGAATGGGGTCTGGCCTATGATAGAATGGGGTTCATACCCCATTCTGTCAAGAGCCTGCACAAACTAATGGGGCCTTACAGCTAGCAATTCTTCTAATAGAAGACAGCCTTTCAATAGCATTGGAAAAAAAATAATATGAGTGTCGGTAAAAGAATAATTTTGGTATTGTTCACGGAGTTTTTAACAGGCCACTGTCTCCTCAATGAACACCTAGTAGAAGTAGTTTGAAGCTAAGAAACAACGACAAATGCAGATTCTGTGGTGAAAATGGGGAAACACCAGAACACCTCATCGCTGAGTACGCTGCTGGGACGACAACCATTCGTGCCATTAACTACTGGTATCGGAGAACTAACCTCTATAAAACCGTCTCAGATACTGATTTAACTTCCCCCACCCATATAATCTATAATCAACACACGGTAGATGCTCATTTTTTAAATTAAAAACAAGTTCAATCTTATTGAGACACCGACCTACAAAACACAAATAATACATGTTAAATCAAGGGCAGATGCATACATTTTCAATCGCTGTTGTTCAGTAACGAGCAGGTATAATTTATTTCGAAACCATAGCGACCAATCCGAACACCACCGCCACCTCACAGGCCCAAACCTGCACGATACCGTCTTATTTCCACCGGCGCTATCGATAACCGCACACCGTACATCGATACGGTCACCCCCCGCAGCAATCCACCCTCTCTCCTCCCCCATGGCCCCCAAGGCGGGTATTTCGCTTTGTCATTAGACGAAATTAGTTAAAGTTCCATTGCCGGTTGTCTAGCTGGGCGCGGGCAGGGTCGGACTCTAATTTAAATGTCACTTGACGCTGGCCGGTGCCCGGGCCGGCTCAGGTTCAGGTGCGGTTTGTCCACGTCTAGTTATTGCGGGAGGACTACGGCATAGTTCGCGCTAAGTATGCCGAAGAGAAATGCCTCCGATAGGAAGCAATATTGCAATAAACTAATGGTCACTCTGGAGTTGGCCGGAATTAAGGAGGTTTGGTTTCGAGCTAAAGGAAGCATTGTTTAACAAAAAGTTTTCTGATAAATGAACTTTTTCATGCCAGTTCTATCAAGCTAAGAAGCACCGATTGATTTCGGAAGAAGGCGTGGAGACATCTAACGAGTCTACAGAGCAGTTGATACTAACAAAATCATCAAAACGGCATGAAAAAGACCTAATCATCAAGACTTAATCCGGTAAATAAATTTTACCAATTCAGAATATGAAAATCAACAAACAAAAATTAAAGAGTGCCTCTCATACCACGCGGAGGCTCCAAGAAGAACGGTATTTTATATCGAAATGAAATTTTCGGAGCATATGTAGGTTAATTGAAAGCATTTTATAAAAACATAGAGTTCCACAGGGTGTCCCCAAAAAAGTTACGCATCAAAGTTATGTTTTTTATAATGGAACACTTTATATATTAATTGATTTACGGATTCTACGTAAAAAATAAAGGTTAGTTTAATTAAAGAAGCATATGCCTAAAATGTAAAAATTTTGACATATTTTACATTTTGTGAAAATGAAGAATAGTTACCTAATTGTAATTTACCCTGTACAGTCCGATATTTAATTACAATAACCATTGTATCCAAATTAAAATTTGACCCGAAAAGTATACAGGGTGAGACAAAATAAATATTGAACATTGTACTCCTTTATTTTAAATAGAACATCTCGTATATTATTCCGGTGTTCAATGGAGAATTCGTATATCTTCAAAATATTATTAAAATTGCCTACCCCCAGGGGTGGATGAGCCATATGGGAAAACGGGAAAATTCCCGGTGGGCCGGTGGAAAGATGGGCCTGTGGGCCGGTCCCGATCAGAGCTCAAAAAAAGATTGGATTAGCAAAAGTTAAATGGTTAATCTTCTATCTAAAGTGACGTAAGATCTTTAGTGAGTCCATAACTAACTAATCAATTTGCATCAGTATAATCGTCAGTTACTTTTAAACATAAACACCAATTTGTAAAATAACTATTGTAAAATGTCTTTCTCTAGGACACTTATAATTTTAATAATCATCTGTTGTTTGTTCGGTTTGAAAATTTTTATTATACAAGGTGAGTCTATAAGTGCAAATATTTTCAGGGCTGGTAGATCTCAATAAAATAAACATAATATATTCTCTTTACCGAGTTTCAAATAAGTCCAATCCAGTTATTAAAGTTTGGAAATTTAAAAAAAATAGATTTATTTTTAAGAAAATTTGAGCCACCTCAATTCGGTATTAGCATCTCTTTTAGTGCCATAATATCAGAGATTAAGAAACTATATACTGGGGGCAAATTTGCGGTAAACCGGAAGTTCAAAAAAGTTTTCTGAATATACAGGAAAATTTAAAAGAAAGTGTTCGATTTTTAACATCTTTGTTCCTGGGGTCGAAATATACTACCCCTGAAGATATTTGCACCTATTTAAGACCCACCCTGTATAGTTTTACCCACTATTCTTTTATTATTAACTAATAAATAGGACGACTGGCAGCAGAAAAAAGAATGAATAGCATGAGGTACATTTTTTACCTAATTTACTTTTTATTTTTACTTAATTTTAAATTTAAATAGTCTCAATCCAAGTGTATATAACGAACTAAGAATACGGTAGCGTAGATTGACAACTGGGGGCCTCGGTGCAATATTTTTCCAGCTCCCCTTTGTAAAACGGTAGACGAATTTGACGCGAACTCTGCGGTTGACGGAGAAAACATATCTATGCTTGGTTTGAATTGGGGACAGTCTAAAATTCAAGTTTGAGAACTAAAAGCCAAGTCTAAATTGTTGTTTAAAATGTTGTTAAAATGAATTTGCTAAAAATTACTGAAACAGCAGAGAACAGTTAAATAAGGTTTAAACAAGATTAGATAATAAAATATTAAAATATGTCTCGAAAATCCAAATATTCTTATTATGGACTACACACTATGAGTATATCCATTTATATCCACTGCCTAGGTATTGCCTAGGTTTTTTTCGTTTGAGTCATGGCATTATCATACAAGATGCCAAATGTAGAAAAGTATAGTGGAAAAGTTTCGTGATAAGAACTATATAATAACCTAAAAAATGCTGCAGTTTTAATGGTAACCGCGGTTCATTCAGTTAAAGACCCGTATGCACCACAAGGGTGCTGCTGTAGCAGAAAAGAGAAAATTTCTTTCTACAATGTGTAAGAAAGTATATGCCCGAAAAGCTAAAAGTAATGTATTTCATAGAGGATTGGGTCAGCTAAACTGAATGAATCAGGATCAGGAAGTCTTAAAGTTTCTAAAAATCGTGACTCAAAATCGTAGCTTATTCAAGATCGAATTACCGTTATCGATAAAATGGAAATAAAGCAGTAGAACCCTGTAAAACTGAGCCATTTTGTAGTAAAAATTTAGATGTCCAACCCAATATTGGTCTTTATGAAAATGTTGATCAAGACAATTTATTTTTTTTTAAACCGGAGGCAAAAGAGCTTTTTGCACGAGCGAAAAACACCCTTATTTATATATTAATAAATAAAATATGTTTCTTGGTAATGGTCATTTTGTTTTTTGTGGATTTGGGCCGGTTGTGTGTTTTTCCCGGGCCGGTTTCCACTTTCCCATCCACCCCTGCCTACCCCTCAGAGAAAGATTTTCCTAGATATTTTAATTTTTATGATTTAGAGAGTTTTATGAATAATAGAGATAGTAGATCTTTATTATTTTTAAAAGTCTAGGTAGCTGTGATATACCTTATGTTAATTTAACAAAAAATAAAGGACGTTGAGTAAAATATTAAACGGTAATAAAAAGATACACGTTTAAGACATCTAGGTTTTCATTATTACAGAATTAAAAAGAGATATAAACGTATAGTAACAACAATTAGCTAGATGAAAACAAATGCCCAAATTGCTTCCTTTCTAGTTCACTGCATAAAATTATTCTCTTTTCAAAAGATATTTTAATGTTAAAAGGCATATGTGGAAGTTCTACTTTAAATAGCAGCTACACTGCTGCTGACACTCTAATGGTGTCGTAATAGTTGGTCGAATTTTGTAAACACTTTGTTAACTTATCCGCATAAAAAAACAGACAAGATAAAATTGTATTTTATTAATTGGCACATATTGGCATAATAATGCACACTACATTCACCAACTAATAGAATCATATCAATTCTTTCTGATGTAGGATAAGTGTTCAGTTTCGGCAAGTTTCTGAGAATATATTTTGTTTTAACTAACACAAAATGATAACTAGTTGTTAAAATTGATCTAATTAGACAGGTATGTTGAAGTAACGTCAGACATATCACAGCCACCTAAGTTTTATCAAATAGTAAAGATCTACTGACGCTAAGACATAAAAATGAAAATATCAAGGAAAATCTTTGTTTTAGAGGTAGGCAACCCTAGTAGTATTTTGAAGAGACATGAATTCCCCCTTGAATATCGGAAAAATATTCTGGATGTTCCATTTAAAATAAAAATGTAACTTGCTTCTAGAGGTGACCAATGTTCAATATTAATTTTGTCTCACTTTTATAATTTTTTGGGTTAAGTTTTAATTTGATTTAAAGTACAAAAGTTATTTTAACTACATATTAGGCTATACCGGGTAAATTCCAATTTAGGCAGCTTATATTGAAATTTAACAATTGTGCTTCGTTTTTAGAAAATGTTAAATAAGTCAAAAACTTTACATTTTAATCATATACTTATCTAATAAAACTCATCTTTATTTTTCTCCTAGAATCTGAAAATCAATTAAGGGTGTTCCATTACAAAAAACACAAGTAAGAAGTATAGGCTGTTCCAAAAAACACAACCTTGATTTAGATGTTCTGAAAATCTACTATACAAACGCTATTTGCAAAATATGGAACAATATAACATCATTTTTAAACATTTCTTTCTTTAATTATTAAGTATCCTCATTAATTTCCTGGCAATTTATCCATTTTACGCTGTTTTAAATCTGTGTCCCATATTTCTATTTAGCAACCTTCTGGACGCGTGTTTATTCCTGCGGGATTCGAAGGGCAGCAACACCAGCAGGACAACAACAACGCCTTCAACGGCGCGGAAAGCGGTGCTACATGTGAGATTTTTAATGGCATTTATGAAACAATGATAGGAGGAGCCGATGCGCGCCGTCACGATATCGTCGGGGCCGTACGTTCTATATGTTAATGGTCAGCTCGCGCGACTTGAAATTCAGTTGCGACTTTGCGTTGAATGAAAAATGCTGGTTCTGCAATGCTAAATAAACATAGATTATTCTGTATTCTTGCCATTTTTTTCTCATAACTCATAAATAATTTGTATCTACAATCGTACTATTTTGAAAGTTTTATCCACTTATATGAAAGGTATATTGTATAGGAGAGGGGAAGTTAATTACCGGGACCTTATAGATCTATTGTGTCCCCTTTTCTTGTATTATAGCTAATCATACAGTCTCAGAGCTATACTAAGATAAGCCAGTATTTGAAACAGTTTTAGGAAAGTTAGCTATCCAAATCCGATATCGGTCGTCCCAAAGTTCTGAAAAACTCAAATATGAAATGTCTTTGAAATTTCTTTGAGCATCTTAGACGAATGCTGGCTTAGAAGAGTGTACTGGGTCAACCGTGTGAGGACACATACTACGTGGAGAACGCTATCACTTTCAGCGAGTAATTCTCCAGAGTTAAAACGAGGGGGGCAAAAGAGGAATAGGCCGAAAAAAACATGACTGAGAAATATTCGTCATTAGACAGGCATACAGGACTTCCAAGTACTCCAAGTCGCTGCAATTAATAGAACCAACTGATGAGGAAGAAAAAGATGAACGCCTACGCAGGAATCTGCACGACACCTTAAGGAAGAAGAAGAATCTTAGACCGTAAGAGGATTCCCATTCCGGGTTACGGATGGAGTCTTCCAGGTTTTTAAGTTCTGCTTTAAGTTGGTTTTCATTTGGGAAACAGAAAGGTTTTTATCCAGTAGTGTACACTGAAAAAAAGGATCTCTCAGTCGAAATGAATATGACTTTGACCCAAAAAATTGACGCTTTTCAATAGGGCCAAGAACGACGTTTCTTTGCCCAAAACATTAACTATCTTTTCATAAGCTTTAAAAAATTACTTTAGAGAATAGAAGAATCTATCTGTCCAAAGTATTTCACTCTTGACCCAAAATTAATATGCAAAGAAGTTCTTGCTACAAGAACAATAGTCTCTTTGATTCATGCAAAAATTCTTGATTGAAAGGGACATTTCTTGATTAAAGATACACTTTTCTTAAACCAATAGCGAATACCATTGACTCAACTAAAATTTATTTTGATCTAAGAGAAGTCTATACATCGTATACAGGCATATTACGAGGTATATTATTTTCTGATAAATTTAGGTTTTCCTAGTCTGTAGTAAGTAAAGTGATATTATTTTCCTCGATAGTAGGTAGTTATTTCTGCTTTTTCACTCCTTGGTATTTTTGGGGTGGTTCATCACTCTACAAATTACAAAAAATGTTACATGACGATTAATCAAAGTAAAGCAAACAAATTATTAAAATTATAAGCTTTGGTCACATTTTGAATTTTTTAATACGACTTGAAATTCTAAAATTTTTGTAATTATTTGCATAAAAAAATCGATACCTATATTCTTATTCTATCTATAGTCACGCATGCATTATCTAAACAGATGCATTAGGTAGATGTCCCTTACCTTCAAATATAGCAAATAAATTCTCTAATTTCCATTTTTTCAGAAACTCCATTAAAGAATCCATATATCCCTATCCCTCACTAATTTATTATACGATATGCGTTTAAAAAGCATATTATGCAAAATTCCAAGTGGAAAATTCCAAGCAATAAAACCCGTATGTACTATAATGTGCGACCTATGAAATGCGACGTGAGACTGATCGAACTGCCGACTGATTGTATATACCGTCCTTCGTCATCGTCTTTGAGTGTCGTTATTATTTTTCATCAAAAGAGTATTTAGCTATTGGAAAAATGGCCAGTTTCTTGAATGAAGTACTTCCTAGCGTATTTTTGTTATTATCTTAAAACAAAGTAACTTGCACTTGGTTGAATGAAAATAGATTCAAGAGAAATTTTCGAATTTTTCAAGAGAACAAGTTTTCTTGACTTAAGAGAGTTGCTCAATCCTGCACAATGCATTTGTATTATGGCATTCATTGTACTAAGGACATTTTGATTTATAAAAAAAATGCTACTGCTATAATTCCAACAACAAACTTAATTGACACATCAGTAGTAAATTGTAAAATATCTACTATAGCGTATATGTATCATTTAGTCATTAAATTAAAGTCACAATAGATACTAACTATGCGCCGATTTGATGTCTTAGCCAATAAATACGCTCGTCGTTAAAAATTAAAAACAAAACGAATAAAAAAATATTTAAAGTGCTATAAAAAACTAAAAAAAAATCAACAAAACAATAAAGAAAAGTAATGCAACAAGTAAAATAGAAAAAAATGCACATATAAGAACATTAATTAATCTCGCATTTGTGGTTGATGGAATTAGAAATTAAATGTCTATTCTAACAAGTATAACTAATAATTCTAATGCATGAAATTGTTTTGCGATGTCCTTGTTTTGTGGTGAGTGATTAAATACCAAACAACTAACTCTTGCACTGGCCGATAAAAATAAAAATCGTCAGAATTAAAATTCTATCAAATTTGGTTGATACCAGCGTTTAATGTATAAAAATTCTTGGCAAATGTCGTTGTCTCAAAATTGAAACCTTTACCACCTAACTAATGAAGCTTAAAATTCGGAGTTAGGGCGCAATTTTCGACTTAAATTGACAACTTTTAAATTAAAATACATCAGGTTGAAACATTTCATCAATAAATACTGTTATATTTTAAATTTCGAGGCAAATTTAGCAAGATCGTAATTCTCTTCTAATAAATTGTACTTTAAGAACATACAAAATTATAGATTTACTTCGATTTATTGTTTAATTTTACAGGAATAAATGTATCTGCTCTAATATATTACAGAAATAAACGTTATACACGATTATATGTTGTTTCTTTAGGAACATAATAAATAGTTATTTAATAGTTGTCTCCAAGCCATATTTCCCATGCTGCATGCTGTAAAAACATACATAAATTATTTATTCTAGCATACATTACTTAGAATATAAGTTAGAATTATCTTAGTCGGTTACAACCTATACTTTTAGATCAATTAAAAATTTCAAAGGTTATTTCTTTTATTGCCTTAAAGCAGGATTTCTTAAACTTTTTGCAGTTACGGACCACTTTCGCAATATGTACAATTCCACGGACCCCTATCAGAAATAATAGAGGAAAATAAAAAAAGTCTTATTTGCATAAAAAGAAAACGTTAGTAAATATGTTTACAGTTAACTGGCGTAATGCGCCAGCGGGGGGACCCCTGATACACATTCTATGGACCCCTTAGAAACCCTGCCTTAAAGGATAGATTTAACTTGATGTACATTATATTTATTAGAAACAATTAAATTAAAAACATATTTATTAAACTTTGAAATAAAATTATTAGGTTAAATTAATAAGTCTTAAGGGCAGTAACTGGGAATAATAGCTAGACGTTGCGACAGTCACTAGAGGCACTACTAGTATGTAAAGTATCAATTGTTGACGTATGGGGTGGCTCTTTTTATGGCACTATTCTATTTAATTTGAATATATTTATTTCGTTACAATTAAATAAAATGTTTCTGTAATATTAAAAGAAATATGAGTGAATATTATTTCACGATATTAGTATTAGTGCCCAAAACAAACGCAAGAGGACGCTTCTATGACTTCCACCTCATGACATGTAAGTCAAAGTTCTGAAGGTGATTGTTTAGTCATTTTCTTTTGCTCTGTAAGTGATACTTGTGGTATAAAATCTAAATTATTTCAAAAACTGTCAAACTTACACAAAGTATGTTTGTAATTTAGACACTAAAAACTTTTCATGAAGCAGTTGCTTTTAAAAATCCTATATGGAATACTATAAACCCTAAATACACGAGTTTTCATTTTGATAGGTATACAGGGTGTCCCAGGCTAAGCGTGCATTAGAAGTTTCTCGAGAACTACAACATCTAGCTCGGAGATGCTAGATTTTTGCACAGCATAGTTTCACAATGAGATCTATCATTTAAAAATATTTTCAATATGGCGGCACTTCCGGAAATACCGGAAGTTGACAGAAACTTTCTTATGTTAAATGGGTGCCCCCATTTTTTATTACATACTTAGATTCTCTGTAAAATTTTATGAATTTTGATATTAAACATTCTATATCTGACACTGACCGTTTTTGAGAAAAAAATTATTTAAAATTATTGAACGAAAAAAACTGCCTGTCAAAAATATGTATATAGCCTAAACGTCAGATTTAGTGATTACCATAGCCACTGTACCATAAAGAGAAAACATGTGGCTATCTATTTCAAAAATTAAATTGTTCGAATGTCATATAATAATGGCGCTAGCTGTCATGGAATTGAGCGATTAAAAAATTATCATAAGTCATTTTTTTCAAATGGAAACCCACTTTTTTATTTCACTAATGAAAAGGTTTTTTAATTCGTTACTTTTTAACTATACATGTTCCTATACCTAAAATAAATAGTTTTTAAGTTATTTAAGATATAGTTTTAAAGCGTATATTTTTTTGATTTTAACCAGTAGCCTATGACTTTAAACGTCAAGTGATATAAAACAATAGATCTGGCTATGTCTAAGCTAAAGCTAAAAACAGCATCATTTCCGAGCTAACTTTGCGCTGTTTTTTTCGATCATATGAAATATTATTAATAATCTCAGCTATTAGATATCACTAAAGAGCGAAAATACGAGATATATTTTTATAAATACATTTTTTAAACTCTTAAGGCAGGCAGTATTTATAATATAGGAAATTCAAATAATTCGTTTTCTGGCAGATGAAAATACATTGTCTGACCGTTTGACACTTAATGCCAAAGGAAGCTAGATAAAATTAAGGAAAATATACGTTTTCAAATTAAATGTTAAATAACTTAAAAACGATTTATTTTAGGTATAGGAACATGCATAGTTAAAAAGTAACGAATTAAAAAACCTTTTCACTAGTGAAATAAAAAAAGTGGGTTTCTATTTGAATAAACGATTTATGATAATTTTTTAATCGCTCAATTCCATGACAGCTAGCGCCATTATTATATGACATTCGAACAATTTAATTTTTTAAATAGATAGCCACATGTTTTCGCTTTATGGCACAGTGACTATGGTAATCACTAAATTTGACGTTTAGGCTATAGGCATATTTTTGACAGGCAGTTTTTTTCGTTGAAAAATTTTAAATATTCTTTTTCTCAAAAACGGCCAGTGTTAGATATAGAGTGTTTTATATCAAAATTCCTAAAATTTTACAAAGAATTTAAGTATGTAATAAAAAATGGGGGTACCCATTTAAAATAAGAAAGTTGCTGTCAACTTCCGGTATTTCCGGAAGTGCCGCCATATTGAAAATATTTTTAATCTATAGATCTCGTTGTGAAACTATGATGTGCAAAAAATCTCCGATCTAGATATTGTGGTTCTCTAGAAACTTCTAATGCACGCTCAGCCTGGGACACCCTGTATATCGATATATTATTGAGTGTATAATATTTAATAGTTTTGCTATCAAAGCACTTTTAAAACACCTGTTAATGATATATGGTTCACATTTTTGGCAGGCCCATAGATCAAAAACCAGGCGCCCGTTTTAGACCCTCTTATTTACCGTAATAAATCAAGCGTCATGAAATAGGAAACAATCTATGTCACTTTATCTATTCAGCGTTTGCTAATATGCATGCGGCAGTGTTGCAGGTGTGGACGTTTTTTAAACTACCAATTTAATAGTTCGCAAAGATATAGATAATGATCTGATACCGTGCCTGTTAATTTTATCGTATCTAGATTTGATTTTCAGCAAGGTGTTTTGGTTAAATGATATTATAACTTTAATACATGCTGTGTTGCTTATTTTTGTATTTATTGTATTGGCAATTGTTTTAAGTTTTTGTCACAAATATCTTCATACAACGATAATCAAGTGTGAACCATAGCTGCTGAACAATGTGTCAACATAGCTTGACTACACATTGCTCACCACCTATATGGTTCACACTTGATTCTTCAGTCTCATATTTATATCTCTATTTTTTTTTATAAATGCGTAATATATCACACTCTGGGTCAAATATTACTAGATAGCAACTTCAAATTTCAATACTAAAAGTTGCAAATAAATATTATAAAATATAAATAAACCTTCAGGTAGCACATACAATGGGAAAGAAAAAAAAATGTTAAATGATAAAAAGAGATGTTAAGAAAAAAAACTCTAAAGAAAATTCATATTACTATAGAGAACTTCTATTCTGATATACTAAACTAGAAACAGTAAATAATGCTTCTATGTCATTAAAAGGAAATATAATTATTATTAAAATTTTTTTAAGTTTTCATTTTATAACAGTTTCTGATTTACAGATTCAAATATAAGACCAAGTTTTAAAGTTTTTTTGCATTAAAATATAATAATTTAAGAATTGTAGCTTAGTGAGGGTTTTATAATCGATAATGTTATCAGTTATTGCTTTATTTCGGGGCTTTTATTACATTGGAACAATTATTTGATGAACTTTTCTTAGGCTGAAATTACTAAACTTTCGGTTGTTCTTTTTAATTGTTTTAGTTTTGATGAATTTTATTAAAGCATTCTTATTAATCTCATTTTATAATGGATAGTTAGGTTTATAGGTTTATGATTGAGGGCCTTCTAGAGATGCAGTAAAATATATCAAACTAGACATTATACCGTGCTGGCAACTGTTACTTTTGGGTCGGCATTTACATGTATGGAAGTAAATCGCATAGGGATCTTATTAAGTCGGAGTGAGAGAAATGCGACCGACCGACGTGACGCGCGACGGTGTGCTGTTGCGGCGTTGCCGATACGCCTTTCCTTATCAAGTAAAGTAAAATCACGATCGCAAACCGCTTATTTTTAAAAGACTTTTTTTCAAGAGATAACTAGATAAAATCATTAGCCATGTTTCTGAGCATCTGAAATGGAATTATGAGGATATCGTTAGGGTGTCATTTTTTTTATAACGAGAAAACGTCAGTAATCGCGATAATTTATAAACTGAACTTTTTAACACATAACAGGCCATAACTCAAGTCAAGAACCACTTTAGATATCGAAACTTTTTTATTTTCAAGATCGGATTTTTACAATATGTTTACATAAGAAAAATTTGATAAGGTTGTTTTTTCTATTCAAAAATTGTAAACAATCCATCCATTTACTTTTAGAGCATAGCAATTTTCAGCAATCGTGTAATTTTTTTTATTTTATAAAGATTTTCACATACTGTCTACAAAGAAAATACAGCAGAAATATTAACAAAGTTCTTGAAGAAACTACAATCTATTATTTCTAATAGATTTCGAGATATCGTTTTTTGAATTCATGGTTCTAATAGCGCGACCACTATCTAACACCCACTCAATTCCACTTATTTTTTACCAAAAATGCAAGTGTTTCTAGCTTACACTTAAAAAAATTCAAGCTATAGGGAAAATTACAACGATTAGTTAATAAATGAACAAATTAAGTATCACGAGACGTAATTAAATCGTGAAGCTGAACGCATGACGTACACCTTCCCCTAGAACTTTAAGTACTGACAGAGGTATTGATTGGGTACTTGTGTCTAGCCCTAGCAGGCAACTATTAAGCCCGACCAATAACCTTAGAGTTTTTAACAAACACAAATGAATTAACACCCTTCAAATAACCTGGCTAACCAACCTGATTGGTCAAGCTTAATGGTTGACTGCTAGGGCTAGACACTTCTGATTGGGTTGACCGGCCAACTGCGACAAATCTGCTTATCCCCTTCCACGTCTGTTAGCGATGTGCATAGTTTCTCGGTTTATTTCATATGTTTGGCAACGTGTTTACTGTCCTCTCTTTGTTCAGTACATCATAAACGCATTGTACTCTTCTTACATACGGAAATCTCGATCCAAGACTAACCTTTGCCAGCCCTTAGTATACACTCTGATGCAAAAAATTGGTCAAGTTAGGTTAGATTAGTAAATAAAAAATATATAACATTTTAATTTTTAGCCATATTTCCATTTTTTTATCAAACTGTATATAAATAACTCAGTTTATTATAAACTTTAGTATTTGACTTATTATACATGGTTAATCGAAGAGTTGTTTTTTACCCTATCTTTAAAACACCCTGTGCAATAACTTTGTGAGCAAATTTTCCTAAATCATTATTTTTCGGTCAGGACCATGTCTTCTGAATATTTTGTTTTTTGACTCATGTATGCCTTTGCTAATTTTTAGGAGCAAAAGCAACTTGCCACAAACATTTTGCAATTTTTTTAATTATCGTTACTTTTTGATGTTATTCTTCATAATGACGAGATGGCTTTGGTGATTATTGTTGTGTATGATTGAGTATGGTTCTTAGTGTCAAAGTATAGTCTTAGTATCAAAGTTAGTGTTGGACACTAAGAACCATACTCAACCATACACAACAATAATCACCAAAGCCATCTCGTCATTATGAAGAATAACTTCACGTGTAGGTGGCGCCCTCTATCAGTAGGAGTCATATGGACATGAAAATAAAATTTCTCTTGTCAAAAAACTCCCAGACACCAATTTTAATCTAAATATTGATGTTACTTCACAAATTATTTGGAAAAAATCAAAATAAAAATGAAATTTCTACACTCTGTATCTCCGAAACTAGGCATTTTAGGACATACCTATTTTTATCTGCAGAATATGCTGCCGAAGTTTCCGGAAGACAATTCAGACCACCCTGTATAAAATTATATCTGTATCTCATTTTTTTCAACAAAACATAACTGATGAGACCACAGTCTTGACTAATGATAATCCTCTACCACAAACGATACAAGTACAAAGCTAGAAACCAACTCGCGACGTCTAGCGTGCAAAACACCCACACCGTCTAAAATAGAATAGTTGATACATTATTATTATGTGCCTTTATCTATATTATTATAGGTACGGGGTACATATGTTAAAGTCCGCGCGAAGGACCACTCCTTGGCCGCGGAGATGATATTATTTCTTGCCCACAATGGAGGAGAACCTATCTATTGTTTCGTTTCTTGTTAAGAATTTTTTACCCTTTTACTTTTCTCGGTACGTTAAACTGCGGCGTTGTTCAATGCGTTACATGACAGGTTGGTGCGTATTGTACGAATTTTTTACGTTTTTTTTTTGTATAAATCCAGACTCGAAATAAACGATTAACTGAATATTTAGGTTTTTCTGAAGATATAGAATGTGGTAAAATTAAAATTCTAAAATGTAGAATGTTTAGGAGGGGAGTTAATCACCGCGACCTTACAGATCTCTGTTGCGTGTTCCCCTTTCTTGAGTTATACCGAGTTATAACTCATCATATAGTCTCAGGGCTTTAACAAAAGCCAGTATCTGAGACGGCTCCACAGAGGCCATCTCTCCATCCTTGAATCCTCGACATCAGCCGTACACGTTCATGGCACGAACTATTGTCGTCTCGGCGCACTCAGTGATAAGATGTTCTGATGTTTCCCCATTTTCCCCATAGAATCTGCATTCGCCGTTGCTTCTCAGCTTCAGCCTACTGAGGTGTTCATTGAGGAGACCGTATCCTGTTGAAAGAAAGAAACCTCGTGACAATCCGAAGATTGTTTTTACTTAAATCAAGGAAAACCTTTGATTTTTCTCGGTCGTAAGTTCTGAGGAACTTTTTCGAGTGTCTTTGACCGTTGGAGGACACCCATTCCAGGTTACGGATGGAGTCTTATAGATTCTTCAGTTCTCCGCTTTCAGTTGGTTCTCTTTTCGAAAACAGAACAGTTCTGGTCCAGTTAGTGAAGTGTTCGTTCCTTTTCTAGCTAGATCATTTGTTTTTTCATTGCCTTCTATGCCTTGGTGAGCAGACACCCAGAGTAGGAAGACTTTATTTTCTAAAAACGCCAAATTAAAATAAAACGAAATTAAAATTAGCAGCAGTTGATTTAGAAATATAAATTGGTATCGATCTTTCCAATGTTTATCGCTAAAAATATTTACAGCAAAAGTTAATCGTGAAAAATTTGAACTCAATTTGAAATTTAAATATTCTGATTTAATTACATGAGAAATATTACTTATATGACCGTGGAAATATTTTTATATTAGTAAAATATTGAAAACCAACCGCACATTATAACTAATTCCTAAGAATTGAAAAAAAATCTAAAACGTGCCTGGCAAAAACCAAAAACGTGTGAAAGTAAATGTGGGGAAATTCGCTGAAAAGTATCAGAAATAGCGGTATATAAGTCGGAGTTATTTCATAGGAAGTGAAGCGCAAAACAAATATGTAATTGCCACATTGGTTTATTACAAAATCTGCAGATAGCGTAACGTGCTTAACGTGCGTTTGGATTACAGAAATCGTTCAAAAACATGCACCAGACAAGTAATGCAATAAAATAAATAAATAAGAAATGATTACCAATGTTCCTGTTTTTAAAAATAGTTTTATTCAATATTTTAATCTAGATTGAAAGTTGCATTAATTTGTTCCTTAATTTAAAAGAAGCGCTTCTACATCTAAGCTATTTCATAAAACCAATAATTAAAACAGAAGAAGAATGATCACAGAAGAAGCAGTGATCGACAGGGTCTAAAAAAATATAATTTGGAATTGTTGGGTTACCTTTGAAGAATGGTATCGTCTACACAGCTAAAACATAATTTTTAGTGACCGCCACCTAATCTATGATGAAGATAAAGACTAAGGAACTCCTGGAGTAGCAAGAAGTAATGGCGAATGATAAGTTTGAGAAATATGACTGTTTTAACCAGGATATTTTGGGGATGGAAATCCGGAAGGAAGCAGTGACTAACTATCATCATCATAATCATCATCATCTTCGGTTTATTCAACCATTTCCAATTATGGTGTAGCCTCCCTCACATACTCCCTTTGTAGTTGGGCCCACTGTTCTCTATTGTTGGCTATACGGGCCCAAGTTCCCTGCTAATCCCTGCTAATTTCCTAATATCATGGTCCCATTTCAGGTTTGTTTTTTTTCTAGATCTCTTAATTCCTCATAGGTGACGCACCAAAATAAAGTACAAATGTATAGATATTATTTACTATGAAAAAATAGTTTTAAGATTTATAATTTTTTTATTATTTTACCTATTAGGATGATAAAATATTATAAACAAAAAACAAGTTATATACATCTTTCTGTACAAAAATGCATTAATTTTACAATGAATTGATGAAAAAAACAAGAATAATCATGTTGTATTTCTGTCGGTTCTCATACACGGGCATGAGCTTAATAGTAAGCCATTAAACGCGTCACAAATGAAAACTTTATCCATTCCGATTAATGAAGTTGTTGGTTGTTCGGTTTACAAATGATATTAGTCCGAAGATGGGCGATGGATTATTTATCGACGCGATTAACTTAACTTCAGTACCAACGGACACGTTATTAAGATCGCCATTTAGTAGTTACCGAGTCCGTATCAAGGTTTATTTAACAGACCTAATAATAAAAAAATTATCCAGCCATGCTATAATTAATGATAAAGCACACACAAGAAGAGAAAAAATAGAAAAGAGTCTATAAATTTCTATAAGTCTACAATTTCTGTAAACTCGACTTTTCAAGTAGATGAAAATAAATCAAATTATTTTTCAATAGATACTGTTTAATAGAGAATTAACCCGTAGTTAAAAAATAATTTTTAAGAATGTTAATAATAAACATGTGTCTAGGCGAATAATAAATTACTGCAACTATTAAGTAAAGCATCCAGAAATAAAATACATCCACTGGTATAATAACACCATGTATTTATGAAATTTCATGTAAGGACTGCAATCAAAATATGTTAGACAAACAAGAAGATCAATAAGAAATAGATAGGAAGATATGTTAATAAGAATTAAAGTATGGTAGAGCAAATAAATATTGTACTGCTCAATACATTTTTGATAAAGATCATTGCATATATGTTAATAACGCGTCAAAATAAATAAATGTTAAAAAAATATGAACAGAGATAATGGTTCAATTCCTCGCAGTTCTCTGTTCCTAGTGCTCTAGTTTCGGTATTTACTGTTACCCTCGATTGGTTAATACTTAACGATTAGAGATGGGCAACGATTGAGGGACCCGTTCATTTGAACGAGTCTTAAAAATGAATCTTGAGTTTCGATTCACCGTTTAGAATACGGTTTGTTCAATTGAATCATGGCGTGCACGGTGTTGTATTATTGTTCAGAGCACAAAGATTCAGCTTGAGAATAAACCAGTAGTAAACGTAAAACTTACTAAACTTTTATTGAAAAACGGCAGACACTCTATAAACTACTACTACAGATTTTTACCGTTGTCACGACATACACACATAATACAGCCAACAATACATCTCAAATAGTCTGATTATCTGCACACAGATCCATAAAATTTGAACAAACAAGTCGTAAAAAAGAGTCGTATGAATTGAATTGGATAACAATGTGACTCGTTCGTTTCTACAGCTCGTTCGTTTAAAGAGTCGTGAAGATTGATTCATTGCTTACAATATGGTTCGTTCAATTCAATCGTGGCCAGCATGGATCCATAAAATTTGAACGCACCAGTCGTAAAAAAGAGTCTAATGAATTGAATCGGGTCACAATGCGCTAGTTCGTTTCTACGGCTCGTTCATTCATCTTCAAGAGTCGTGAGAATTGATTCATTACTTACAATACGGATCGTTGAATTGAATCGTGGCCAGCACGGAGCTATAAAATTTGAACGAACGACTCGTAAAAAAGAATCATAAGAACTGAATCGAATCAAAATGCGGCTCGTTCGCTCAAAGAATCGTAATAATTTATTCGTTGCTTACAATACTGTTGGTTTAAAAAAATAAATATTAGAATTACAAACTATGAGCTTGGGTACTTGGGATTTAAATATAAATCAGTAATTATTGCTTTAGTAATATGTATTAATATTTTATGTTCTATTATACTTATTCTATTTATTAGTAATAAAATTAACTATAATTTAACGCCGTCTTTATAATTATGACAAATGCGTATTTATGTAGTAGGACATAATAGACTCGAACAATAGTCCTAAACAAACGTCATGGACATAAAATGCAAGGGATATGAAAGTTACTTACAAAAAAATATCTATTTGTACTGTAATACGCAAAATGTGTTTGTAGTTTGTTCAAACGAACTAATCGTAAGAGTCGATTCATTATGAGAAATTGAATCGCGTGATACTATTCACTAAAAAGAATCGTAATGCCCATCACTACTAACGATAGCCTGTATAAACGCTCAATTTGTAAATAATAGTTTAATTTTAATCAGCTGATTACGCTATCATCATTAGTGAGATGCGCATCCACTGGCATCCAGTGTTAAAAGTACAGTGTTTTGATGTATTGTTACGAATTAGTGTTTTATTTTACTCTCGTTCATTCGATTTTGATTTCAGGATTAATCAAGGTAAGGGCTGATAATAGCTAGAATTTTAAATTACGTCTAACAGCTTGAAACTGACATCAGTAGAGTAAATTAAAGATGATTAATTAATGATTTTGAAAAATAAAAAATTGATTCTTTTTTATTCCTTTTATTTCATTCACAGCTAACATTCCTACTTCTACAAGTGTTGCTGACTGAAACTTGTGTATTTTAATCACCATCTGGTTTGAAAAATCACGAAATCCTAACAGTAATTTAGTACCCGCTCCATATCAAACGGTCACATCTTCCTTCCCACACATCATAACGCATGTATAATCGTGCGAGTGTTTACGGGATTCCGAGACAGATCGTCGAGAGATCCGAAAACAATGGCCCTGGTCCTTATTAGGCTAATGACCGTGTTGCCATTGTTCTAGTAGGCACTTCATTGCCGGTCGCCTTTTTGTCTCACCCGGTACCGACGCATCATCAAACGACATTGACAAATATCCACCGATAAATATGGAATTTTAATACGCTTTTGATTTCGTTTCTAGAAACGCGTCATTTCTCATCCCGTCCATAAAAGATTTCGCTTAAGTAGTTCTGTGTTATGAGGTGGGTATGTGTTGTTGATGAGAATCTGTATTTCTTTCCAGCGTTTTGTTCAGAATATAGTTTACATTTAAATAGAAAACAACTAGGCCTTCAAATAAAATTAATTCATATACAACCTCTGCGAGTAGCCAAACAGTATAATATTAAAACTGTTGTTAAATCTAGGGTTTTGGTTGGTTGGTTGAATTGGTGAATATAACCACTTGTGGAAATCAAGTTAGCAGAATTGACATGTTAATACTGCTCACTCTGAGATCCTATCCCTAGGGACGGTACAACTGGATTATTAAGTGTTTATAACCATTAGGTGGCATTGAGAAAACGGATGGCTTCCGTTGTACTCTTCTCGGCAACATCTTCAACATCTACAAAGCCTACAGAGGAAATGTAGTACCGTTTTCCTTATAGCATCGGCAAACTTAGTTGAAAAGGAAAGCCCATTCTCGCTGTATGTTCACCAATCGGCATGTGTCCCATATATACCGGGCAGTGGCGGACTAAGCGTGTCGGGTGCCCGGGGCGGCAAAGCTAAATGTGGCCCCCGGTCTGCACATTTTGTAAAGATTGAATGACGTATGAATAATGGTTGACAAATTTCAAGTATTTCTATACTGTACTAATTGTAATAAAAATCGATATATATATATATATATATATATATATATATATATATATATATATATATATATATATATATATATATATATATATATATATATATATATATATATATATAATATATATATAGGGTGTCACAGAAATAAGTGCAAGTATTTTAAGGGGTGGTAGATAAAAGAACCATATTTTTTCGTTATCGTTTTTCAAATAAGTCCAAAATAACGGAGTTATTTTACTTTGAAAATATACAAAAAAAAATTCTGCTCTTGTAAATTTGTTCTTGTAAATTTAATCTAATACCTATGTTGTCATATTAACAAGAAATTATGTTTTAACTAAAAATTAAAAAAATTCCCGAAGTTTTCAATTTTTTTTTCGCGAAAAAAACCTCATAGGCGTGTTTCTGGGGTTGAACTATACTACCATAAAGTACTTGTACTTATTTCTGGGACACCCTGTATATTACAGTCAGTGTGTCCCCGGATTGTCTTTACAAGAGGAAAAACTTTTTAATTATTGACTTTTTGAAAAATATGCGTTCATAAGAATTTTTGCTGGTTGTAAAATGGCGTTTATAATTTTCTAAATATCCATAGAGTTTTAGAAAAATAAAAACATAAAAATGTAGTTTTTTAATGTAATTTTTCCCCCGAAAAAATCTTAAAAAAAAATAAAAGTCCTAAAAATTAAAACGCTATGGTAATATAATTTCATTTTTTGATAGATCGTTATAATTCATTTTGATTAACGTCATATTTTTTTATGTTAAAGTATCACATTTTCCGATAACTATTATCACCCTTTCCGTAGCATTGAACTAAATAAATTTTGAGCTTCTTTAACATTTTAAAACAGCAAAAAATATAACTTTAATTAAAATTCTGTCAATAACAATCTATCAAAAAATTATCAAGTAATTATATTACCATAGAAAGGCGTTTTATTTTTACTAGTTCAAAAATTCAACTACATTTTCATGTTTTTTTTTATTTTTCTCTAAAACGGTATGGAAATTTGGAAAAGTATAAACAGGAATTGCCATTTTAGAACAAGCAAAAATTTTTATGAATCAATCCGCGGACATACTGTAGATATAAATGTGTTATTCATCGCCAGTGCCGTTTTTACGTAGGGACCCGACGCGCGACGGGCCCCGACCAAAGAATTAAGAGCCCCCTCGAGGGACCCAGCTTCAAAAAGGTATCAAAAACGATAACATCATTTTTTTATAGCTTATAATAATACATTTAAATTGAAAAACGAATGGAATTTGACGTAATAAAACAATCCCCGAGCGAATGTTTACATATATTTAATGGCAATTTATGATGACAAAGTGATGGGAATACCGGTTCCATATAAAAGCCGCGTTACTTTCGCGACCGTTCCAGGTAAATACCGCGATTTTGTAAGGGGCCCCTTACAAAATCGCGGTATACTCCTATATAGGTCCAATAATAAATAATAATTATTCGAATATAAAAAATAATAATTATTCGATATTCTAAACAAAGAAAATTACCAATTGATTTAATTTCGTAAATAGAAAATTAAATAATTAAGTAAATATCTGCTTCCATTTATACTGTGTTTAGTTTGCGTATACTTATGGTTTGCATACTCTAACTACAAATTGCTTTATAACTACTGAACACATATTGGCCAGTTTGCCAGTTGAATAAAAAATTACTTATTAAGATTTGGAGGCCCCCTAGGAAGGACCGCCCCCCCCCTTGTCCACCACTGATACCGGGGTTATCCTGGCTATATCCGTATAACGACTTCATTATGAGCTCTCCTGATTTCCTAAGGTCATATTTGGGATTCCTAATGTCTTCCTAGCTGTTCTGCAGGTGCTTAAAGTTTTCCATCTATTGTTCACCATAGACAGAAAGAGGAGTTAAATGTCTTTTTTAGGGTATTGAGAGGAGTAAAAGCTTCTTTTGATGTACGAGGCATGTTTTTTAAGTAAGTACCGTTTTGGAATTAAAAAAAGTGCAAAGATATCGCAATAATTTTATTTTTACATGAAAGCCTGTACCTTAATCTACTTTTCTACATAATTTCCGTGAATATTGAGGCACTTGTCATAACGTGGCACCAGTTTTTCAATACCCTCCTCATAAAATTCTGCCGCCTGACTGGTTAACCACTGTATCACAACTCTTTTGACTTCGTTATCGTCTTGAAGACGCTGACCGCCAAGGTGTTATTTCAAGTGCAGGAATAAATGGTAGTCACTGGGCGCCAGATCAGGGCTGTATGGAGGATGATCTAGAGTTTCCCAATTAAAAGATTTGATGAGATCTTTGGTCCGATTAGCCACATGTGGACGGGCATTGTCATGCAGCAAAACAATACCCTTACTCAACTTGCCACATCTTTTGTTTTGGATTGCACGGCGCAGATTGTTCAATGTCTCACAATAAGATGCTGCATTGATTGTCTCATTGCGAGGCAAAAACTCCACTAGCAATACTCCTTTTCTGTCCCAAAAAACTGTGCACATGATTTTCCGGGCAGAAATTGTTTGCTTAAACTTCACTCTTTTGGGTGATGATGAATGTCGCCATTCCATGGACTGTTGTTTCGATTCTGGTGTGACGTAGGCCACCCATGTTTCGTCACCAGTAACAATTTTGCCTAAAAAATCTTCACCTTCATTGTAGTACTGCTCAAGGAAAGTCAATGCACTGCCTAAACGTTGGGTTTTGTGCAAATCCGTCAACATTTTCGGAACCCAACGTGAACACAATTTCCGGTAATTCAAGTTCTCGGTCACAATGCGATACAAAACACTACGAGAACATTGAGGAAAGTAGTCGCACAATGATGAAATTGTAAAGCGTCTGTTTTCTTTCACCTTTTCGTCCACTTTCTGCACCAAATCTTCATTAACGACCGAAGGACGCCCACTCCGTTCTTCATCATGCACATTTGTGCGGCCATCTTTAAATGCTCTCACCCATTTCCTTACCATTCCATCACTCATAATGTTTTGTCCGTAAACTTCACAGATCTCACGATGAATACCGATCGGTTTTACGCCTTTAGCACTATGAAATCGTATGACAGCCCCTACTTCACAATTGGCGGGGCTCACGATTGTCGGAGGCATCTTAAATACTCAATAAACAACGTATACAATGAAGAATCAGACTGTACTGGCGTCTGTGCATAGACAAGAGATGTAGGTAACCATCGCGCATGCGCGGAACGCCGACCGTAGCGCTGCGGCGGCGGAATCGCAAAACGGTACTTACTTAAAAAACATGCCTCGTACGTACGCCAAGGCACGATCCTCGCCTTGTAAGCTTATCAACGCGCTAGCTGTGAACATACGAAAATGGTGAAACAGTGAAGTGAAGTCTTACAGGCCATGCAAGACTACAGACAATCGTCTACTTCTTTGTGTCAGTTGAATACACTGTTGTGTCAGTTGAATACACACACACATTACTACATTCTTAATTTTTTTTTGTTAACCATGTTTTGCCACCTAGATTTAATCAAATAATAAAGATCTACTGACACTAATTTATAAAAATGAGAATATCTTGGAAAATCTTTGTCCGAAGGGTAGATAAACCTTAATAGTATTTTCAAGAGACATGAATTCTCCATTGAATATCGGAATATTATACTAGCCGTTCCATTTAAAATTAAAGAGTAACTTGTTTTTAAAAGTAACCAATCAGTATTAATTTTGTCTCACTATAACTTTTTGGATCAAGTTTTAATTTGATCTACAGTACAGTGATTATTTTAGCTACATATTAGGCTCTACCGAGTAAATTCCAAAACTCACATTTATTTTTTTCTAGAATTAAAAAATCAATAAATATATAGAGTGTTCTATTACAAAAAACACAACTTTGATGTGTAACTTTTTTTAGGGACACTGTAAAACACTACATAATTTGCTTTAAATTAACCTACATAATATATGCTCACACAATTTCATTTTAACACAAACTGCAGTTCTTCCTTGAGCCTCAACGTCGTCGTATGGGATGGGAGAACCTGACAACACAACAAAGTGGTCGTGTTGATAACAAGAAACCTTATTGAATAAAGCGTAAATTGCTCTGTATTTCAATGTTCTTAACAAAAAAGGAAATAAACAAACATAGCCTAAAGACAAAAAACTATATCTCCAATCGACAAACAATATACCACGTGCACTTGTTCGCCAAAGGTACTTGAAAGAAAAGCGACCGCAACCGGTTTTTAGGTATACGATTAATATCTAATCGATTGCCGTAATATACGAATCAATCAGGGGATAGTTGATTAATTAACCTGCGGAGGAGAATGTTTTCCGCATGTCAATATTTCCTTTGTTGTGTTCTCTCTCTCTCCCTCATGTCTTAATGGCTCTTTACGTTATTTGTTTTACAAATTAATCGTTATATTCAGGTGCTTTTTAGCCTCTAATCGAATTGTACTGCTAGAGTCTCTAGAGAACGTGTAAATTTGTGTATTTGTAATGTAATGAAATAATAAAGTATATTATTGGGATTATAAATAGGGTAGTCAGTAGTTATAAATTCAGTAAACTTTGTGTTAGTTTTTAATACTTAGTATCTACTTAGTGAGTTAAATTTAAATTAAACTTAAATTTATTATTATATTAATTAATTGTTTGTATTTAACACTTTTTTATGAATTATTAATCAAATTATTCCAATTTGGTATACCGGGTAGTTACTCAGAAATGGACTCTATAACTTTTTTATTTTTTCAAATAAAAAACAAGATATGCTACGTTAGTATATGATATAAATCAGCATTAATTGCCGTATTCAGTTGTTTTCGGTCACTTCCTGTTTCACCGGAAATTATTACAGTTTTTGATTTTTAAATAGCGCCCTCGGTATTTCTTTACTTGGTCATTCTATTCAGAATGTCATTTTCTATCAAATAAAGTAAAAAAATACCGAGGGTGCCATTTAAAAATCAAAAGTTGTAGTCATTTCCGGTGAAACAGGAAGTGACCGAAAACAATTGAATACGTCAATCAATCCTAATTTAAGTCATATACTGATATACCAAATCTCGTTTTTTTATCTGATAAAATAAATAAGTTATAGGGGCGAGCCACATTTGAGAAACACCCGGTACATTTAGTAATAAATTTACCTCAAATCCATCTCTGGTTACAAGTACAATTTGACTTCTATGTCGCTAATAGGTCAAACACCTTTTGTGTTGTTATAATTTGTTATTGTTTTAGATAAATTAAAAGATTATTACTTTATCTTGATCTGCGGTAATTTGTTTTTGTTTCTTTTTATGATCTGTGACTTAATGTTACGTAAATTGTGTCTTGTGTGAAAGGAAAAATTTGAACAACCTATACAATACTATGTTTCGTTAACTAGTTATTCAGATATATTTTAATATTTCGACATTATAACATGGTCATTCATTATTCATTATTGTCAAAAAAGCTGAAATGAAAAAAAAAGTAAAATATATCTTACCTTTCGTTTTCCTTTTCAATTAGCTTAGGTTTAAATATCTCCAATCTGAAATAGAAAAAAAAAATTACACAATCACTATACAAATTTCAAAAATTAAAAATATAATTTAGCAGTACTTAATGAATAACTGCACATCTTGGGTTTAGGGATCTTGGCAGTTTTTGGTTGTAATGGTTGGTTCTACTTGGTTATATCATCTATTGTTTTTATACCTACTTGTATTTTCATCTTTATTCCAATACCAGTAAAAGAAGATAAAATATTGAAATCTATTTAGTCTGAATTAAGAACATTATTAACATCATTATACATTCTTTCATCGGTGTTTTAATAATTGTGTGTGAATTTATTAAATATATTTGCTCATTTTAGAGACATCTTAAAGCTTTTAAATTATTTTTTGTTTTATTTAACTCTAACATTTAGATCGTCTCAGTATATAATAATACAACACCTTCAGTTGGTTTACCAGTATACAGGTTGTTAACTCGACAGTTACATATAGGGGAACAGAATGGCAACACTGCCTATTGAGAACACATGCACTTATAGGGTTTTCTGCCGACTCGTCCCGTCGCGTCGTCTATCGAAGAGCGAGCCGAGGTTGCCATATTTCAACCATAAAGCTCTTGCCGCGAGTAATAAACAAATTAACAACCTGTATACCAAATTTCTCTGTTTTACTAATCTTTTTGATTGTTTATCAGTTTTTGTCTTGTAGAATGTAGAATGTTTAGGAGGGGAGTTAATCACCGCGACCTTACAGATCTATTGTGTGTTCCCCTTTCTTGAGTTATAACGAGGTATAACTCATCATACAGTCTCAGAGCTTTAACAAAAGCCAGTATCTGACACGGCTCCACAGCCAGCTCTCTATCCTCGACATCAGCCGTACCAAAGTTCATGGCACGAATGGTCGTCGTCGCGGTGCACTCAGTGATAAGGTGTTCTGGTGTTTTCCCATTTTCCCCACAAAATCTGCATTTGCTGTTGTTTCTCAGCTCCAGCCTACTGAGGTGTTCGTTGAGGAGACAGTGTCCTGTTAGAAACCCCGTGACAATCCGAAGATAGTTTTTACTTAAAGCAAGGAAAACCCTTGATTTTTCTCGGTCCTAAGTTCTGAGGAACTTTTTCGAGTGTCTAAGACAGTGTTGGAGGACACCCATTCCAAGTTACGGATGGAGTCTTCCAGATTCTTCAGTTGCGCTTTCAGTTGGTTCCCCTTTGGAAAACAGAACGGTTCTGGTCTAGTTAGTGCGCTCCTTTCCTAGCTAGATCATTTACTTTTTCATTGCCTTCTATCCCTTGGTGAGCAGGCACCCAGAGTAGGTAGACTTTATTTTCTTTGCCTAATTTGTTGAGCTTCTCTAGGCATTCTTTGACCAACCTCGAATTGATGGTTACTGAGCTGATTGCGTTTAGTGCTGCTGGAGTATCGGATAGGATGGCAATTTCCTGTTTTCGATAGTTCCTGTCTAAGATAAATTGTACGCATCTTTCGATAGCGTAACAGTTTTTGTCTAGTACACCACTTTAATAAATGACTGATCCCAAATCATAAGGAAAATATTTGTTTATTAATAAATTGTAATTTTGGAAAAAAGAACACCTCCAATTTATTCACATAATAAATTATGTAGTATAAGATTTTGTTGTTTTTTTTAATTTCCCACTTTTGGTTCTAGATTTATATTTTTTTAGTTCTGCAATAGAGCAAAAACAAATATTCTCTATCATGTAAAAAAAATCACAAAATTACTGAAACTACAGTTAAATATTCTAATTGTCATATAGGTTATATATTTATTTTGTATAGAAAAAATAAAAAATAATTTCTTAAAACAAACAAAATGTATAAAGTAAAATGTTATTAATTTTACTTTTATATAATTTCTTTCTTTTAAAAATCTTAAAACTGATCTAGAAGATGATAACGATTATGATTATAATACCAGTGATGTCTGAGCTTTCAATTTATTTTTTGCTTTATTAAATTACGTTTTTCATATATATTATAACGAAGGTAGTGACATTGCAACTCTTTCTAGTGTATTGTTTTTTATTCATTAAAATAAATATAAAACTGAAAAACTATAATTGAAGCCCAGATATTAGATGTAAAATAAAAAAAACACAGATTCATTAAATATGAATATTAATAAACATTATAAAAATACAAAATTAAAAAACTATAATTGATACAACATAATCCGTGCAAGATCCAATATAATTAAAATATATCAAGAAAAGACTAGAAGAAATCTTTCCTCAACTAGACTGGACCAACAAAGGATTAAAAATAGATGGAGAATATCTGAACTATTCAAGATTCGCCGATGACATAGTCCTAATTGCCAATAGCCCTAAAGAACTACCGCCACAAATTAACGAACTAAATACACCCAGCAATAAAGTGTGTCTCAAAATGAAGTTAGCAAAAACTAAAGTAATGTACATCGGACTAGTAGACAGAACAGACACTCTAGTAAATAACACAACACTGGAAATAGAAGAAGAATACATATATTTGGGACAACTAATACCCAGTTCGGGATCTCTACTACCAGAAATCAACAGAAGAATTAAGTAATTAAGTTCGCATGGAGTACTTATAGAAGAAACACAACCATATTCGAATCTAGAATTTAGAGACCAAGAAGAAGACCGAACCTGAGATGGAACCTTAATATTAGCAGGGAAGGGATGACTTGGGCCCAACTACAAAGAGGCTACACCATAATTTGGACATGGTTTAATAAATTGAAAATGATGATGATGGTAGATGATGATGATGATGATGATGATCAAGAAATTGGGCACCGCTAGTGAAACCTACGGGACTAACTATCAACCACCAAAAAATGAAATTAATATTCGTGGACAGAGGAAAACCCCTACAAAGATCTTTCCAGCTTAATGGTGTCGATATGGTTCATGATTTTGTTTATTTAGGATCAAACATAAACGACGAAGGCAATTGTAAAATAGAAATTAGACGCAGAATACAGCTGGCAAAAACTGCCACAACGCGTCTTGCAAGAATTTGGCAGAGCAGAGTGATAACAACACACACAAAAGAGAATTTGCTGCATACAATTGTCTTCTCAATATTTCTTTATGGAGTGGAATCCTGGACCATCAAAGCATCGGAGAGGCGCATGATAAACAGCTTTGAAATGTGGTGCTGCAGACATATGCTGAAAATACCTTGGAGAGCTAGAAGAACTAATCTGTCAATAATTAATGAGCTCAACATAAGCACCCGACTTTCGGCTATCTGTCTGAAACGCATCCTCGAGTACTTTGGACATATTGGTCAAAGACAACCGGAAACATATTGGTTCCGACAATATGGAAAAAATGATTATAACTCGGTCCCCAACCATCGAGCTGAAGACAGATTAGCCTGAAAAGATCTTATAAAGCAAAAAGTATTTTCATAGAAGTCACGACCATCGGCTCTGGGAAACGATTGGAGACAGAGAGAGTGAAACCTAAATTAATTGTGCAACTAAGCTTAGGACAATAGTCCTTTGCGGCTTAAATGGAAGGTCTTGAGTATGAAACTGACTCACTAGTTTTACACAACAGTCGTACACTAAATTAATGTACTCTAAAGTTGATAAACCTAATAGAAAATAAACGGTGTAAGAATAGACAGTTTTACTGAATTTATGTTCTAAATACCATAGTAGCCATATTACAACTAGATACAACGAGAGATAAATTATTTTTCTAAGCGAAATATTATTCAAAGTTATGTACATACATACACACTTAATAAAAAATCGAAATCAAAAGCAGGTTGAAACAATCGACATATCCTTGTGCGCATTTTTGCATCGCCCGTGCATTAATTGCACATGCAGATTCGATATAATTGTCAATCAAATGACGTGCAAATCGCCTTTCAATATCCGCGGCACATTTATATATCTCGGTTCGGTCGGACGTATCTTGCTGAGTAATCTACGGCGATTTTTAAAAAGGGATCGAGAATACGCCATGAGCGTTATTAATTAAGTGGGAGACGGAAAAAACACTGATTGATTGGTTTTACAAAAGGATATCGATAGGCTTTCGTACGAGTGTAATTTAGGTGGTATGTTGTCGAGGTATGTAGTATGCCAGCTCGGTGTATGCTTATTGCTTTCTTTTTCTTCGCTCGGACCGAAGAAAGAAAAGAGCAGTGCATTAACTTACAAATTGATGAAGTTGTATGTGAGTTCTTTTAGATTAGGACGATGCACTGTTAAGCGGATGTGGGAAAGTACGGTAGTAATTTATGTTTTTTTTTGTTGCTGTACTCTGTGTGCAGGTAATTAAGGAGAAGACACTCCGCCAAAGGTTGAATTGACTAATTTTTATATATGTCTATTATTTCATTTAAATTATTTAATATATTTTGGTGAAACTTTTTTTTTATTATGTTAGATGTTAGGATTAAAAGTGCTTTACAAAATTTGTTGATTTTATCTACAGTATGTGCCCGGATTTGCTTTACAAGAGGAAAAACTTTTTTATTATTGAGTTTTTGAGGAAAATGCATTCTTCATAAAAAAATTTTGCTTGTTCTAAAATGGTTAATCCCGTTTATACTTTTCCAAATTTCCATACCCAAGCAGCATTTGGACGTCGGGACAACGTTGTCACGCGACCAAACGACGGGGTGCAACGTCGGCACAACCTCGTACCAACCCTAGTCTGCACTAGTTTGGAGAATAATTTTTGGGTCGAAACGACGTTGGATACCTACGTTGGCTAGCAGCCTAATTTAGTACAAACTGCAACGTTGATTAAAATCCTAATTCACAGAAATACAAAACTAAAATAATATTCTTGATTTTTTTTAGTAAAATTAGAATAATTTATTCGCAGTCGAAAAAAAAATTGTTTCCGCGTGTTGTTTAGGGTCAAATATTTCAAGTTAACATATTCAAAAAGCAGGAATTGCTATTTTAGGAACGAAACATTTTCTTATTCAACAACATGACGGCTTTCACTTTGTTGTTTTGGAGATTAAGATAAAGTAGTTCGAGTAGTCTCATACTGGACTAATAAAGTCGGAGTTCAGCCTTAACAGGTAGTATACTAGTCGCAAGATTGCCTAATTTAGTTATACTAGAGTCTAGCTTGTGCCGCCCTCTATATTCTAAATAAACAAGGGAGTGGATAAAGTCTCGGTAATATGTCGATGTATATTTAAATTTAGTTTTATATGTGCCTTTCTTACGTCCCATTTAAATTAAGTTTTTTTTTATAAAAACAGCACTGAACTGTCTGACTGAACAGAACAATAAAGTGAAAATTTAAGATTTAGGGTTATGGTTCAATACAGTTGCAAAAAGGTAGTGGCTCGGCGTCCTACCAATGTAAGAATAAGGAAATCTAAACAACGTTGGAATTAGTGAAACAGACGACGTTTGCATAACGTTGGAATAGGTTCTGAAAGTGACGTCGGAAAACTCTTTATTGCCCAACATTGTAACTACGTTGTCCGAATCACATAAAGATCACTTAAGCAAAAAAGGTTACAAGACAACGTTTATTCGACGTCGCAGAATCTTTTACTTTGTTGTAGTACTAGTTCAACGTCGGCACAACGTTACAACAACGTTTATATTTATTTTAATACCTAAGGTACGGCGCTAACTATTTTTTGTAACTAATCCAACGTTGTGTCAAAGTTTACAGAATAAATTCTGTAAACTTTGACAGAATAAATAAGTTGTGTTTAGTAAACATGTGGTCGCAAGTCGTGAAAATGCTACTTGGGTATCGTTTTAGAGAAAATTACAAAAAACATGAGTTTTTCCTTTTGTAAAGAAAATCCGAGGACATACTGTATAGTAGATGATAAATTGAATGAATTGAGATTGAACCCTCGACTTATCATTGGCGATAAGAAAATGCAACAGAAAGTCCAAGACCACTTTGGTTTTGGTCTTGGTCTTGGTCATGCAATCTAATAAGTAGTCTTGGTGTTGATGTTGCAGGGTCCAGTTTTAGTGTTGTTGCAAGACTCTTGCAAATCTTGAACATTTTTATTAGATTTTTACTAGAGGCATATTCTACATAGAAAATCTTTAAATATATAGTTGATCAAACAATACAATAAAAAAACTAAGAAAGAAACAATATTTGTCTGATTGGCACTGTGAAGAGAATGACATATCATATTATATGTCAACTTTTGACATTTTCAAATATTGTTTATTTGAAATTGTAACATGCGTTTCATAACGACAATTTGGCTCGAAATACCAAGTGTGTAGTATCAAATTATTCGTAAAAAATGTTTTTTTTTCAAATAGGCTAATGAGCCATTTAAAAAAAAATGAGATATGATTAAAAATACGATTTGAGTATCTTTTAACTGGTCAGGACAAGACACTAGACAATTATTAGACAATAACAGGACAAGACATCATAGGACAAGACATTTGACAATCAAATCTATTTTTCCAAGGCTCCTTGATTAAAAATGAGTGTTTTGAACACAGCCATGGATTGCCAGCCATAACACACTCTAGACTAAAATTTAATAAACAATTTTGTTTTAAGCAAAAATGTGAAAAGTTGACATATGATATGTAAATCTATTCAGAGTGTCATTTTCTATCAAATAAAGTAAGAAATACCGGGGTTGCCATTTAAAAATCAAAAGTTGTAGTCATTTCCGGTGAAACAGGAAGTGGTTAGGTTAGGTTGAAAGAACAAAAGAACTGATATATAAATATGCCCCTTAACTAATATGGCAATATTCGGTATATTTCGAATAATTTCTTCTATTTTTTATTTTATAAATTATAAGGGTGGAGAGGTAAGCAAATACAAATTTTGTTATTTATTTTTAATATTCATCTATGAAAAATGAGATGTAAATAAAAAAACGTAAAAAAAATTGCTAGCTTGAAATAGTCTTGCATGATGGACATTGGTCTTAGTTTAGCGTTAGCCTTGCGCTGATCGGTATTGGTTTTGATCTTGATCTTGGTAAATTTTCGAAAATATTCCACTATTCATTTTTCTCCTCTCTCTGATGGAGAATCTTTCTAGCCAAATGAGTATACCGAGGGGTGTCTCACTTGGGTAAAAAATGCACATGTACTGCCAAAATATCGTTTTACTGCTAAGCGAGTGCCAGTGACTGCGAAGAAGACTGCCTATGACTGCCATATAATTATTATAGGCGACTGTCGCAAGACTGCCAGCGACTGCCAAGAAAATGTATATGTAATTCTAATAGTGAGACATCCCTCGGAGTATGCAAAATATTAGAAAATAAATTTTGTGTAATATTTGGTTCATTTTTGATTGTTTTGATTGTAATTCCTGCCAAACCAACTAATTTGGTTGATGAAAACAACAGTAACCTAATTATTGTAATTGTAAACTGTGGTATTTGAAATTTATTTTACTTAAATGCAAATCTAAGTTTAGGCTTGGTTGCTCGAACCGCTTTTGTTTGGCGAATCTCTTCTCCGGCGTTCTTTTCCAGTCTGAAATTAGATAAATGGCGTATGAGTAGCCCGAGGTGTCCGGCCCACACCTATTTTTGCTCGGCGGCATTTTTTCGACGCGCACCCGCTCCGTACAAATCGTATTATTAACAACAATCGCGCGGTTTCGGCCCCGTGTGGGACGATCTATAGAAATTTTCTGGCGAAGAAAGAAGAAAAAGCTGCGCCGCGTCCGTGCACGCGTACGCCAAGATTTACGGCTTTCAGATCTGCTTCCTTTGCTCGCCTGTAATTATGCATGTAACGGCGCTCATTTAGAACAGGGAATTTTTTGGCCCAAACTCCATTATAAACGGGTCGGAGTTTTTCGTTTCGACTTGTTTCTATGCATAAGTAATGAATGGCCGTCGTGTTTGTAGAAGAATTTCTGCGTTCAAGTTACGTAATTGTTCTTTGGTATTATTACGATGTTTAGAAGGACTTAATGGATTTCAATAAACCTGTTACTTCTATTATGTTGCAGTTAATCGTTCTCTTCGTAAGATTAGTCGAATAAGTACCGTGAACGAGAAAATTGACAGCTGAGTTACAATTTGAATAGTAGCAATTAAGATAACCCTTAAGGAGGGTCCACATTTAGTAACATGTTTTATAACATTGCTATTTAACAAGCTACATATCACATGTTAAAATACTGGGAGCCGTCCACATTATAGTTTTCGTAATCATGAATCGTTTTGGCGAGAAAGAGGTTCAGCTCGCAGCAGCGGCGTACGTAATTATTTTTGAAGAAAGAGAAAGAAAGTCGAGAAAAAAACGGTTTTGGGTCCGCCATAGCCTACAAGCAAGGTCTAGATATAGTTGAATTCAATTAGCTTACCTTTTCAATACCTGCCTCAACTGTTTCTCGTGGTGTGTTTCTGTCTTTAAAAACATTAATAACTTAAAAGCAAACCATTTTGAATTATCCACTTCTTCTAAACCAGTACTAATTTACATTTCTTTTGTTCCCTCTGAAATTGGCCTACTAGACAGCATTTTTTTCTCAACTTTTCTCTATCCAAATACATACTTTTCGCAATTTTTAACCATGCATCGTGTTTTTTTTTATTTCACTATACAATTTATTCTCTATACAACTTAATTAGTTGACAAGTCTGCTGTTGGCTCTACTCCATTAATAATATAAGAACCATACGATCAAAAAAAAAATGGCGCCAGGGATTGCTATGAAATAAAGATCGCTGTCATTTTATATGGAAAATTATATGGGGAATGTCATCGATCGTCATGTCCAAGCCAACTGGACGGGTGGTCGACTGGACGCAGTTTGTTTTCGATCATACGGTATTATTGACAAAATAAATAAACAAATCCATATCAGCTCACCACACTAAGATTCTGTCGCGCACGTCCCTGAAAATATAAGCGGCTAAACTAGAAATTTATCAAGTCTGGACGCGTTGTTTCATGTTACAATAGCAGTGTTGCGCAACATCTTTTGATCTTTACCGACTACAAGTGGATAACATCTAGCAAGTTATATAGCATCGAAATTTGCTAAATATGACCAAAAAAATATGTAACATGTTATATAACTTTGCTATATAGCAGTGTTATATACCAAGTGTGGACCGTCCTTTTAAAAGCTCCCACAAATGTTCTTTTTTGGCAGCTTTACCCGCGCGGGTAAAACGGTATGGATAAACACGAACAACGAACACTATTAATACTTATTCGATGGGAATCATTAATTAAAAAATCATTAAAGCTATAAAACCTTTAAAAATCATAAAAAGAATTAAAAATATTTAAGTGATATACAGAGTTGTCCGAACTGTATTCCGAAAACAGCGGCAGCATATTATGCAGATAAAAATAAGTAAAAAAGCTCGTATAAATGTGTCCTAAAATGCTTAGTTTCGGAGATGGTGTAGCCTCAAGGTGTAGAAGTTTAATTTTTAATTCGATTTTTTTTTCAAATAATATCTGAAGTAACATTAATATTTGGATGAAAATTGCTGTGTAGGAGTTTTTTGACATGAGAAATTTGATTTTGATGTAAATATGTCTTCTATTTGTAGTGGGCGCCACCTACATGTGTTTTGACTGTTTTGAAGAGTAATAACTTTTCGTCCATACCTGTATAAAACTACTAAGTGAAAAAATGTACATTTCCGTAATTTTCTCTTTTATAACATACGTATATTGACTATTTCGTAGTCATCGTAGTTATTTGGCTGAAATGATAGATTTAGGACCTTTTTATTTTTTAAATTAATTATTAATTTACTTTCGAATAAATGATGATAAAACAGTATCTGTTGAACTTTTGGCACAAAACAAAACATTTCAAATTTATGATTTCAGTCTAATAACTATTTAGTCAACCTGTTTAATTTATGTCAATGATGACATGTATTGATAATTTCGATTTCAAATATCTCGAGAACCATTACTCGAGGCGATTTTTACCAAGACACCTTTTTTACGTAGAAAACGTCGTAAATGTACATTTTTTTTACTCAGTAGTTTTATACAGGTACGGATGAAAAGTTATTACTCTTCAAACCAGTTTAAAAATAATATGTAGGTGGTGCCCTCTACACGTAGGAGTCATATTGACATCAAAATCAAATTTATCATGTCACAAAACTCCCAGATACCAATTTTCATCCAAATATTGACGTTATTTCAGAAATTATTTGGAAAAAATCGAAATAAAAATGAAACTTCTACACCCTGTGTCTCCGAAACTAATCATTTGAAATCTTATAACTAATCATTTAAAATCTATATGAACTTTTTAACTTATTTTTAATAATAAGAATACGGTTTAGACCACCCTGTATATTTTATACATATTTTTTTTGGGTACAATCGTTATACTCCGTATATTAAATTAAAACAATAGAAGATTACATTTCTCGTACATATATCAAAGAAAACAGATATATTATGTTTATAATTACAATACCATATAATCCATTTCCGTTCTACTCCAAACACACTACAAAAAGAAAATTAGTCTTATATATATATGTGATTCGTGTTAATTTGCTTTTTGTTGAGCGGTGAGAATAAAAAGATACCAAGATAATCACAGTAATGATAATGACACGCTATAGCGCGGATTAATAATGGCCACATATATTAATATGTCTTCAACTTGTTTTGACTTTTATAAATTGTTGGTTAATTAAACTGTGGTAATGCAAAAATATATGTTATAACGTAAATTAAAATACATTTTGTGAGTGTTATTTATACATTTGTAATGGGTTCATTATGGTAACTTTCTTACGATCATCGAGCTTTGAAAACTTCTTTAATAAAATACTTATACGCTTTAGGTATATGCCAATGGATTCAATATTGTAAATAATTAGATAGAGAGGGCCCAGAACCATAAAGCATAGAGGAACCTGGTTATCAATAATGATTTACATTATGCCAGATAAATTGCCTTGGTTTCCAATCAGGAAAGAGCTCCAATTTGCAAAGTGGTATCCAAAAGAGGAAATGCAGAACACTTGTCTCAGTATATTTGTTCTTTTATTGTATATATTACAAACAATTTCATGTGTAGGTACTGAATTCTCCTTGGTGGCAATTTAAGAATCAGTAACACCAAAACATGAGATGAGTGATGACATGAGGGATTGTCATGAGGCTGAACTGCATACGCCAAATTAACGACGAATTAATTTAATAACAAAATACATATGAGCCTTAAAAGCAAAGTGTTAGTTATAACAAATGGATCCAAAACACTAACATTCACTAAAATATAAATAAACTAGAATATCATATCAAGGGACAAACAATATGTAACAAGTGACAAAGTGGCCTCAATAAAGTATTTAGGAGCTAACATCAATAGTCAGTGCGACCCGAAAAGAGAAATATTTTCAAGAATTGAGCAAGCGAGAAAAATCTTCATGAGTATGAGATCATTTTTTACAAGACGAGACCTCAGTGCGGAACTCAGAACTCGCTAATGGCCAGATGCTACGACTTCTCTGTGTTACTCTATGGGTGTGAGAGCTGGACACTAAATTCACAGACCGAAAAGAGAATAGAAGCCTTCGAAATGTATGTGTACAGACGGATGCTGCGAATCTCATGGGTACAAAGGATCACCAACGATGAAGTACTCCAGCGCATGCAGAAACAGAAAGAGATACTGAACACCATCAAAGAAAGAAAAATGCAATACTTGGGTCATTTGATGAGAGGTGATAGATACAAAATACTGCGCCTCATAATAGAGGGCAAAGTGCAAAGGAAAAGATCAGTAGGAAAACGCCAGAACTCCTGGCTAAATGATTTAAGGAGATGGTTTGAACGCTCGTCTGCGAGAACCTTCCGGGCTGCAGTTTTCACAGCCGCAATTGCCATTTGGATCGCCAACCTTAAGCAGGAGGGGACGTGATAAGAAGAAGAATATCATAGTGGTAAATGGAAGGTTACTAGGAACTGAACCTACAGACCATGTAAAGACTAAATCGAGAAAAAACGGAAATAGAAATCATAGAAGAGAAAATAAGCAAAAATAGAGATTTATAAGCCATGAGGCACGACTCGGCATCAGTCGAAAATATTATTAGGATCGACACATCATGAAGATAAATGAAGGCAGAGAGACCACCGACGCGACGGACGGTATACAGAGAATTGAATACTGTCAGCATCCGCTTCAAAGAAACATTTGGTGCAAAGGAGGCTTATAATATCCAACAAAGGACACAAGAAGCTAGGTGATGATATAGCATGAGTTTTTCTTCAAATCTAAATATGAATTAAACAAATAAATGAGTTTTAAAGCTAAACTCTTGATATTTCAGTTCGATTGTTGCAACGTCTAACTGAGAAGTTCTTAACAACCATAGAGACTGCTGTGAGTGCTTTAGTTAATAAAATTCCTAAACCGTGGATGGCCAATAGACCTCTAGAATGATGTGAAAATTTACCAGGACAAACTCAGGCGCAAAAGTTTATAGTACTTTAAAATAGTTTAGTGGTAGAACACCCGTCAAAATTTACGATAGAGCCTTAATCAAAAACTGTTGTGTTGTGTAAATTTACTTTTAGGCATATCAAGTCAATGATTGGCAGGTCAGAAGCACCACAATAAATCTAATAAAGTTAGTCTAGTCTTAGTAGTAATCCTTGTTAACCATTAACATGTTGACTGCCAAGGCATTTATCGAGTAACCCTTCTCTGACGCCACGATGTAAAAATCGCAATAATGAGTAAAATTGTATTAAAAATCGTCATTTTTAATATTCCATATTATATGTATTTTTTCCCAAAAAACGCTACCTATGTATTTTACTAGTTTATTCCAGATGCCCAGCACAACAAATTTCAACGCCATTACGACGAATTTACTCGTTTTAAGCGCTGAAGATGAATAGGTAGTATGGAGGTAGACAGGCAACAACAAGTTAACTCATGTTTAACAATCAATGTGTTAAATAAAGATCTAAAAGCAAACAAAAGAAAATCTATAATGAGCCCAAACAAAAAGGGATATCTTAAAAACTCTATGTATATTTTATACAGTAGTTTTACACTGTCGTTCCCATGAGCTACTCGTATATGACATGTTTCTTTTACTACGTAGCATTCTTGATCATCATTCTTCTAGCTAATATTTACTTAGCTGGATGAGCGATAGAGCAATAAAATCGATTATCGATTTACGGAGAGGAAACAAGTCGGGAAAAAACGGTAAATAATTCGGCAATCTTTAAATGGTTGATCAAACAATACAATAAAAAAACTAAGAAAGAAAAAATATTTGTCTGATTGGCACTGTGAAGAGAATGACATATCATATTATATGTCAACTTTTGACATTTTCAAATATTGTTTATTTGAATTTGTAACATGCGTTTCATAACGACAATTTGACTCGAAAAACCAAGTGTGTAGTATCAAATTATTCGTAAAAAATGTTTTTTTTTCAAATAGGCTAATGAGCCATTTAAAAAAATGAGATATGATTAAAAATACGATTTGAGTATCTTTTAACTGGTCAGGACAAGACACTAGACAATCATTAGACAATAACAGGACAATACATCATAGGACAAGACATTTGATGATCAAATCTATGTTTCCAAGGCTCCTTGATTAAAAATGAGTGTTTTGAACACAGCCATGGATTACCAGCCATAACACACTCTAGATTGAAATTTAATAAACAATTTTGTTTTAAGCAAAAATGTCAAAATTTGACATATGATATGTAAGTCTATTCAAAAAAAAATACCGGGGGTGCTATTTAAAAATCAAAAGTTGTAGTCATTTCCGGTGAAACAGGAATTGGTTAGGTTAGGTTGAAAGAACAAAAGAACTGAATATATAAGCCCCTTAACTAATACGGCAATATTCGGTATATTTCGAATAATTTCTTCTATTTTTTATTTTATAAATTATAGGGTGGAGAGGTAAGCAAATAAAAATTTCGTTATTTATTTTTTATATTCATCTATGAAAAATGAGATGTAAATAAAAAAAACGTAAAAAAAATGCTAGCTTGAAATAGTCTTGCATGATGGACATTGGTCTTAGTTTTGCGTTAGCCTTGCGCTGATCGGTATTGGTTTTGATCTTGATCTTGGTAAATTTTCGAAAATATTCCACTATTCATTTTTCTCCTGTCTCTGATGGAGAATCTTTCTAGCCAAATGAGTATACCGAGGGGTGTCTCACTTGGGTAAAAAATGCACATGTACTGCCAAAATATCGTTTTACTGCTAAGCGAGTGCCAGTGACTGCGAAGAAGACTGCCTATGACTGTCATATAATTATTATAGGCGACTGTCGCAAGACTGCCAGCGACTGCCAAGAAAATGTATATGTAATTCTAATAATGAGACATTCCTCGGAGTATGCAAAATATTAGAAAATAAATTTTGTGTAATATTTGGTTCATTTTTGATTGTTTTGATTGTAATTCCTGCCAAACCAACTAATTTGGTTGATGAAAACAACAGTAACCCAATTAATGTAATTGGGTTACTTACTAACCCAATTATATTGTAACTGTGGTATTTGAAATTTATTTTACTTAAATGCAAATCTAAGTTTAGGCTTGGTTGCTCGAACCGCTCTTGTTTGGCGAATCTCTTCTCCGGCGTTCTTTTCCAGTCTGAAATTAGATAAATGGCGTATGAGTAGCCCGAGGTGTCCGGCCCACACCTATTTTTGCTCGGCGGCATTTTTTCGACGCGCACCCGCTCCGTACAAATCGTATTATTAACAACAATCGCGCGGTTTCGGCCGCGTGTGGGACGATCTATAGAAATTTTCTGGCGAAGAAAGAAGAAAAAAGCTGCGCCGCGTCCGTGCACGCGTACGCCAAGATTTACGGCTTTCAGATCTGCTTCCTTTGCTCGCCTGTAATTATGCATGTAACGGCGCTCATTTAGAACAGGGAATTTTTTGGCCCAAACTCCATTATAAACGGGTCGGAGTTTTTCGTTTCGACTTGTTTCTATGCATAAGTAATGAATGGCCGTCGTGTTTGCAGAAGAATTTCTGCGTTCGAGTTACGTAATTGTTCTTTGGTATTATTACGATGTTTAGAAGGACTTAATGGATTTCAATAAACCTGTTACTTCTATTATGTTGCAGTTAATCGTTCTCTTCGTAAGATTAGTCGAATAAGTACCGTCAACGAGAAAATTGACAGCTGAGTTACAATTTGACTAGTAGTAATTAAGATAACCCTTAAGGAGGGTCCACATTTAGTAACATGTTTTATAACATTGCTATTTAACAAGCTACATATCACATGTTAAAATACTGGGAGCCGTCCACATTATAGTTTTCGTAATCATGAATCGTTTTGGCGAGAAAGAGGTTCAGCTCGCAGCAGCGGCGTGCGCAATTATTTTTGAAGAAAGAGAAAGAAAGTCGAGAAAAAAACGGTTTTGGGTCCGCCATAGCCTACAAGCAAGATCTAGATATAGTTGAATTCAATTAGCTTACCTTTTCAATACTTGCCTCAACTGTTTCTCGTGGTGTGTTTCTGTCTTTAAAAACATTAATAACTTAAAAGCAAACCATTTTGAATTATCCACTTCATCTAAACCAGTACTAATTTACATTTCTTTTGTTCCCTCTGAAATTGGCCTACTAGACAGCATTTTTTTCTCAACTTTTCTCTATCCAAATACATACTTTTTGCAATTTTTAACTATGTATCATGTTTTTTTTTATTTGACTATACAATTTATTCTCTATACAACTTAATTAGTTGACAAGTCTGCTGTTGGCTCTACTCTATTAATAATATAAGAACTGCGTCAGGGATTGCTATGAAATGAAGATCGCTGTCATTTTATATGGAAAATTATATGGAGAATGTCATCGATCGTCATGTCCAAGCCAACTGGACGGGAGGCCGACTGGACGCAGTTTTTTTTCGATCATACGGTATTATTGACCAGTAAATAAACAAACCCGATATCAGCTCACCATACTAAGATTCTGTCGCGCACGTCCCTGAAAATATGAGCGGCTAAACTAGAAATTTAGCAAGTCTGGACGCATTGTTTCATGTTACAATAGCAATGTTGTGAGCAACATCTTTTGATCTTTACCGACTACAAATGGATAACATCTAGCAAGTTATATAGCATCGAAATTTGCTAAATATAACCAAAAAAATATGTAACATGTTATATAACTTTGCTATATAGCAGTGTTATATAGCAAGTGTGGACCGTCCTTTTAAAGGCTTCCACAAATGTTCTTTTTTGGCAGCTTTACCCGCGCGGGTAAAACGGTATGGATAAACACGAACAACGAACACTATTAATACTTATTCGATGGGAATCATTAATTAAAAAATCATTAAAGCTATAAAACCTTTAAAAATCATAAAAAGAATTAAAAATATTTAAGTGATATACAGAGTTGTCCGAACTGTATTCTGGAAACAGCGGCAGCATATTCTGCAGATAAAAATAAGTAAAAAAGTTCGTATAAATTTGTCCTAAAATGCTTAGTTTCGGAGATACAAGGTGTAGAAGTTTAATTTTTAATTCGATTTTTTTTTCAAATAATATCTGAAGTAACGTTAATATTTGGATGAAAATTGCTGTGTAGCAGTTTTTTGACATGAGAAATTTAATTTTGATGTTAATACGGTTTCTATTTGTAGTGGACACTACCTACATGTGTTTTGACTGTTTTGAAGAGTAATAACGTTTCATCCATACCTATAAAAATAGTAAGTGAAAAAATGTACACATTTCCGTAATTTTCTCTTTTATGACATGTATTTACTATTTCGTAGTCATCGTAGTTATTTGGCTGAAATGATAGATATGGGAACTTTTTATTTTTTTAAATTAATCATTAATTTAGCTTCGAACAAATGATGATAAAACAGTTTTTGTTAAACTTTTGGCAGAAAAACATTTCAAATTTATGATTTCAGTCTAATAACTATTTAGTCAACCTGTTTAATTTATGTCAATGATGACATGTATTTTGTAATTTTATTTGTAATTTCGATTCCAAATATCTCGAGAACCATTAATCGAGGGGATTTTTATCAAGAGACCTTTTTACGTAAAAAACGTCTCTCGTAAAAAAATACTCTTCGAACCAGTTTAAGAATATGTAGGTGGCGCCCTCTACAAGTATCGAACATATTGACATCAAAATCGAATTTCTCATGTCAAAAAACTCCCATACACCAATTTTCATCCAAATATTTACGTTACTTCAGAAATTATTTGGAAAAAATCGAAATAAAAATGAAACTTCTACACCCTGTATCTCCGAAACTAAGCATTTTAGGACATACATTTATACGAACTTTTTTACCTATTTTATACATAATTTTTTTGCGTACAATCGTTATACTCCGTATATTAAATTAAAACAATAGAAGATTACATTTCTCGTACATATAGCATAGCAAACAGATATAATATTATGTTTATAATAACAATACATAATCCATTTCCGTTCTACTCTAAACACACTACAAAAAGAAAATTAGTCTTATATGTGATTCGTGTTAATTTGCTTTTTGTTGAGCGGTGAGAAAAAAAGATACCAAGCTTACTTAATCACAGTAATGATAATGACACGCTATAGCGCGGATTAATAATGGCCACATATATTAATATGTCTTCAACTTGTTTTGACTTTTATAAATTGTTGGTTAATTAAACAGTGGTAATGAAAAATATATGTTATAACGTAACTTAAAATACATTTTGTGAGTGTTATTTTGGTTTGGTTTGGTTTGGTTTTAAGTACATTTGTAATGGGTTCATTATGGTAACTTTCTTACGATCATCGAGTTTTGAAAACTTCTTTAATAAAATACTTATATGCTTTAGGCAGATGCCAATGGATTCAATATTGTAAATAATTAGATAGAAAGGGCCCAGAACAATAAAGCATAGAGGAACCTGGTTACCAATAATGATATACAGTATGACAGATAGATTGTCTTGGTTTCCAATCAAGAAAGGGCTCGAATTTGCAAAGTGGTGTCCACAAGAGGAAATGCAGAACATTTACCTCAGTATATTTATTATTTTATTGGATATACAGTATGATCGAAAAAAAAACGGCGTCCAGTTGGCTGGGAAATGACGATCGATGACATTTCCCATATCAATTTACATATAAAATGACAGCGATCTTCATTTCATAGCCATCGCTGACGCCATTTTTTCTCGATCATACGGTATTACGAAATGATTTATACGAACTCGTTCTTCAGTAGTAAGAGATACAAAAATACTAAATTAATCAAAAAATAATACGGTCATGAGTAGAATAAAAAAACATACCACTTTCAAATTCAATCTTTTAATGTCAAATTGACTTTATTGTTGCGAAAAATAATTTTAAAAGAAATCATTTTTTTTAATGTCATATTGACTTGCTGAATAAAGTATAAATATAAATATAAATAACACAACTAAAGAAAGAAAAATAGTTTAGCACTGTATATGAAAAAAATAGTGTAGTAAAGGATTTGTTTTCTGTCCATTTTCCAAATAGGTATGCCAGACCAGTTATTGAAGATATAAATGTAAGAGAAGAATTCCAACACAAACAGTCACTAAAGGCAGTAGATATAAAAAGAGTGTTAATATTGATCATAATAGGATCATGGAGAAATAACAAATGAAAATGAATTAAATATACTATAACAAGTGGAATATGGAAACCAAGTAAGTACCAGAATACTTGGAGAAATAGTCGAAAAACATCGTACCACTCCGTGGCGAATTTGAAGAGGAATAATATAATATTCAAATTTTATCCATTTTTTAAAAAGTATTAACAAGAAGGTGCTTAATTTTGTGAATTGTTTATAATTAATAAATAAATTTTCTTTTGAAGCAGTGTGTTTACTTATTTACGAAATATATTTAATTTTTAAAATATTCTCGTATATGTTTATAGTGTACTTTTTATAACTTTTCATAGAGAATATAACTTAGAACTGGGCCTTGGGTCCGTTGCGATGCCCCTGTTATTGTTGTACCAAACCTTCCTCTCATACTTTCTTTTCGTTAAAGCACTTCCAACTCTTTGCAATGTTCCCCATTTCGCTCATTTTGGCTTCTGCTGCTTCCTCTAGTCCCTCCAAAAAACCTTGCCCTAAAGTTTTAAAGCATCGGTATTCCAGTGCCGGACGGTGGCACAGCAGGTGCTCTATGGTTTCTTCTTCCTCTCCGCATTCTCTGCAGTAGTCGTCGTTGGAAATCTTCCATCTCACGAGGTTTACCCCCGTGGGTCCTACAATTATGAGTATGCAAGGTTCTTTTTGTGCTCTAGTAGTTGTTTTGTCTTTTTGCTATCTACCGCTGGCCATAGTCTTCAAACTGTAGTGCAGTCCCCATTCTTTTACTACAACGTCGTTTTTATTTGATTATACAGTGCTTATATCTTAACATTATTGATCATCATTCTACTAGCTAATATTTACTTGGCTGGATGAGCGATAGAGCAACAAAATCGATTATCGATTTACGGAGAGGAAACAAGTCGGGAAAAAAACGGTAAATAATTCGGCAAATTTATCCCAATTTCCCACGGCCGCCTGGCTCGTTAAACGTCTCTCACTCGTTCGCATGCAAATCGACGATTAATTGCACGGTACGACCGGAACAATTGTCTAAGTTAAACACTGTAACGGACCGAGAGAGCCCAACAAACGCTCCAGAGGATCGAACAGGAAAAAAATCAGCCGTTCGTCCGTCGCTCCGACTCTTTTCCGTTAACTCTTTTCTCCGATCGGTCTAATTAAAAGTTTTGGAACAACAGAACGTTCGAAAACGACTTCCTAATATATGGCCGCTATTAAGCTGCATCGTGTCGTGTATCTACATGATCTTAATCAGGATTTCTTTATTTCGTTTCTTTTACTGGTTCAAAATGTAACCGTTTTTTTTCTTGAAAATGTCTTCTATTATTACTCACTAGCTCACCCTAATACACGTCCTATTCAATATTTTATTAATTTCTTTATTTTTCACCTCTTAAATATTTCAGTATTATTGAATGATAATTAAATAAAATTAAAATTATGATAGAAATTGATATCCATTAATATGCCCATCAATAGAAGTGCAAATAGACAGGGTGTAATGGAAATGACCGACTTTGACCTTTGTTTGAAAGTGATAAAATATCTTTGTGGTCAGATATATCACTGATCATTATCAAGTGTCGACTAATCTAAATCCTAAAACTACTGAGCCTAATTATAGAGGGACAACGGACGAATGTAGAATGTAGAAACATTCTACATTCTACATTAGGAGGGGAGTTGACACATTGATACAGATCTATTGTGTGTTCCCCTTTCTTGAGTTATAACGAATTCTAACTCATCATACAGTCTCAGGGCCTTAACAAAAGCCAGTATCTGAGACGGCTTCACAGAGGCCAGCTCTCCATCCTCGACATCAGTCGTACCAAAGTTCATGGCACGAACGGTCGTCGTCTCGGCGCACTCAGTGATAAGGTGTGCTGGTGTTTCCCCATTTTCCTCACATAATCTGCATTCGCCCTTGTTTCTCAGCTTCAGCCTACTGAGTTGTTCGTTGAGGAGACAGTGTTCTGTTAGAAACACCGTGACAATCCGCAGATTATATTTACTTAAATTAAGGAAAACCTTTGATTTTTCTCGGTCGTAAGTTTTGAGAAACTTTTTCTGTGTGTTTTAGAGTTGTGTGTCTTAGTGTTCCGTGTCTTAGATTGTTGGACCATTCCAGGTTACGGATGGAGTCTTCCAGATTTTGCAGTTCCGCTTTCAGTTGGTTACCGCTTGGAAAACAGAACGGTTCTGGTCCAATTAGTTAGCACAGTTAGTGTTCGCTTCTTTTCTAGCTAGATCATTCGCTTTTTCATTGCCTTCTATCCGTTAGTGAGCAGGCACCCAGAGTAGGAGGACTTTATTTTATAACGGATGAAAGATATATTGTTTTCCACACAGAGAAAAATGATCCTAAGTATCTGTTCAGCGTATCGTACAGAAAAACGCGAGATTTATTTGTTAAAGCAGAGATTACCGATGAGGTGAAAAAATGGCAACGGAGAAATACCTAACACATATGGCAAGAGGAGTGGGATGTATGCGAAAAGAGAATGTGGACTAGAAAGTTAATCCAACGTTTACAACGTGGAGGATTGGACGAGTAGGAAACACGGAGACGTGAACTATTGCGTTACACAGTTTCTTTCCGGGCATGGAGTCTTCATGGACTTTTTGCACAGAATACAGAAAATACCAAATGGCAATTGCATGTACTGCGACGAAATCGATGATGCCGAGCATACGTTGTTCTGCTGTCCAAGATGGCAAAACGAAAGGTGTGCGTTATTAACGGATGTAGTAGTATTAACTTCTGACATCTTGATCATGAAAATGATCAAAACCAGCGAAATCTGAAGAAAGGAACATTTATGAAAAAAAGGAGGTAAACTTTTTTAATGGGTAACAATTCGACTCCCACACTGTTTGGGGTTCGTCTCTATAATCGTCTCTCTCAAAATGGTAATGGGAACGAGCACCACTCGCCTAGATAAAAAGTTTTTTAGCGGTTCCTCACAAAAAATATATCGAGGTATTACAATATATGGAGAAATAGCCATCTTATCCGATAGTCAAGCAGCCTTAAGAGCGATAAACAATCAACTCAAAGTTAGTCAAAGAAAGCCTAGAGAAGCTGAACAAATTAGGCAAAGAAAACCCTCCTACACTGGATGCTAGCCCACCAAGAGATAGAAGGTAATGAAAAAGCCAACGATCTAGCTAGAAAAGGAGCAAAGACTCCACTAACTGGACCAGAACTTTTCTGCTTTCCAAGTGAAAACCAACTTAAAGCAGAACTCAATAACCTGGAAGACTCTATCCGTAACCTGGGATTCCTTCAACGGTCTGAGACACTCGAAGAAATTTCTAAGAACCTGCAAATCAAAGATTTTCCTCGATTTAAGTAAGAACAATCTTCGGATTGTCACGGGGTTTTTAACAGGACACTGTCTCCTCAATGAACAACTCAGTAGATTAAAACTATTTATGGCGAATGCAGATTCTGTGAGGAATATGAGAAAACACTAGAACACCTTATCTATTCAGTGATGAGATGTGCGCCTAACTAAAAAATGGTTGTCGTTTAGGCGCACATCTGGGCGCACACCACCAAACCAAACCACAAACTTTGGTACGACTGATATCGGAGATGGAGAACTACGCTCTGTAAAACCGTCTCAAACCGTCTCTCACTAAGTTTAAAGAAGCATAGTACCTTGAAGTAAACACAGTACCTAACCTATTAAATAATGTACTCAGTACAAAATTGAATGATACGATTCGAGCGTACTACGCTTGGTAATTCAGCGACACTAATAAAATTTTCATCGACACGCCTCGTTCTTTCCGAGATATAATCTATCTTATTAAATGCAAACCTGGGAATTAATTGTCGACCGACAATTATTAACCAAACAGGTACATTTAGGATTCCGTCGTGCGGCGCGCTGCGTCTCCCAGCAATAATTATTGTAGTCGTGTGTGCCGAGGCCGAAATCAATAGGCCCTTTTATCGCATGACGTATTCCCGAGTTTGATTAAAATTGTTTGCATGATAACTCACATGAATTAAAAACGATAGGTAGCTTGGTTTACACCGGCTGCAAAGGTTTATCTATGGTTATATCGGAAACTTTACTACACCTATAACTGAATTTTTTATAGTGAGAATATATATTTATTCATGACTGTCACTGTAAAACCTTGTGGCAATGTCACATTAAATATGTAAATATATTTTGAATGCAAAGTAGGCCTCAAAATGAATTTAGCAAAAGTTAAAGTAATGTATAACGAGCCAGTAGACAGAAAGGATATTTTAATAAAAAACACAAAACTGGAAATAGTAGAAGATTACATATATTTGGGACAACTAATACACAGCTCAGGATCTCTACTACCATAAATCAACCCAAGAATTAAGTGAGCATGGATTACTTTATCTAAAGAAGAAAACATTCGACCAATGTGTACTACCAGTTGTGACCTATGCATGCGAAAACTTGACACTTAAAACGGACATTATAAGGAAACTGCAGGCCGCACATTTCTCAATGGAATGAAATATGCTCGTAATAACCAAAAAAGACAGTAAAAGAATATAGTGGATACTATGAAAGACCCAGGTAATAAATGTCATCCACAGAATCCAATCCCTCAGTTGTAATGGGACACATGGCAAGAAGGACGAACAACAGATGGACCACAAAAATTACATGAGGAATTAAAAGACCTAGAAAAAGATGAAACCTGAAAAGGGACCATGATTAATATCATGGTATAATGGAAATTAGCAGGGATAACTTAGGCCCGCATAGCTAACAATGGGCTAAACTACAAAGAGAGTATCTACACCTGGAATACACACATAACTGGAAATGATGGAATAAGCTGAGAATGGTGATGATGATGATTTTTATTAACAATTAACTATTAAGGACTAACTGATAGACAAAATACTTTTTTTGGAAAATGAAATTACCACGAATTCTCTCTCTCTAGTTACCTGAATCAAGGTTCAATCATGAGAGAGTAGAGCAATATGGGGTACTCAAATGACGACACGAATATCGGCTACTGAAATATAAAATAAAAGAAGAAAAATGTATAGAGACAATGAGTTTTACCAAAACCCACTCCTATGAATATGAATATTAAATCTTAAGCACATTCTGGAAAAAAGTGATTGCGCTATCTTGATATTCCTTTTTTATCTTAATTTGATTATCCTTTAGTTGATTATCCTTTTTTATAGGTGGTACACCTTGGTATACCACCTTTAAAAAAGGACACCGAATCCTTGGCAAGAAAGCAGACAAGGAAAATCGGATCTTTTGCGAAAATGCGACTAAGATTGGAGAGCAGAATCTACTACCATACTCTAGATGCTCTTTTGGACAACTTTATGGAAGAACAACAGTGAAAGACAAACCCACGGAAGTGTCTTAAATGACAGAGAGGGTTTAATTTAATTTGCAATAAGGGACCCTATTTCATCATGAAGCTAAAGACAATGAAACAAAATTAACTATTACTATAACTGCAAAAAATAATTAGGCAGGAAAGAATACACCGTTTAGTTGCCATCTTCACTGCCTTTGTTGCCATCAATACTTCTAAATTATTTTGGGATTGTAAGTGTGCTCTAAATATACAGGGTGTTTCAAAACAAATGCGAAAAACTTCCGGGGGCGATTCCTTGTTCAAAATAAAGGGTAGTTTGCTTTATAAACGTTGGGTCAAAAGTCAACCATTAGGGAGATATCGCGGTACAAAGATGGCAGAAAAATAATGTTTTTATTTTTTATCTTGAAAACGAAAAGAGATAGACTAATGAAATTTTACGGAAACAGTACTGTTATGAAAACACACTTTCTGGTAATTTTTCACTTTTTAAAAAATGGGTGGAAGGGGTTGAAAAAACACCCTATCATTCTTGTTAATGAAATTTAAAGAAAAAAAATCTTATCAAACACATGCAAAAAAATTAATTTTGATAGTTTAGTTTATTTAGAAATTTTTTATCTCTTGTGTTTTTTTTGATAAAACTCACCGATTTGAAATTAAAAAATAAAATGTAAAGCATTACATGTCAGGACAAAAACATTTTTAGATAAAGAATCTAGTGGGCAGCTGTAATTTTTAGGAAAAAATCTAGTCGGCCGCTGTTACTTTTAGGATGTTTCTAATATTGTTTTATTTGACATTACCCTACTGCAATACGTTATTATCTAGATTATTATTATTATCATTATTATCACTAGATTCTTAATCTAAAAAATATTTTTAGTCCTGACATGTAATGCTTTACATTTTATTTTTTTAATTTCAAATCGGTGAGTTTTATAAAAAAAATACAAAAGATAAAAAAGTTTCTAAACAAACCAAACTATCCAAATTAATTTTTTTTGCATGTGTTTGATAAGATTTTTCTTTAAATTTCATTAACAAGAATGATAGGGGTAGTTTATTTCAACCCCTTCCACTCATTTTAAAAAAGTGAAAAAATTACCAGAAAGTGTGTTTTCATCGAGTAACAGTTTAGCAGTCGTACGAGAAGGTTGTGTTACCGATCGTGCGTTTTGTCTGCCGGTTATTCAACGTTTTGTTTTGTTTTGATTTGACTTGTTTTTGTTTCTGACCCGAAATCAACTCAAAGTTCACTGTTCGTTTAAACTTGACTTTGTTTACGTGTGTTAGTTTTTTGCAACATTAATTGATAATTTTTCGCCGTACTTGTTTCCGCTGTGCGTGAGTTTTAGCTTGTTTATACTTCGAATTTTATTCAGCTGTCATCGACTTTATTAATATTATTAATCATTTACATTATTATGGCTGAATTTAAGTGCGACTCTTGTCAAAAAAATCCAAAAGGACAGTTATAAGGTTCGCTGTAGTGGAGAGTGTCGAAGAAGTTTTGTATGACCTGTACAGGACTGGATAAGGCAACAACAAAGGTGCTATGTCAACAAAAGTACCACAACGTTAGATTTTTTCTGCACTGTCTGCGATTCTCCTACATTAAAATATGTTCATGATAGAATTACACAGCTTCAAGAATGCCAGGTCCAACCAGAAATCATCGAAGCACTAGGATCTCTGTTTAAAAAAATATTGACATTTTTCCAGTCATAACTGAAATGTATGACATGCTGAGTGACCACGATTCCAAGTGGAAAATTTTACTCAAGAAAATTGATGACATATCCAGGATATCAGATACCACACAAGAATCCTTATTTAAGTCCATAAATGAGATAAAGCAAGACACCTTCAATTTATCATCAATTTTAATGGACAACCATGATGGGTCTGTTAAAGTCCAAGTTCATGACCCATCTAAGAAATGGCGAAGGAAATGGCTGACCTTAGGCAGAGCGTTAAACAAATGTCGCTCACATTGGAAAAGCTTGTTACAAGGGATAAGACCTGTACAGATCATAATATGCAGCAGAAAAAATCCATTTCAACGCAGACGGGCCCTATAGATCACCAAAATAGTACTTTAGATAGTACTTTAGCTTTTATAGATTCGCCAAAAAAAATAGTTTCACCCAAAATAGTGTCATCGCAACCTCCTAAGGCCGCCATAAGAGAAGACTGGAATTATGTGGTGGTGTCCAGAATTCCACCTCCTTACACAGCGAATCAACTTGCGCACTATGTTAAAGAAAAACTAGGAACCACCGACTTCATCAGATGCTTTCCAATGCTGAAAAATAAGGACAGTTCCCATTCCGATTTCAAAATTGGAGTGCAAAAGAGGTGTCACTTGGTGCAGCTTAAGGACATAAATATGTGGCCGCCGGGAACCATAATAGATTCAACCTCAACATCCTTAAGCCAAGCTTCGTTTACTTCTTCGGTTGAACCTGCTCAAAATCTCAAAATAAACATCATTGAGAACCGCAAGCTACCTCACCTACTTGACCCACCACTGGCAACTATGCCAAGGGAGGTAAGAACTATTAAGATTGGGTCTGACAGGGAGGCTATAGCTGCTTGCAAGTCCCTGGCGATGGAAAATCCAGAAATTATTGTGCAGGGAAGTGCGAAGAGAGATGGTTTGGCAGTTATGGACCCGATGACCCCACCTATAGTACGGCTGTCTCAGGACTCAGATGCGGTAAATGGACGTTACGTGTTGGCCAGGTTGAGGGACCCCTCCATTTTGAAATCTCTTAGGCTATTCCTTGCCTATCTTCACGACCAACCATCCAGTGTGTGTTTTGAAGGACACACTAGTACCAGCATCAAATTGATGCTTGCATCAGAAGGGCTACCTAGTGACCTGGAGTCCTTGCGTAAGTTGTACTACCGCTTCCACAACGCCTATGGTATTGGTTCAACTGAAGTTGATGCAGATCTTTCAGCTTTCAGGTCATTCTTTTCTGCGGAGAGCCTTCTACGACTTCAAAAAATTAGGGAAAGTCATGGCAAATATTATTCCAGTGGTTCCCCAAATAAGAGTAAAAATTTTTAGTTGAATTGACGCGAACAGAGGATCAAGCACCCTCTGAAGAATTAAGCGATAGCAAGCTTGGTCTATTCCTTATTAATATTCAGTCCTTAAGACATAAAACAGATGAATTATATCTTTTACTAGAAGAACTTGAATTTCCAGATATCATTGCCATAACTGAGCACTGGTTGAATTTTGATGAGCCTGTGTTTATTAAAAATTATACCACAGTAGCCAGATTTGATAGAACAAATTTTTCTCATGGAGGTACTATGATAATGTCTTTAAACAACGACTTTTCCGAGGTAACTAGGTACAATGATTTGTTATCTGAAAAAGTATTCGAATTTTCCATTGTCCACCATAATGCTTATGACCTTTACATTATTTGTATTTATAGAACACCTGACTCTGACGTGCAATTATTCTGTCATAATCTACTAAGCTTGCTTGAGTCCCTGCCCTTGAAAAGCAAATTAATTTTGTGTGGTGATCTTAATATTGACTTTCTTAGTGTATGTGCTGCTCAGGGTTTCTTCAGTCCATTTTGATTCTTTTTTTTGAATGGTCATGCATGTAGGCTCACCTACCAGAATATCCAATACCAGTTCTAGTACTATATAGACTATGTTGTGTCATCTTTTGATCCTAACTCCATCGCCTGCAACGTCTTTAGCTCGGGTCTCTGATCATGAAGCAGTTTTAACTGAATTTTCGATAAAGTCCAAAATCAAAATGCCCTCGTAAATTATGCCGTATTTTTTCAGAAAAGAATGCTCAAAAGTTCGGTCACTTATGTAAACAACCAACTGGGATACTAGCTCTTATGATGTCGACACCGAATTTTCTATTTTCGTAAAAACATTAACCAGTCTAGCGTTCAAATCCTTTCCTCTTAGGCCTATAAAAAATAAGCATAATAAACCTTGGACCACTAAAGGTCTACGCATATCTTCTAAAAACATGCGTTCATTATCTCACTTAAAAAATTCTCAGACAGTCTCTTCTTCCACAATTACGTAAAACTATACAGAAAAAATTTATCATAAGACTATAAGAGCTGCTAAGGACCTTTATTATAATAGGAGAATAGTCAATTCTGGTAATGTTGCTAAGGAAACATGGTCTATTGTGAATGAGTTGAGAAACAAAGCTTCTTCGTCTAGCAATATCTCTACCTCGCCTGAGAACCTTAACGATTACTTTGTAAATGTAGCGAAAAACTTAACTAATACCATATGTCCTCCTCATGATCCACTTTCTTATCTCTCTAATGATAATGTAAACTTACACAGTTTCTTTTTTTTCGCCCGTAGTTCTTGAAGAGCTTCGCAGTACAATTAATACCATCAAAAATAAATCCTCTTCTGGGACCGACGGGCTAACTTTAAAAATGTTTTCGAATCTGCCAGAAAGCACTCTGAATCACCTAACAACTTTAATAAACATGTCGTTCCAAAATGGTATTTTTCCAAAATGTCTTAAGACGGCAATAATCATTCCACTGCACAAAGGAGGAGACAAAGATGAAGCTTCTAACTATCGCCCAATTGCACTCCTTCCAACGCTATCTAAGATCATAGAAAGGTTGGTTAAAAGCAGGCTGGTATCTTTTCTGTTTAAGTACAAAATACTTACTGAATATCAATTTGGATTTCTAAGCAACAAGTCCACAAATGACGCTATGTTTTCCTCCTTAATAAAGTTTACTCCAGCCTAAACAACCATCATTCTACAGCAACAATTTTCTGTGATTTTTCTAAGGCGTTCGATTGTGTAAATCATGAGATCCTAATTAATAAACTGCAGCACTATGGGTTCAGGGGGATCATCTCTCGAATGGTTTAAGTCGTATCTGAGCAACAGAAGTCAACTTGTGAGGGTGGATACCACGTTGTCTTCTAGCAAGCCAATAGAATGTGGAGTACCACAAGGCTCAGTACTAGGCCCTATTTTGTTTCTTTTTTTTATTAACGACATTGCTAACATAAACATCAGTGGCAAAATATGTCTTTTTGCGGACGACACTAGCTTCACTTGGAGCAACAAGGACATCGCGGCACTTCATAGGATTATATCAAACGACTTAATCACCATTAAATCTTGGTGCGATTCGAACCTCCTGAGTCTCAACATTTCTAAAACTAAGGCTTTGTCGTATAAAAACTCGTTGCAGCCTTTTGTACTTGACAACACCACCATTGACGTCGTAAAATCCGTAAAATTCTTAGGGCTTGTTGTGGACAATTCTCTGAAATGGGACATACATATCGAAGCTTTGTCGAAAAAATTGAGCTCTGCCTGTTTTGCATTAAGGTCTGTTTCTAAGGAGCTTAACTTGTCAGTGGCTAGAACTGTTTATTATGCACTTTTTGAGTCGCACCTCAGGTATGCCTCCTTCCATTCTGGTACGTGTTGTGCGGCTCAATTTGACCGCATTTTCAAAGCTCCAGAAGAGAGCTGTTCGATATTCACTGGGACTAAACAGCAGAACTCATTGCCAGGGGCTTTTTAGAGAATTAAAAAATATTGACTCTTCCTTCCTTATTTATATTTGAATCCGTTTGCCTAATACGTAAACATGTATCAGCTTCTCAAGAAAGGCCATCTCACACTTATCCACTCAGGAACGCGGAGCAAGATCTTTATCTACCTACCCCACGCTCAGAGTTAGTTAAAGTTCAATATTATACAACTCGAAAAAATGCACAATCACCTGCCATTTGAAATCAAATCCATAACATCATTTTTTTCATTTCGCAAAGCATTGAACTCTTATTTACTAGACAAGGCTTTCTACGCCGTAAATGAATTATATTTGAATTGAAAATCGAATTTGATCTTGAAAACACTGGTCTAGTGTCTGCTATTGCTATATTTACTAATGACATCGAAATTAATTTATTTAGAGGTCATTGATATTTTTGCTATAAACTGGCTAAATATTTTTGAATATTATTTTAATTTTTTTTGTTCTTTGACATTGTAAACATTTATATATGTTTATTTTAACAATAAGACTGACAATATTATTTGTATAATGTTTTGTATTATCTTTTGTTTGTTTGTTTGTGTACCTTGTTATTTTTTACTTTGTTTGTTAGTTTACCTTTGTCCACAAATTGAAAAATTTTTTGACAATAAAGGCATTTATTTATTTATTTATTTATTTATTTATTATTTATTTATTTATTTATTTATTTTTTTATTTATTTATTATTTACATAACAGTAATGCTTCCATAAAATTTCATTAGTCTATTTCTTTTCGTTTTCAAGATAAAAAATAAGAACATTATTTTTCCGTCATCTTTGTACCGCGATATCTCCCTAATGGTTGACTTTTGACCCAACATTTATGAAGCAAACTACTCTTTATTTTGAACAAGGAATCACCCCCTGAAGTTTTTCGCATTTGTTTTGAAACACCCTGTATAGGGAAAACCAGCACTGATACGTATCTTAACCTTGATACCGGATCATAATAATCAGAAGGGCAATGGAAAAGCAGATGGAATAACCAAAAAAGGCTCCTCAATGTCATTCATAGGTCCAGAACAATTCTTCTGCGCTACAAAATCAGTCACAAGAACGGCCACATAGTGGGTGGCCAAATAAATGTCTAGAATGGTGGGAAAATACGCTAGGGTACAAACAAGCAAAAAATTTCATAGTAGAAATATCATTCACCCAAACTTACATCAGAAATAATAAGCAAAACAGAAATTGTCAAACTGTAGTGGATCTACTAGCAGGGCATTATAAGCATAATAGGCATCTAAAGACTATGAGATTGGCAGACGAAGCCATGCGTGCAGAATTGAAACCTCATTGAAAAACGTATTAATTTAAAGAAGCCATATTGTAATATATACATAGCTATAGTAACATCTAGCACATAGCCATAACAAATAGCCATAGTAACATCGTTACCGATCCAAATATTGAAATTTCAACAATATAGCAATCACTTACACAACGTAAAAATGCGGATATAAACAGCTAAAATTGATGAATTAATCCACGTGCAGATTTTGTCAGTCAGAACAAGAAGGGACAGAGCAAATTTTATGCCAGTGAGATAGCCTGGTAAATGTGCGGTTCTTTGTATTTTCAATTGGTATACAATGATAAGCCATTAACAAAAAACTATATGGAAGGTTCAGTCTTCGAGTTATTAGATTTCTTTTGGAAATATCATTACTGAAACAACACATAAATTATCAATTTTTGAGTTTGGAATCCATTCAATAATAACATTATGTAAATGAAAATGAAGGCAATGAAGGAGATGCCACAATTCAAAATCTATCAAAATATACGTTGTAAACCGACTCATCGACGAATCATGGGAACTGGGCATATGTGCAAAACCCCGGCACAAACTTATTTATTGTGACGCTGAATAATTGATGGTCTCATTTCGTTGCGGAGGCAAACCGTTCGGCTAAAAAGAGGCCTAATTATTTTCAAAATTTAGATTTATGTACCCCCCGCACGGCGGACAACTTAATAGTGGCGGAGCCCCGGCCGGCGGGGCCGTAATAACACTTTAAGTATGTTTATGTTACCTGTAATTCTATCTGACCATTACATCGATATGTTCGCTTCGTACCATCGTACCAGATAAGATCGGAAAATAAACGGTTTTTCGTTTGGAGTCGAATCTTGTTTTTATTTTTGAGCAGCTAGAGTAAACACGTATCGAAAAAAGGGGTCCGTTAGATTCATAAATTATGTGCCATGAATAATGAATATCTATGAAGCATGTGTTTAAAGTAGTTAAAATATAAAAAAGTTTACTCTCTTTTGTCAGACGTCACTTCTTGTGAACCTGATCGTATCGACGTAGGTACCTTACTTTTCATAGTTTTCAAATTTGCTGTTTCGAATATTCCTGTAATCCATTGTATTGTATTTGATTGTATCTCATCGTTTGAGAGTAAGAAACCAACATATCTACTATATTAATTTGAAAAATGTAGATAATACATATAATAAATAGAAATATGAAATCTTGGGCGTCTATCTCTAGAAAAAATCACATCTAGGCAATCCTCTCGTAACTGTAACTTACTTAGAAATGTGATAGAGAGAGTTTTGTAGGTACAATTAGAACGATTACTTTTCCGAAACTATAGAATTTGCGAACGACAAATCAAATACTATGGGGAAGCATCATTAGAAGTAGTAAATGAACACAGCTATACACAGACCAATTGACACAGTTTTCAATTAGTCATGTATGTTCATTTACTACTTCCAGCTGTCAGAGCTATGAAATCCACAGATTTAACAAGAATTTATAAGAAAACTATTTGCAGATAGATAAATATATTCATGGAACTCATGCTCAAAATAATAAAGGAGGATCACACAAGGGATAGAGTTGTTAAAACAGAAGGCCTAAGTATCAGACATTATGTATGGAGTTAATTTCTTCAAATGGTAATGAGTAAGTTATCTAGACAGAATCATGAATAATAACAACACTAAACAAAACATGAATAACCAAAGATACATAGTGGAATCCGAGATGTATAAAAGACCAGGATGAATTAATCTAAGATAGATGTATATGTAATAAGATGTTCTTAAAACCTGGCTGACATGATCAAAGTGTACTTGGTGTACTTTGTAATTTTCGGTTGACTTGGTCCAAGCAGCATTCAGTGATATAGATATTGCGCGCGTCTGACTTTTGCGTTATTTTTATGATATCGACTGTTTTATGAAAATCGAGTTGGGCGGCTTCGTAGCATCCAAGTAAGTTGGAAGCCAACCTATTTAATCTGATGTTAAAAAGCCTTCCAACTCGATTTTGATCAAAAAGCCAATACTATACAAGCAACGTACAAGTGAGACCCGCGCAGCATTATCATAAATACAGTTTTATTGCAGCATCCAAGTATACTTGGTCCAAGTAACTTTGACCGTGTTATCCCGCCTTAACAAATAAGCAGTCACAAAATGGAATCAAACAACACAAACGAAAAACTTAGGCACAAAAATGTATAAAAGTGGCTCACCCCTATAACTTTTTTATTTTTTCAGTTAAAAAAACTAGATTCGGTGTGTTAGTATATGACATAAATTAGGATTCATTGACGTATTCAATTGTTTTCGGTCACTTCCTGTTTCACCGGAAATGGCTACAACTTTTGATTTTTAAATGGCACCCTTGGTAATTTTTTACTTTATTTGAAAGAAAATAACACTCTGAATAGAATGACATATGTGTCAACTTTTGACATTTTTGCATATGGTTTATTTGAAATTTTAACGGTTTATTTGAAAATTTGACTTGAAATACCAAGTATGAGCATGTTAACTGGCCAGGACAAGACACTAAAGACACTAAAAACATTAGACTGTCAAATCTATTTTTCCAAGGCTCCTTGATAAAGAATTAGCCCACGGCCACACAGAAAGAGTTTTTTGCGTTTTTAGCGTGAAGCGTCTTTAGCGACTAAAACAATAATAAGATTATATAGGAGTGGCCACACCAAAAGCATGTAGCGTTCGGCGTGTCTCGCAAAAAACGCAAATGAAAACAAATCAGTTTGTTTTCTGTAGCGTCTTTAGCGTTTTCTAAGATGATTTTTTTTTCAATTTAGGGTATTATCTAAAACAGAACATCTACTGTTTAGGAAGATTCTATTAAATTCAAAAGTTTGAAGGAAATGTTTGAAAAAGTGTAGTTTTAAATGTTGAAAAACTAATAAATTAAATGCATATTTTCTTACGCATAAAAAAACTATTTTTTACTCGTAAAAAAAGGTTTTTTAAGAGAAACAAATAGTTTTTGACGCGTAAAAAATAGTTAAAAAACTATTTTTTACACGTAAAAAGTATTTTATTTGGGTAAACGATTTTTTTACTAAAAACAATAAGTTTTTGACGCATAAAAATTAGTTTTTTACGTGTAACAGATAGATTTTTACACGAAATAAATAGTTTTATACGCGTAAAAAATAGTTTTTTACCAGTAACAAATAGTTTTATACGCGTAAAAATAGTTTTTTACTCGTAACAGTTTTATTCGCGTAAAATAATAAAAATAAATACAATAATAAAATAATAAGCGCCAAATGTTTTTTACACGTAATAATTTGATTCACTTTTACAAAATTTGTATTAAAATATCAATATTATTGATAAACACGTGAACTGCTCACAAATACACGTCGCGTCACTACGTATTTCTAAGCCGTTAACACGTTTCGTTACAACGAGCTCGTGTGTCAGGGCCGTTTCACTGGCTCGTATGTCACGGCCTTGAATTTTTGCTCCCAGCGCGCGTAAAGAAGTTTCACTCCAAGATGTTTCATAAATCATGTCCTAAAATTGCATTAGCAACTAGAAATATTTACTATTCTATTATATAATTATAATTACTTATTATATTATATTATAATTATAACAAGTACTAACCACAACACTACAACATAAAAAAACTATACACATATAAACTAAAATTCGTAAAATAAATGGCAAATAATAATTATTATTTTTACACACACCACTGGCACTAGCAGTAGATTGTGTTTGTCTCCGAATATATGCCCCGGCCCGTCCACAATTCAATCTCAGCATCTTTTATCTTCGTCTCTTCAACGCCAACGGAGCCGATCTCGCCTATCTCTTTCTCACAGGATTGACTGTTGGACGGACCGGGAATCTTGATAGAAACTGCAGACCTGCCGCGTCTTTTGCGTGTTTTTAATGGACACAAATCGAAAAAATCGCTTAAAACGGTAAAATCGCAAAAAGCGCTTGAGACGCTAAAAACGCTTTATGTTAAAAATGTTTTTAACATATATAGCCATATATTTTAATTTTAAAATAGGATTTTTTATTTAGCGAGAATGTCAAAAGTTGACATATGATATGTCATTCTATTCAGAATGTCATTTTCTATCGAATAAAGTAAAAAAATACTTTTAAACTCATTTAAAAATCAAAAGTTGTAGTCATTTCCGGTGAAACAGGAAATGACCAAAAACAATTAAATACGTCAATCAATCTTAATTAATGTCATATACTAACATATACTAAACAATGCTGTTTTATTATTTAAAGAAATAAAAAAGTTATAGGGGTGAGCCACTTGAGACGCACCCGGTATATGTAGAATTTGAGGTATCACCGTAACTAACTGTGGATGGAGATGCATTTGATGACAATAATGATTAAATATTTTCAATAGAATATCGGAAGAAACTATCATTTTTGTATGATTTCTTGTAATAAACGAATACTCTAATATCAATAAAGTTGATGGCGAAAATAACAGCTTTAAAATTTAATAGTAGCACCTTATAAAGAGAAAAATGTAAAAATAATTATACGGGCATTTATTTCAAAATATCTGTTCAGATAGGGATAGGATATCAAATTAGGATATATATTTTTTGTTTCGTTTCTTTGACCTGTATACTATATATTTTTTGTTTTTACTCTTGGCTTTAGGTCGTTGGGGTTGCAAAGATGTTTCTAGATTTTGTTCATTATTTTATTTTATGACGACGTTTCGACAGTATATATCTTTTTCAAGCCTCTTTAAGTACATAAAAAACAGTCAGTTAAAATCAATAAGATAAAATGTCAAAATAAAAGGTCTCACCTTGAACGTAGATTCCTACAGAGTTAAAAATTGTTAAAACTGGACAAAACACAATAACACATATTAACTATTATTTTAATTGTTTTGGACATCACACTTTAGTATAGAGCACGTATGTATTTCCTATCAGACCGTTCTGTATAAAACACATTTATCATTTCAATACCCGATGTCTACTGTTTATAGTGCGTTAGAGGATCGACAGATATAATATTTTGCTTAGATTTTTTAGGTCTTTTTTATCATTTACCGCGTTTTTGTTTTTTTGTATCTCCACCATTTCATAAAATTCTCTCTTTTTTTGGTGATTTTCTGTTTATAAAATTTAAGTTTTATTAAAATCGAATGTATGATTTTCTGTTGACACATGATTTGTGAGGGCGGTCGCATTTTTTTATCATACTTGTGCCCTTTCAGTCTATTTTCTAACCATTGAGAAGTTTGTCCTATGTAAACTTGGGCGCAGTTGGAACATAGAATTTCATATATAACATTGCTTTGTTTGTTTAACGGTGTTACAGATTTTAGTTTAGAAAAATTATTAGCTAACAAGTTATGTGCTTTATGACAAATTGTTATATTATACTTTTTGTGTAACCCTTGTAAAGGATTAGACAAACTTCTCAATGGACAAACTTCTCAATGGTTAGAAAATAGACTGAAAGGGCACAAGTATGATAAAAAAAATGTAACCGCCCTCACAAATCATGTGTCAACATCCAAGTAGCATCTATCTGACTTCGAACTAAATCTGACCTGAGGCGACGTCAGACTTTGTGCAAATTTAGGTCGGGTGCTGGTGATACGACCGGTGAGTGACCTTTCCTATTAAAAGCGAAATCGTTGGATCCGGAGTAGGTAAATCCAACGATTGGATCAAAAGTAGCATTTGGACGTTATCTAACGTCGGGTATACGTCGCGTTCAATAAACCCGACGTCGGGTACCAACGTCTGTTCGGCCGCCTGACGACCCTTATTTGCACCTAAATGGGGAATACAGATTCGGGTTGCCTCGACGTCGGTATCTGACCTAATAGGGAATGTAATCCTACCAATTACCAACGTCATATTACGTTGGATTTTAGTCACTTAAAATTCGTCGCTAAGCACTTACGTTTGGTTTCATATTCACTACCAAGAATACATAAAAACCCAACCAAACTACCTAATTACAAATGGATTCATAATCACTCCTCGAATATAACTATAAGTGCCTATCTAATTTTATATTATAATAATTCTGAATCATTAATCCAGACATCAGTTTTGTCAACGGAAGTCACTTTTTTTATATATCTGATTAAAATACTCCGCAAAACAACGAGCGCCTTCAAAATTAGGTAGATTTATGAAATAAAAATATCTATAAAAAAGTATTTCGCAAAATATTTTTTTAATTTTCTAACTGGTTTAATCATAAAACTGTACTGTGGTTCCCCCCAAACTCAACCTTATCAATATTATTCTACTAGAAATCGAAATGTGAATATAAATTTTAAAAACATAAAACAATTTTAAAATGGCTGACAATCTGATACTTGTTAAGAATGGCGGATTTTTGTGTCCGACTTAATATGAACTACCAATATACCAATTCCGACCGGGTCTCCAACATTAGTCGTCTCACACGACCGAAGTCATCAAACCGGACAACCGGCAATCGTATTATGACGTATATTTTCCAACGTACGCCACGTAACCTCACTTTGCGTATCAGTGATTTGTGGATTTGTGCAACTATATTTTAGTTTTTGTTTTCTCCTTAAAAAAATGGGCAGCCACTAAGCTTAACCTCACATGTGGGAGGAGGATGGGGTCTGCTGGTTTCCTAAGCTAAAAAATTAAATTAAGATGCACCAGTGTAATGCAGCATCTCTTCCGGATAAAAAGCATTTATGGGTGGAGGCAAGACATCACTACTACTATTATTATTTTGCAAAAGCCTCGACCTCTTTCTGTAAAATGTAGATGAATGTCTAAACGCCTTTTTAGTGTTTTTTTAGACATAATAAAAAAATTAATTATAATATAAAATTAGATAGGCACTTATAGTTATATTCGAGGAGTGATTATGAATCCATTTGTAATTAGGTAGTTTGGTTGGGTTTTTATGTATTCTTGGTAGTGAATATGAAACCAAACGTAAGTGCTTAGCGACGAATTTTAAGTGACTAAAATCCAACGTAATATGACGTTGGTAATTGGTAGGATTACATTCCCTATTAGGTCAGATACCGACGTCGAGGCAACCCGAATCTGTATTCCCCATTTAGGTGCAAATAAGGGTCGTCAGGCGGCCGAACAGACGTTGGTACCCGACGTCGGGTTTATTGAACGCGACGTATACCCGACGTTAGATAACGTCCAAATGCTACTTGGATCCAATCGTTGGATTTACCTACTCGGATCCAACGATTTCGCTTTTAATAGGAAAGGTCACTCACCGGTCGTATCACCAGCACCCGACCTAAATTTGCACAAAGTCTGACGTCGCCTCAGGTCAGATTTAGTTCGAAGTCAGATAGATGCTACTTGGGATGTTGACACATGATTTGTGAGGGCGGTTACATTTTTTTTATCATACTTGTGCCCTTTCAGTCTATTTTCTAACCATTGAGAAGTTTGTCCATTGAGAAGTTTGTCTAATCCTTTACAAGGGTTACACAAAAAGTATAATATAAGAATTTGTCATAAAGCACATAACTTGTTAGCTAATAATTTTTCTAAACTAAAATCTGTAACACCGTTAAACAAACGAAGCATTATATGAAATTCTATGTTCCAACTGCGCCCAAGTTTACATAGGACAAACCTGTCAATGGTTAGAAAATAGACTGAAAGGGCACAAGTATGATAAAAAAATGCGACCGCCCTCACAAATCATGTGTCAACAGAAAATCATATATTCGATTTTAATAAAACTTAAATTTTAAAAAGAGAAAATCACCAAAAAAAGAGAGAATTTTATGAAATGGTGGAGATACAAAAAAACAAAAACGCGGTAAATGATAAAAAAGACCTAAAAAATCTAAGCAAAATATATCTGTCTATCCTCTAACGCACTATAAACAGTAGACATCGGGTATTGAAATGATAAATGTGTTTTATACAGAACGGTCTGCTAGGAAATACATACGTGCTCTATACTAAAGTGTGATGTCCAAAACAATTAAAATAATAGTTAATATGTGTTATTGTGTTTTGTCCAGTTTTAACAATTTTTAACTCTGTAGGATGATACGTTCAAGGTAAGACCTTTTATTTTGACATTTTATCTTATTGATTTTAACTGACTGTTTTTTATGTACTTAAAGAGGCTTGAAAAAGACATATACTGTCGAAACGTCGTCATAAAATAAAATAATGAACAAAATCTAGAAACATCTTTGCAACCCCAACGACCTAAAGCCAAGAGTAAAAACAAAAAATTAGGATATATTCAATATTTTTTAGTGTTCTAAACGTCATTTTGTCAGAAATAGAATTGCGAAACTTCGCCATATTTTGATCTTTTATATCTTATAATTTCCGAGACCTTTATAAGACAATTATAATGGCCGGCGAATCTCGAACTATCTGACCACATGTGGGTATTTAATAACGCAAACGTCAAACGCAAACGGTGGAAGGGCCCGAGGCCGCGCTCGCAGCCCGCAATTTGGACCGTATGCCATCGAACTTGGGCCGGGAATTCGTGTTCTTTGGATAATCTATTGCCGTTTGTTAGCTTTGAGAAGGCAAATTCCGGTATTAGTGGCGATCTATATTTGCCATCGGTTCGTTTTTTTGTTTGGCGAGAATATTGCCTTGTTAAGACTTACTGTATCGAGATTAATAAAAAGTAATACTTTTTTTAAAAAGCAAAAAAGTAGATTATTGGCATTTGAAAGTTTTAAAATTCGGTGTTGAATAAGATGGTGTTTTAATAAAAAAAAAAATACTGGAGTTTTTATTTCAGATTCATATACACGGTGGTCCGAATTGTATTCCGGAAACTTCGGCAGCATATTCTGCAGATAAAAATAAGTAAGAAAGTTCGTATAAATTTATGTCCTAAAATGCTTAGTTTCGGAGATACAGGGTGTAGAAATTTCATTATTTCGATTTTTCCAAATAATTTCTAAAGTAATCTCAATATTTGGATGAAAATTGGTGGCTGGCAGTTTTATATCATGAGAAATTTGATTTTGATGTCAATATGGCTCCTACTCGTAGAGCGTCACCTACATATTTTTAACTGGTTTGAAGAGTAATAACTTTTCGTCCGTACCTGTATAAAACTACTGAGTAAAAAAATATGCATTTACGACGTTTTCTACCTAAAAAAGGTATCTTGGTAAAAATCGCCAAGAGTAATGGTTCTAGAGATATTTAGAATCAAAATTATCAATACCTGTCGTCATTGACATAAATTAAACATGTTGACTAAATAGTTATTAGACTGAAATCATAAATTTGAAACGTTGTTGTGTCAAAAGTTCAAAGAAACTCTTTTATCATCGTTTTTTCGAAAAAAATATATGAATAATTTAAAAAAAAAAGTCCCCAAATATGTCATTTCAATCAAATAACTATCTACACAACACGTTTATTTTTTGTTAATAATGGCATGTATTGACTATTTCCATTCTATATATCTTGAGAACGGTTGCTCGTAGCGATTTTTATCAAGATACATTTTTTTACGCAAAAAATCACGGAAATGTATATTTTTTCTTCTTCTTCTTTCAGTGCCTATCTATGGATGTTGGCAATCATGTTGGTTCACATAATCCTATTGACAGCCGCCCTGAATAGATGTACGGTCGTCTTTTCCGTCCACTGTCTAATATTTTTCAGCCATGACGTTCGTCGGCGTCTCTGACCTCTTCTACTATCTATTTTGCCCTGCAGTATCAGTTGGATAAGTTGGTATTTATTATTATCACATGCCCAAGGTACATTTTTCTCACTTTCACACTATGTACAATTTCTAGTTCCTTTTGCATTCTCTGGATCACGGTGTTATTAGTGACACGGTAAGTGTATGAGATCCTGAGCATGCGGCGATAGCACCACATTTCAAAGGCTTCCAAGCGTTTAGATGTAGCATCTGTCAAGGTCCAAGCTTCCACTCCATATAGGAGCATGGAGAATACATAGCACCTTAGGACCTATGTTCTTATAGCAATATTCAAGTGCATATTGCATAGAATTTTTCTAAGACGGTTAAAAACGGTTCTGGCTTTTTCTATGTGGCATCTGATCTCTCGTGAGTGATCCCATTCCTTGTTCAAGCTGCAGCCCAGATACGTGATTGTATCTGCTGTTTCCAAGGTTTCGTTATTCGTCCTAAACTGGTGGTACTGCGCCTCATCATTTTTACTAACTACTAGAATTTTGGTCTTCTTGCAGTTAAGCCTCATACCATACATATAACATGCCTCTACTACTCGGTCTATTAAGTTCCACAATCACTCAGCACTATCTGCTATAAGAACTGTATCGTCCGCGTACCTTAAATTATTGATGGTTTCTCCATTGATCTTTATTCTTTCTTCTGTTTCACTGAGCGCTTGTCTAAACAGAATTTCGGAGTACGTATTAAACAGAATTGGTGACAGTATGCATCCCTGACGCACTCCCCGACTCCCTGTAAATTCTTGGGAGGTTTCGTTGTCTACACGCACGGTCGTTCTCTGGTGCAGATACAAATTAGTTATAAGGCGAAAGTCTTTGTCGTCGATACCATATTCCATTAATATTTCAAATAATTTGTGGTGTTGCACCTTATCAAACGCCTTCTCGAAGTCGATAAAACAAGCGTAGACATGGCAGTTTACGTCTCTGGCTCTCTGTATCAGGACCTGTGTAGAAGTAGGGCTTTTCGCGTTCCCATTCCACTTCTGAATCCGAACTGAACTTTGCTCATGTTTTCTTCAAGCTTTCTATATATATGCGAGAGCGGATGATGTTAAGTAGAATTTTCAATGCATGGCTGATCAAGCTTATAATTCGGTAGTCAGAGCACCTAGTAGCATTTGCTCTCTTAGGAAGGGGAATAAACGTGGCAACCAGCTAGTCTCTAGGCAATTCTCCTATTCTATATTTTTTCATTCAGTAGTTTTATACAGGTACGGAAAAAAAGTTATTACTCTTCAAAACAGTCAGTGAGTCATATTGACACACATCAAAATCAAAAAACTCATGTCAAAAAACACCCAAACAACTTTCATACAAATATTGACGTTACTTCAGAAATTATTTGGAAAAAATAATACAAATAAAAAATAAGTGCACATTTGCACCTAAACATCCGAATTTTATCTTCTTAAAAAATATTTGTTATCATTTATTTATACCAAAATCGATTCATCGTAGACTTTAACTATTAAATTTATATACTAGAGCAGAGCATTCGCTAGTAAAAAAGGTGGGTGCAGTCAAGCGTGAGGTGTTCCACTAAAAATACCAGCATTTTTTTTTGTACGATGTATAAGTGCTAGCCATATTGTGGAGATTTCCGTACTTGAAAGGATAAATATGTTACCATGGCTAGATATCAATATGACTTCTTTAAATTTACGCTTTATCCAATGAGGTTCCTTGTGAACAACTCGGGCTTCCTTCATTTTGTGTTGTGGTGTTTAGACCACACAAGGTCTAGACCTGAATTTATTGCTTCTCCCCTTTTCGTCTGTGTTTTTTGTTATGTTCATTAAGTGATACACAGACATTTTACAGAGACCGTTTTATCTCTGCAATATACGACTCACCGCACTCACAAGGTATCTGGTGAATGCATCCTTTCTCTTGTTTTGACCACTGCTTGGATATTCGTCCCATCTATTCTGATGTTCCTTTCAAATATTGAATAGAGAGTGAAAGATAGAGAGCAGCAATAGCATCTTCCTCAGACTTGTGCACCAATGAGTCAGTCTCAGAACAGATCAGGCGAAGAACCAATCAGAATAAAATTAAAACTGTTTTTTAGTCTGGGGTTACTCTAAGAAGCGTATTAAGTGTGTCGTTAATAAAAAAATAACTTTCTTTTAGTACATACTGGTAAGAGAAAACGATGAATGAAAATGAAACGAATTGCAACAAAGATGGATTCGTTGAGATGATCCACTAGATTATTATGAAGGATATTGAAAAAAAGGTACTGCAGGTACTGCTTGACTAAAACATTAACACATAACTTTTTACACCTTTCCTACGTTTCTTTCACCAAGCCCAGTTAATTTCACATAATTTGACTCGTGAGAACACCTTTTGTAACAATTAGAAGCAAGTGCTTACGTCTATATCTTGATTCAACAAATTACGGGGGCCTTTACTGCGACCGGCAGTTACTTCAAAACGAAATTAGTTTAAGTCTATAAACCGCGCTGAAGGCGATGCGTATCGCTTGTTCGTTTTTATTTCTTTTTGTTCGAAGAGTACTACTCTCTTATACATGACGGACACACGTTTTTTTTAACTTATTGCTTTATCCCCAGCGAAATTCGAACAAGGCTATTGTTACGTGTATGGTTTCAGCTTGAATCTTGAATGACACGCATTATTATAATTAGTTTCTACGGTGATTTTCTCTTTTGTTTGTTACGGTTTTTTACAACTCCACGTGCATTCGTATTAATAAAAGCAAATATGTTCCAGAAAGTCCTAAATTATACGAAGAATTTATCGCAATGTCAAAAAATTGGATTAAGAAACCTGTAAAGAATACAAGTATGAATTAAATTTTGTAAAATGCTTTTGTCTAGATTGGATTTATCTGTTCTGATCTCTACGTTACATTCTGCAGACAGTCCCTTTTCAAAAAAGCTCTTTGGAACAGCTTATAATTGACTAATACAAAGCACCGTACATTCGTCATGCTTGTGGTCGCATTAACATAAAATTTGTTCTGTTGTTTTTCTTTTTCCTGATTGACTAAATCTGCACATGGCTTCGTCCATCAATCCCATCAATTTCAGATGCTCATTAAGCTTGCAATGCTCTGTTAGTAGACTCACTACAGTTATTTATTATGGCAATCTTCCTGTCTTTGCTTATTAGGTCAGCCATAAATTTTGATAAATGTTCTACTATGAACTTTTTCGTTTGTCTTTGCCGTGTATTCTTTCACCATTCTAGAGATTACCGACTGTTTTGTGGCCATCTTTGTAACTGTTTTTTCAGGACCGCAGAAGGGACATTTCTGTTGCCCCGGTATCCTGACTAACATATCTCATCCATTGTATTCAATATAAAAATTCAAGGCCGTGACACACGAGCAAGCGAGATGAAAAGTGATAAGGATTGCACGATCGCGCAAACACCAAAAAAAATGATTTAAAGCTAAGAAAATCATTATAATAAACTTGATACTGTACCTGTGTACCAATATTCTCTGATTGTGTGTTAGGAAGTAAATGTTCATGCACATTTTTTGATCCATAGGTTTGTAGCATATGCATAACGATCTAGGTAGAGCATCTAACTCAATTGCTGGCTCAGAATTAGAATTATTAGAGTTAAGTAACTCGCATTTTCATGGAGGACATTGTCATATTTATTTCAAACCAATAATTAACGAGAATATTCGTATAATTTAACAAAATTACTGTAAATTACTATAAATAATGAACAAAACATGTAAACAAAAACAAACCTTGTTGGTTAGGTTCAAAATTTCTTCTCTTCTTAGATAAATTTTTAGGGGCGTTAACACTACTAGGCATTTGCATAAAAGTGTGTATTTTGGATAGTATTCCACAAAATTTGCAGGCTATTGAGGAAACAGAAAATGTACAGATTAAAGAAATAAATTGAAAATAATATTTATATTAAAACAGCATTAGAATATGTCACTTTTTCAAACATGCCTTTCAAATTATTCAACTTAATAGCTGTTTCACTTCAAATATGCGTACATAGTGCACACACTGTTTTTTTTTGTATAAAATGTTACTTTTGCTTTTAGTTATTAAGAATTTGAAATAATTCATATCTTCAATAATTCATATCATTCAATTTCATACCTCAATATATTATCTCTCAATACATAATCAATATATTATGAGCCTTATCAAGTGTAAAAAGTTTACACTTGATATTCAGTCATACATCTTCCAAAATTCTTTTACTTTCAATACTTAATCATTGTCTACTTGTCTACTTTATCCAAAGAAATTATATATTTGTTTGGTTGATGCATCTATTTGACTGATACCATTTGTACATATTGCTTGCTCTTCGTAGATTCCTTTTGTCGTTCCGCCAGTAGTACCAAAGATTTTTTTCTTGCCCTAACCGAACTGTATATCATATGACTAGACGTTTCGCTCGAAGGCCGTGCACCTATACAGAATTATCGCTTCGCTTTAAAACCCGTAAAAAGAACCGATGTCAATTAATTGTTACAAGGTTGCCAACGCAGGTACACGGTAATGAATTAATAGCTGTCGTGTCGGTGATGTTTTAAATTCTCATGCTTTTTGCTTGATTGAAAATACGAATTTGTCTCTCATATTCTTCAGTAGGTATTTTTTTATAAATCGTAAATTATAATGTAGTTATTAGCGTTGACATATATAATGGTTAGTTTTCTATTCAGTTGTTTTCTCGAAGGAAGAATATATAAACATTTTATGGGGCATTTTATGGGGCATTTTGATTATTGAATTTATGAAAAAAATTACACAAAATAGCTCTGATTAACTATCTGCAAACATCTAAAAAAAATTCCATGCAGCCAAAATATATTATTTACTTACTTCTTACTATGGGAAACAGGAAATAACTCATCCGATAGTCAAGCAGCACTAAAAGTGACCAACTCAGTAACCATCAATTCGAAGTTGGTCCAAGAGCATCTAGAGAAGCTGAACAAATTAGGCAAACGATCGAGCTACAAGTTTAGCTACCAACAACCTTGGTAGCTAACCTTTAAAACTGGTTGGCATGTGTCCATCAGCAGTTACCATTAGCTGAAGAAGTATGATTCTTCGGTTGTGGGGTATAAATTCATTATTAAATGACATTATTATCATCAAAAGAATATATTAGAACCGAATTATAACGAGTAAACTTTTCTGGACTGGGTCCTTTTAAACTGGATGGCATGTGTCCATCAGCAGTTACCATTAGCTGAAGAAGTATGATTCTTCGGTTGTGGGGTATCAATTCATTATTAAATGACATTATTATCATCAAAAGAATATATTAAAACCGAATTATAACGAGAAAACTTTCCTAGACTGGGTCGTTTTGAACTGGATGGCATGTCTCCATCAGCAGCTACCATTAACTGAAGAAGTATGATTCTTCGGTTGTGGGGTATAAATTCATTATTAAATGACATTATTATCATCAAAAGAATATATTAAAACCGAATTATAACGAGAAAACTTTTCTGGATTGGGTCCTTTTAAACTGGTTGGCATGTGTCCATCAGCAGTTACCATTAGCTGAAGAAGTATGATTCTTCGGTTGTGGGGTATAAATTCATTATTAAATGACATTATTATCATCAAATCACAACCAAATCTCAACCAAACGATCTAGCTAGAAAAGAAACGAACACTCCACTAACTGGACCAGAACCGTTCGGCTTTCCAAGTGGAAACCAACTAAAGGCGGAACTTAATAACCTGGGAGACTCCATCCGTAATCGGGGATGGGAATCCTTCAAGGATCTAATACACTCGAAGAAATCTCTCAGAACACCCAAGAAAAATAAGAGATTATGAAGATTTTCATTTATCAAGAATCAAGATTTTCCTTGATTTAAGTAAGAACAATGTTCGGATTTTCACGGGTTTTTTAACAGAACACTGTTTCCTCAACGAAAACTTCAGTAAAAGCCAATGTTTATCAGCTAAGAAACAACAGCAAATGCAGATTCTGTGGGGAAAATGGGGAAACACCAGAACACCTCATCACTGAGTGCGCCGAGACGATAACCATTCGTGTCATAAACTTTGGTACGACTGATATCGGAACTAGCCTCTGTGAAGCTGTCTCAGATACTGAATTTTGTCAAAGACTCAAAACCCTGAGTCTGTATGATATAAGTTAAGTTAAGTTAAGAGTTATAAGTCGTTATAACCCAAGAAAAGAGGACACACAAAAAATCTGTAAGGTCATCCAATTAAATACTCGTGACATTTCAGTGGTATAGTTTATCCACTGAATATCCTATTATTTTATTATCTATATTTTTAGTGGCTATATGCATTACCGTATTATTATTAACTATATACTGGTTAAAAAGTTATACTTTCGTATTTATTCAAAATGTTCAAAATAATTCATATTCTACAAAAAAATACATAATATTTAACTATCGCTAATCTAATGTTAACATTTCAAACCATAATCTTACATTTTTTTTGCTAGCGAACTTTTTCGAATCTTAAATTCGAACTAACAGAGAAAGCAACTTGAAAAGTTCGGGCGCTTTTTTTGCGGGAAAACCTTTAGTACCGCTGCTTTTTTTCTTAGAAAGTTCTTTTCTGCGAAAACCTTTAGCTTAAAACTAATTATTTACTTTTAGGTATCTCCGCTCTCCTTTCACTCAATGGTTACCATAGAAAAACATGCTAATTTGAATCGTAGAATCATTGCTAGAAATGTTTATATAATTATTTTAGATTTTTTGTTCCTTGAAAAACCGGAAGGGTTTATTTATGTAAAATTTCTTATATTTTTGCAATTTTTTTTCTTTTGAAAAAAAAATCTTTTCTTTTTAAAAAGACTAAAATTCAATATTTGTGAGACTTTAAGACTATAAGCATCTTGGAATTTTGATGATTGGTAAATGTATAATTTTCAAAAATAAAGGATTTTGACTAGCGATAACTCCAAGACATTCAAAATAATCAAAATTAAAACAAAAACACAGAATAACTAAAAAAGAGTTGAAAGCAAAGCAATCAAAATTCATTCTTGCAACTTCTTGTCGACTGGATAGTCAGTTGTCGGAAACGGCAAGAAGCTTGACATTTAATTAACATTTTTCAATTTTTCTTTATAGACCAAACGTTAACTAAAATTCAGTGTTTGTGAGACTTCAAACTAGAAGTATCTTAAAATCTTGATAATCTGTTAGCTACGAGAAAAGGATGGTACGGTTGTACTATGCTCGACCTGGCGGAAGCTTTGTAGTGTCCCCAGATTTAGCAATATTGAAAAGAAGAAGTAATATTTTTCTTTGCAACAAGTCATTATTTATTTAGCGTATGGCTCTAGTACACATAAACTCACATGTTATTATCACAGCTGTAAATATACTAATAATAAGAATACGAACAAAAATTGGACATGTCAAACACAAAATGTAAAAAGGAAAATTTAAATATAGTACAATACAAACTTGTCACAAACAAACATCTAGTCTTTTTATATAATCAATCGCACTTGGTGTTGCCTTCAGGAAATCTCCAAAATCTCCCTCATATGCCGTTAAAGCGCATTCTTCTCTAATATGTCGAACAGTCTGTCGTAGAGCTCCACAATTACATACCGGAGTGGTGGCCATTCCCCATTTATAGAGAGAATCCATGCACCTGCCATGTTCGGTTCTCAGCCTGTTTAGAGTTACCCATATTTTGCGAGGCTGCTCAAAACCAGGAGGAACTGCTGAGATACATGTGAAATCCCGACTTTGTGGTGGAGCGTTTTCCATCCATTCGTTCATCCATGCTTCATATAAGTTGAACTCAGCATTCTCGTCAGTATTCCCAAGTGTTTTTGATGAGAGTGGTGGCTTTCTTGAGCGAAGTCTATTAATATTTAAATCAGCTATGTCACAATGTACTGGTAGTTCCCGGTTTAGCAATATTTTCTTGTGCTTACTATGTAAAGCCTGTTTTCTCCTCAAGTTAGGAGGAGGTATGTTACTTAAAACAGGCAACCAGTATTTGGGCGTAGTAAGTATAGCCCCTGAGATGATTCGCATTGTGATATTCAGCTGGACATCCACTTTGTTGACATGGGCACTATTCAACCAGACAGGTGAGCAGTATTCGGCCGTTGAGTACACGAGGATTATTAGTCGTTATTAAGAGGCTTTTTACAATTAATTATAATACTAAACTCAGATGAAAAAAAAACGCAACGGAGAAATGTTTGGTCAAATTTAAAGTGTTATATTTTTCTTATTTTTAGCCCTATTTTCATAATTTTATTAAGCTGTACATAATTACCTATATCAACTTAAATTCGTAAACTCAGCTGTATATTAACTTTAGTATTTGACATATTATACAGGGTTAATCGATTGTTTTTTTTACCTTAACTTTAAAACACCCTGTGGAATAATTTCGTATGTAAATTTTCATAAAATATAATTTGACGATCAGAAGTATATCTCCTGAGCATTTTGTTTTTTGGATCATGTCAATACATTTAATTTTTAAGAACGAAATGAACTTGTCACCAACAATTTACAATTTTTTCAGTTATCGTTTCTTTTTGAAGTTATTTTTCAATATGACAAGGCGGCTTTGTTGATTATTGTGAACTATACACTACTATGAACTGCCCATCATGTTCGACGTTTGGGAAATGCTTGGCAGGAGGTTTAGAGGTAGCGAAGCGGTAGAAGCTTCAAATGAACTTGGTTCTTAAAGAAGAACGGGAAAGCATAACGCAATATGAATATGCAGCCTCAACGACAGTATTAACGGATGTATAGAGGCAGATGTAGCAGCCAAGGGAGGCAATACAAAGTTTTAGGGTATTTTTTACAATTTTTTTCTGTTACTGTATACTTGAGTATTACAGATGTTTTATTTAATATCGTTAGTTCTGTTATCGTTATGAATGTTTATGAAAACCAGGACTGTATCGTTAGTCTTTAACGTTTTTTTAATTTAGTATAGAGTATCCAATGCAGCGTAATTTGAGGTTAAGAGTCACCAAAACCATCTGGTCATATTAAAAAATTTCTTCAAAAAGTAATGATAATTGAAAAAAATACAAATGGATCATGATTAGTTATTTTAAACATTTCGCTATTAAACATTAACCAAAGCATGTGTTGACATGAATCAACAAAATGCTCAGAAGTCGTGGTTCTGACAGTAAAATTATATTTTAGGAAAATTTACACACGAAATTATTGCACAGGGTGTTTTAAAGTTTGGGTAAAAAAACAATCCCTGCATTAATCGTGTATAATATGCCAAATACTAATGTTTAGAAAAGGTTAGTTTACGAATTAAAGTTGTTATATGCTCGTAATTACATACAGTTTGCTAAAATATTCATGAAAATAGGGCTAAAAGTAAACAAAATATAACACGTTAAACTTGACGAAAAAGATCTCCGTTGCGTTTTTTTTGCATTTGTTAGAACTGGTGATTCACACTTTTAGACTTACTTACCAGAAAAGAACAGCACTTAAAAATAAAAATACTTGAAATCTTGAGCAACGCTATTCATATAATATGCATAAAACAACCACAAATGATCTCCGCGCGCTACTGCTTCTAATTTTCTAATTTCCCGCCTCGGGCGAAAGAAGATTTCACCTGGAATCATGTTATTCGAGGTGCGATACAGAGTGCGAAAATTCCCAAATGATCATTTTGTAGCGAATTCATTACGGCGGATGGAACTTTATCCCGGCTAATTAGTACGAGCATTAATATGTTTCGTTATCTAGATATGTGGAACGTATGGCGACGGCTCTTTGCACCAACGACCGCCAACGTTTTCAACGATAAATTTATTATTTAATATGAAGCTTGTCTGAGATAATTGTAATGTATTTTCGTATTTACTAAGAACAGAGGTCGCAATGGCCTATTATGACTCAGTTCTTCTTCTTCTTAAGGTGCCGTGCAGATTCCTGCGTAGGCGTTCATCTTTTTCTTCCTCATCAGATGGTTCTATTTATTGCAGCGACTTTGAGACCTGTATGCCTATCCAATGACGAATATATCTTGCCAAGATAGCTTTCTTTGGCCTATTCCTCTTTTGTCTCTTTCTATTTTACCCTGGAGAATTAGACGCTGAAAGTGATAGCGTTCTCCTCGTAGTATGTGTCCCAAATAGGCTATTTTCCTCTTCTTGATGATTTCGAAGAGTTCACGTTCTTCTAGACCAGCTATTCTGAGAATGTCTTCATTCCTCGCACAGTTGACCCAGGCTACTCTTAGCATTCGTCGTAGGGTCCACATTTCGAAGGCTTCAGTTTTGTTTATTGTTGTTACCTTCAGTGTCCACGTTTTAACACCATATAACAAAACGGACCAGACATAGCACTTCACCATTCTGTATCTAAGGCCGAAGTTCAAGTTCCTATCTGTGAGAAACCTTCGAAGTTTTAGAAAAGTTGTTCTTGCTTGTTGGATCCTGCATTTGATCTCCTGATCTTGATCCCACGTTTGGTTAACCATGGTTAACCGAATTTCAGCTTTTTGGTTCCAATACAAATTACCGATCAGCCTTATATCTTTTCCATCAAGTCCCAAGTCTCCGAGGTATGATATAAGGAGGTTATGTTTAACATTATCGAACGCCTTTTCATAGTCTATAAAGCACATGAATACATCTCTTTTCTCTAATCTTGACAATTCTGCAGTTTAATTTTGACTCAATTCTACAAACTTTTAAATTCACCCTCAAGACCCAACCTTTTAATATAGGTTGATATATCCGAGGATGATATGCCACAAAGGCCTGCTAAATCTGGCATAGTTTTACCAAACAATTCACACCTAGTCCTGCTTCTAGCGCGGCAAGTACACATAACGCGCTTTTTAGTTTCGTCAATAGAGATTTGGCTTTCAGCGTCTTCCACTATTTTCATCATCTGTAGATGTAAACTCAGCCTCCAATGATCTTTGTATACTGAGCATACGTGCATCATTTCCGCCGGCTTTGAAAAATTCTCCGGTTCTGTGTTTGGATGGCCCCGCCAAGAGTTGGCAGTTCCATTCCGGGACATCGCCCAACGTCGTTTAATTTCGATGACCGATCGGGAACCGGTGTTACACACGACACAGATAAACCCAGCCGTTACCCAATGCTACATGGAGAGTTACATCTTATGTTACTTTCAATCCAACAATTCATTCTGAAAATTCCAAGTATCAAAAGAAATTTCATACGTACGTAATTCATGACGTAATTTACAAAAGAAACGATTCGTTATTAGTATTTCTGAAAATAAAAACAAACTTGTTATGTAAATGCATAAGTCTAATAGCGATTATTACAATACAACTGAAATTGTACGTTTCTTTTATAAATTTTCAGTTCAATGAACAATTGGTTTATCGCACAAAAATACAGTAAAAGTCGAAATGTGAAAAAACTTTCCCACGATCATTGTATCTGGTATCAACTACAAACACACAAAGGGGGAAGTGGGGAGAAAATAGTCGCTTCAATGAGCTTAAGAAAAGAAATACGTCATTCAATCGTTAATTAATTCAGACCAAAATAAATTTCATTGAACTTTTGTAAAATGGCGTATTTACATATTTTGAATAAAATTATTTGCCTTGTTTTAAAACTGTTCTTATTCAAGAAATCAATTAAAATAACTTATCAGAATTTCAAGGTTTGTAGGAATTATCGGGGATAGAGAAAATCATACAATTTATGAAATTTTACAAAATATCCTTTTATGAAAATCATCATGTTAATTATTTTTTGAATAAGTCAAAATAAAAACGGATCTGAATTCTTTAAGTACTCTAGTTGATTTAAATGCCTTTAAATATCTGTACCCTGCACCTTCTAAGAGTACTGTTACATTTTCAAGGTAAATAAGTGGTTTAAAACTGCAATTTATTTATTTTTTAATTCTATATTGCATTTTGCTCATGATGTATACACTAACAAAGCAGGAAATACAGGAAATAATAAAAAATAATAAATTGGTTGAAATTTATTTCTTTCTAAACGTTTTTCAATCGTTTCGCTATTTAAAGAACATGATTCAGCAAATATTAATTTCCACACACATGCTAACTTTTATCTTTTTAATATGAAAAAGATTTGTTTTGAATTGTTCAGTAAAAATACGCTGGGCTCGTCAGAAAAACTCAGACATAGACAACATAAGATATGATATAATTCATACTAAGATGTAACTATCTGCATGAAAAGTTTGGATATTGTGAGTGAAATATAAACCATATACCATACCTAAAACAGCGATACCATCACCTCTGTAAAACTTTATAATTAATATAATATTAGAATGCCAGAGACAACCTTAATTGTCTGTCTAAATAAAGCTCAACCTACCGAGGCCATTTCTCAAGGAAGTCCCTGGTTCATATTGCTACCTTCTTTACAAATTTAGGTTGATTCAACAGTCAAACTAACTCTAGTCGTCTAAGACAAATTTAGGGGAGGACGCATAAGTGAGACTTGCAATTTTTTTGATTTCTTTGATTTCTTTTTGTTCTCTTCTGATTTCTAGGTTACATTCTCTAATCCTATCCTTTTCAAAAGTCTAGCAACTTGGAGACTAAACGCTCTATTTAGCGCTTTATTTATTATCATTGTTCTCCAAATTTTCCAATTATTTGCTTATATAAAATGTGTGTTATGTCATTTCTTCCTCAGATTGACTGTTAATGTCCATTTAGGTTACAATGCCCTGTTAGTACTAATGTTATATACTATAAACCTTTTTATCTGTCTCTGCCCTGGTGAAATTCTCCACCGTTCTAGAAATTTATTGGCTACCCACTGTTTTATAGCCAATGGCCATTCTTGTAACTACTTTTGCGGCGCCAGAGAAGAGTTCTGGGACTATGCACGGTATTGATGACCTTTTTTTAGCTACTTTATCTGCCTTTTCGTTACTCTTGTGACAGTACCTAGACTCGTGTAACATTGCTATGCCTAGCCAATATATTTAGAGTACGCACACTAGTCTAAAATACTTGAATTCTGTCTGAAATCGCGAGCTTTTAGCGCTGCTTGGCTATCTGTGAAGAAGGCAACTAAACGGTGTTGTTATATCCTGCTTTGATTATTGCTGTTTTGTATCATCGGTTCTCCATAAACTCGTCCATAAACGTCTAACGTACCATGCCCGTGAATCACTCTGAATACAATCTTAAAAAATAATAAATCCTTTATACTAAATTAAACTATAACAAAAAAATATACAAGTATTTAGACTTGTTTCCAAAAAACAACCAAACTGATAATAATCGCCGTATACGAAGTGGCGGCAAAAAATAAAAACAAAAAGCGACGAAGAGAGCAATTCCCGCAAGGCCGCTTTCCACACTACACTTGTTCCGACCGAAATTACAGTGGCACTCGGGTAATGAATGGCGCAAACCGCTCCCGCCTTTAACGTGTGAACACCGGATTTGCATAAAGTAATACTACAATGATTTCCGAGTCGGTTTAACATGTGTTAACATATTAGGCTAATTAACGGCAGATTCGTCTTGCGTTATAATTTATCGGCTTCCTGCCGAGCGACAGATTAAATTTGTTTAAAATGAAGAAAAATTATAGAATTTGATGAGTTAGAAGTGATAAAAATCTAGATGTATTTAACTAATAATAATATATTCTTGGAAATTTTAAGTTCTTGAACCTTGTATCGATATATTCTTAAATTAATTTTCTTTGGACATTGAGGCACAAATTACCTATAACAGATGCGAAAGAAAGCGACTGCATCGGAAACCGCTCGGCAAACCCGACACGCCTATTGAGTGGTGTAAATACACCAGTCGTTTAGTCCGGAAGCCTATGCTGTGTCGTATTCGCTTGCTGGAATGACATAGTGCGTGGTTATATGTTTCTTTTTAAAAACGCGTGTAGGATTTTTGTTGAACTTTTGAACTGTTATTTCTAAGTTTTGGTAATTTGTATATCTTATTTAAAATGGGATGCAAATGTGTTTATTTATAAGGAAAAAAAGATATTTATAGTATAAAAAATTAATTTATTTAACAAAATTTAATGTGACAAAATAGTTACCTATCTACTGGTTCTATCGGACTTTTTTCGACTATATAAATCTTTATTTGTAAACTTTAATACATCAATTTTCAATTTAATAAATCATTTAATGATGTAAATAAGAGGAAATTTCTCACATGGGTGGTCAAATTTTATAGTTTTCATTATATCAAAAAGCCTCTGAGAAATGTTTTCAACTCAAAATGCCTTTAATTATGTTTGACTACATCATTAAAAAGGGTCTTCAAATACATCAATGTGATATTTGTCTAAAATTTGCAAAATAATCCGAATCTCTGGATAACTCGAAATTATTTACCCATTTAAAAGCCTTTGATCATGAAAGTGGAAAAATTTGTTTATTTTATTTACAGGCTAGAAAAATTATTTATATTAAATTTTAATGAGTTTTGCACTGAAGAAAACATTCAGAGGCTGTTTGATATAATGAAAACTATAGAATTTGACCAGCCATGTGAAAAATTTCCTCTTATTTACATCATTAAATTATTTATTATATTGAAAATATTTTATGCATTAAAGTTTACAAAAAATAAAGATTTATATAGTCGAAAAAAGTCCGATAGAACTAATAGAAATGTAACTATTTTGTCACATCTTTAATTAAATTTTGTTAAATAAATTAATTTTTTATACTATAAATATCTTTTTTTTCCTAATCTCCTACGAGCTGATATAATATGACGAGCAATCTATTAAATTACTGTGAGATTATACAGAAAAGTCCACAGACTTCGAGACATAGGAAAATCAAGTCCATTTAGCGTGTGTCCAAATTTTGACAAGTTTTCAAAAATGACAGTTTTGTTTAGACTGACGTTTAATTTCACCTGACTTCTCGGTGAATGATTTCTTTTTATGGGGGTACATAAAATCTAAAATTTACGGCCATGAAGAAATTCAAAACTTGGAGCAGTTAAGGCAGAAAATATTTAATGCCTTTGACACTGTCACCCCTGATATGTTATCCAATGTGAGGAGGGGATTTTATGATCGTTTGGGTTATTGTTTAATGCAAGAGGGAGGCACTTTTGAACAATTTTTGTAATTTTTTAAATTTCATTATCCTGTTTTTTTACCGTTTACCCATTACCTACCTTGACGAACATGGGAAAACGAAGGTCCTTTTCAGGACCACAATTATTTTGATTGAGAAAATTGGTAACTTTTTTTTTGGATTAAAAAACAAAAGTTGTTAATATAATACCAATTTAAAAGTGTTTTAGTAGATTTAATACACACTATGATATAAAATTTATTATTATTATAATGTACAGCTGGTTCCAATAAAATTGAATACGATTTAAAACATATTTTTATTATTTCGGGCAGTATATTCTATGATACCAGTCCCCCATTTCTCTACTCATGTATTGCTGACGTTCTGAAAAATTTATTTGCCACTTTGTCAAAAGCAAAGTTGTTTTATACAATGTCACAATAACCTTAACATATCAAAATACTTGACACATAAATATACACTGCCCAAATATTCGAAAAAATGTGTAAAGAGTCGTATTCATTTTTTTTGGAACCAGCTGTACATTATTAATACTATTGTTCATTCGAAATGGCATTAAGGCCCAATTGCAACAATGATTTAAATTTTTCTTAAAGATAAGTAGAGCTTAGAATGAGCTGTATTTATATTTACTTTAATATTCACCTTAAATGAGCAAATTTGACTGATACAATTTTTGAATTTGAATTGTTTTTAATGATACTAACAATTTTAGTTCAATTTTTAATAAAATTTATTTAATATTAATAGAAATCCAAGAGATTTGAAACCTCTTTTAGCGATTTATAACATTCTCAAATGAATTACAGGTGCCCTTATTTTCTATGAAAATCACACAGCTTTTTTCATAATCGCTGCAGTTGCTATAGCTATAAAAAACTAATTTTTTAAGGTGTGAAAATTGCGACACACGCTAAATGGACTTGATTTTTCGTATGCCTCGAAGTCTGTGGACCTTTTTGTATGCCTCGATAACATATTGGTGCAAATTATTTTCACCCAAACTATTCATTGATGCGGATTGTCTATGAACTCTTTCTGAAGGTCACAGAAACCTGAACGCGCAATTCGGTGTTCTTTCGCATCTGTTATAAGTAATTTGTGATTGAGGTTTCGGAAACACTGAAATTATGTTTTCATCTTGTTTAAAAAATTTTATTTAGTCTATAGACAAACGTTTCGGCCCACAATACAGCCTTCATCGGTGTTACATGTAAAATAAAGAATTTACAAAAATTGGCGCCGGGCGGCACGGTTTTCCAATTTTTTTTTATCTCAAAAACTGCGACTTTGACTGATTTTTTAAATTGAAAATCGCGTTTCGCTAGCTACTGTAATTTTTTGGAGTTACGATTTTTATAAATTTTTAACCCCCTCCCATACCCCCTTACCAACCCACCACCCCCACCAAAAACTGGCCATATTATCGGGTGCCACAGTATTTTTGTGCCAATTTGGTTAAAATCGGTTTAGCGGTTTTTGACTTATCGTGTTATAGACGGACAGACAGACACCATGAAAATATTTTTAATCCAGTAATATTACGATTTAAACCCAACAAAATTCAGAAAGTTTTGAAAATTGGTAGGTATGTTGGGGATAGCATGAGGATTACTAAACCGAAAAGTTCCCACCCCTAAATAGTGTACGTCATCCCCCAGGACAGCGTTTCTACCCCTATTTTGAGTTTTTTTAGATAATCTCGGCAACGGTGCAATTCTCGACAAAAATACCTATATAGAAAATTGTTCTTCATAAAATTCTCTATCAAAAAAATGACTACACTTTTTTTCTAAAGTGAATAATAAAGTGGCAAATAGGGCGCAAATATAAGGGTTGTTTATGACTAGCACTATCTGCAGTTCAATCTAATTTAAAGTTTAATGTTTAACGCTAACAAAAAGCAGTAACCACTAAATTATACTTAGAATTTTAATATACGTTCTTCTCTCACACTCCTCTATCCCTATAAAAAGGGTGATTTGTACTTATTTCTATACTATAATATTAAACTTTAAATTAGATTGAACTGCAGATAGTGCTAGTCATATATATTTGCCACTTTATTATTAACTTTAGAAAAAAACTGTTATTATCTCTTTGGTAGAGAATTTTATGAAGAACGATTTTCTATATAGGTATTTTTATCGAGAATTGCCCCGTTGCCGAGATTATCTAAAAAAACTCAAAATGGGGGTAGAAACGATGTCCTGGGGGATGACGCACACTATTTAGGGGTGGGAACTTTTCAGTTTATTAATACATATGATGTCCTGATTATTTCCACCAATTTTGAAAACTTTATGAATTTTGTCGGATATATCGCAATTTGAGCCATAATATTACTGAACTATTTGGATTTAGGTCATTTTTGACCCAAATAACTCATTTTGAGTGAAATTATAAAAACTTTTTTTTTGTCGATCTTAATAGCCCCTACCATACCTACCTATTGGTATGGTCGGCTAAAAATTAATATCCAAAAACGGACAATCTATCACAGCACAATGATCTGATTTTCACTAAAGTTTTTATGTTTTATATTGTATTTGTATATTGTTCGAAAAACTTATTCTTGTACCCGAGGGGTTTGGTTTGGTCTCTCTATTGGAATTACATGTACATTTTCTTGGCAGTCGCTGGCAGTCATTGGCAGTCTTATGGCAGTCGCCTATAATAATTACATAGCAGTCATAGGCAGTCTTCTTCGTAGTCATTGGCAGTCGCTTGAGAGTGAAAGCTAATTTTGGCAGTATGTGTACATTTTTTACCCGAGTGAGACACCCCTCGCTTGTACCTAATCATTTGACGATACCAGATAAAAATAATGACATTGGAAAAATTTAAAAATATTCGGATGAATTAAATCATATTGTGAATGTTTAAAAAAAGGTATAAATTAGGCATACCTAAATTATTATTAAAATAAAGCCTGAATAATTTTCAAAACAAATATGGAAAAAGAAAAAAAAGAAATATTCATATTTTTTGTAATTTATCTCTTCTAATAAAATTAATAATAATCTACAAAATAAAATTAACCGTAGATTTTGTAAGACCTGTGGTTGGTTCAATATGTTTAGTGGAAATTTCTGAATTTTCAGTAATTTTATTAGTAACGCAATATTTTTATTCTTAGAAATTGGTGGGTTTTTATTTAAAGCCGTTTTTTCGTCTTTATTGTCAGTTTTTTTTTCTGTGACACGATTTCCTAAATTGATTAATTTTCTTTTCAAATTTAGTGTGAACCTTCCAAAACTTTTTATGTTGTTTAGTAGGTACCTGTTTGCATAAACAGGTAAAATAATGAAAGAACTGTTACTTTGGATATAATTTAACATTATATAAAAGTTTTTTTTTGAACAAGCGCCTTTCTATAATGAATTTTGTTAAATTCCAATAATTAAACAAGCAAACAAATACAGGGTGAGTATGAAATAAGTGTAAATATTTTTAGAGGTAGTATATTTCGACCCCAGAAACAGGTCTACGAGTTTTTTTCGCAAGAATTGAAAATTTGGATTTTTTTTAGTTTTAGTTAAAACACATAATTTCTTGGTAATATGACAACAAGGGTGACAATTTGAAAACGAACAGTATTTAATATTACCTCTACCGATGATAGTATGAAAATTTGGCGAAATACGTCAATTTACATATCAAGGGGGACAATTTTTGAGGCATTTGTTGTCGTGTTACTTTTATCCCTTTGACCCCGAGGGCACCTACTCCTAAAATTTTAAATAGCCACAATTTATGCTTTATCGCCACAAATATGTCTTTATGCATCCAATGCAATTTTTTCTTTAATTTTGCGTAAAGCGCTAAGGTTTAGGCAACTCTCCCCTACTTTCCGAGATCACCCTTGCCTTTGGCACACCCTGTACACACATAAAACCGTCTTTCCTCGATGACCAAGCCGGAAAAATTATGGTGCGATAAAATATTCCTACGGGCCGCGTAAAAGATTTGTTATAATTTTACGGTAGGCCGCGTTCACAAGACGCTGACTACCAGTCTTCCTAATAACTATGTGTGAACTGGCGCTGCGTTCTGTTAATTGTTATTTGTGTATGTAAATCTGATTGTACTCTGGCTACCGCCGCTACGTTAACACATCGTTACGAATAAATTTTGTGTAATTCGCCTTAATTCGAAATTAATTAAAGTAATGCTGGTGGTGCGCATTAGAAATGCGTTGTGGGCCGGCTCTCCCATAAATTAGTAACGATAAATTATAACGGATTACGGAAATTGCTTAATTGTTGAAAACCATCATCGAAAGCTGCTTCTTTTTTCCTTCTTCTTCTTCTTCTTCTGACGCGATAATTATTAACACGTTCTAGGTGGTTATTTCGGGCAGAATGTTGTACATATGTTATTCCATCATTTGGATAATTAATTATGTTGTTTTTTTCAAAATAATAAAGTGCTCATTTGCAATTCATGAACACCTTTAGAACGCTCATAAATAATATGGAGTATGTATATACCATACGATGAAAAAAAAATCGGCATCAGAGACGGCTGAAGAATGAAAATCGATGATATTTTTGGCGAAGTGAAGCACTAGATGTCATTTACTTGGCACGTACTCTTCTCTATTTTTTAATGGTACTTCCTGTCAATTGGCCTGACCTTACATGAAAGGTCGCGCGCGGACTTTGAGTCCGCATGCTAAATTTAATAGGTTTTAAGCATTGCTAATGGTGTAAAGCCATAAGATAATATGGTAATCAAAATAACAATTATTTATTGACTTGCCTCATTACAAATAGTAAACATAAACATAAAACAACATAAAACAAGCAAAAAAACAAATTAATAAATATTCAAAAACAAAAATAATTAATAATAATGAAAAAATCAATCCGTATAACAGTGATTACAGAATATTTTTGTGTGCTCAAAACATACGAAATTGTGACACTGTGAGAGTAACGAGTTGGTCTTTTTCCTCCTATCACAATTCTTTAGTGCCGATTCTCTGGTAATAACACAACAGTCAGTGCTTCAGAATCTGAAATTTATTTTTGAGTATCAGAATTTATTTTGGGCCCTCGCCTTTCTATAATATCCGCTTATCGTTCTTCCTTTTCATCGTCATGTTCAGTAGTTAATTCGTCATCTTCATTCAAAAGGTCTTGCATGAGCTGTTACAATCTTTTTTGAAGAGTACATCTAAAAAATAATACTTATTTAATAAACAAAGTCGATTATTCACTTTTTTTATAACAATTTGCTCATTTTCAATTAAAACAAATCAGTAAATAACTTACCTTGTTCGACATTATAACATTGTAACGTTTTTAGTTCGTTACATGTTTTTTTTATATATAATATATGATGTCTAGCCTATCATCACCGGATTCCGTATCGTTCAGGCCTGATAATTTATTTGGCACGCTTGGCGTAATTTTTACGTTCCCTAGTCGCCAACCGTTTCACTGTTCTGTGGAGGCGCGCGCTGTCAAGATCCTTGTTATATTTCAAGGCGCCTCTCTGCATTTTAACCTCACTTTGTTTTTGGCCTGTTTGCGGCACGGTTGCAAATCCTGCTTTTAGAAATGGCAATTTAAATCTTGCTGCAAAATCTGAATCAGCTGCCATTTCGAAGCTACAGGTAAAGATGAGTTATTATCTTTTATAGATTCGATATTATTATTGAATATTTTTAGGGTAGAGTTTTGGATTGAGCCACCTTAACTCGTATTTGTATTTTGCTGACACGTTGGTGTACTTTTGCTGTTGTCCTCCAGAATGTTAAATGGAAGAAAGGACAGTTCTTTTGTTTATTATTGAACCCTCGGAAGTGTTTCGAGGTAGGTTTAGTTTGTTTATTAGACCTTGTTTGGTTTTTTAAACAAGAGTTTCGTATTTTTAGGGTCTTATGGACGGACTGTGTCCAAGGTACGGGTAGTGTTCCCCTGTACCGTTATCTTATGGACGGACTGCGTCCAAGGTATCGGCAGGTGTCCCATATCTATGTATTGATCAAGGTTCGGGCATTATCCAAGGTCCTAGTAGTGTTCCAAGGTACGGGTAGTGTTCCCATATTGCCACAGTATGGATGTAGCGTAAGCCCCATGCTGCTTCGTTCCCATCCATAAGCTAGTTAGTAGTTAAGGCTGTATCAATTCATGGTGTCCTCATTCTGGCCCCTTTTGTTGTATTGGATGGCCGAGTACAGAGATGCGAGACCACCTCACGCTGTTACTGTTTGAAGCAAAATTACATAAAGAACAGCTAAGTGTAGATTTAAGTTCTAGTTTTACATTTAACATTTAAAACATTTTCAGTCTTAAACAATAACGTACATCTTACTTATCGTACAGACTATGTTTAGTGGTTAGATTGTTAAGAACATTCATGTCGATTTAATATTTAAAATATGATTTAGATCTTAGGTTTCATTACATTACGTCTTGTAATGGTATTACTTTCATAGATATTTAGTACAAAACTCTTAACACCATTTTTTTTACATATAACCACTATATATTTATTAGAATTCTACAATGTCATGTACCAGCAAAGAACATCATGAAATATAGTCATTAGTTTTAAGTAATATACAACTGTGTTTTCTTTCTCTGTACATGCCTGGCGCCCAATATCTATTTCTTTAGTTTATTGTTATTAATTAGTTTTCTTTCCAGTGAAATACCTTATCCACGACTGCTCTCCGATGAAAAGCTGCCGTTCGCAGTGGTAGTTTTATAAAAAACTTCGCTCTTCGCAGTCATTAGCAGTCGCTTGGCAGTAAAATGATATTTTCGCAGTACATGTACATTTTTTACCCTAGTGAGACACCCCTCGGTATATCATTTTCTAAATAATAATAGTACGGAGCAAAACCCACAATGATTGAAATAGTTGACAATAGGTACATCGTTAGGGGATTTTAGAATTAGTGAGTGGTACTCATGCTAAACAAAATTATTAACGTCGTATTAAATATTGACGTCGATTTTTATGGCTTTTCTACTTATCTTGCAAATTGCAAGAAGGTTGCTCAAAATAAAAAATGCCAAGAAGGAACAATATTGAAAGACACTATCGTATGCGAAACAACAACTGAAGTAACTAAAAATGAGAAGTCTTTGCTCTGAGAAGTGTTCTCCCAAAATTAAAAAAAATACCCTGTATCTCGGGGAGTTAATCACCGCGACCTTACAGATCTATTGTGTGTTCCCCTTTCTTGAGTTATAACGAGTTATAACTCATAATACAGTCTCAGGGTTTTAACAAAAACCAGCATCTGAGACGGCTCCAGAGAGGCCAGCTCTCCATCCTCCGACATCAGCCGTACCAAAGTTCATGGCACGAATGGTCGTCGTCTCGGCGTACTCAGTGATAAGGTGTTATGGTATTTCCCCATTTTCCCCACAGAATCTGCATTCGCCGTTGTTTCTCAGCTTCAGCCTACTGAGGTTCGTTGAGGAGATAGTGTCCTGTTAAAAACCCCGTGGCAATCCGAAGATTGTTTTTACTTAACTCAAGGAAACCCTTGATTTCTCTCGGTCGTTCCTTTTTTAATTACTTTATATCTAGCTTTAAAATAATTTTCACTTTGTCTGAAACAAAACCAATTGAAGGATACCATTTATATTTTAATTAATTTTAATTAACATGATGCGATATTTATAAGATAATCAATTCTGAGCCCGAACTGTGTTAACCGTTCTATATTATAAGTAGTAATGTCGGCTTAAACATACAATATCAAAGCTAATTACAACTGATTACTACTATCCTTACATCTTTTTTTTTTCGTTCATGTTAAATATATACATATATTAAGATAATTTTCAGAACTAATAATAAACTCGTCACAGCTGACTTAACTCCGGAATTTTCGCTACAATCCATCATTGTTTTTGTGCATTATAACATGTCTAGGAAATCGAACCGGAATCCTGCTATAATTTTCTGCTATTTAAACATATAGAATCGATGGGGTTTATATTTTATGACTTATCTTAAGATTATAATGCTATCGATATCAAAATACTTTATGTTTTAGTATAAGTAATAAATTAATTGTTGTTTATAGTTTATAACATTGTATGTCTTAATTCATTCGTTATAAGGCGAAGTAATTTAAACTGTATCGCTTAGCGGAAAAGTTGAAAAATTTAACCAAAGTTTTCGGACTGGGTGTTTCTGATTATTGGAAATATTTAGTTTGAGCATATTCGCATCTTATATACCTATTTATTCAGATTTTTATTAGCACAACATGTTTTAGGAAGACCAAATGGTGTTAGAAGGCGTTTAAATTCTGAAGAAGTCATCAGAGCCACAACTTTATTGCAGGAGTGTCGGTCGCAACGATACGTGTCGCAGCTTTTTCATGTTACACAACCGGTCATTTCCAGACTATGGAATCCACACAGAGAATATGGTTTTGTTGTCCGCAGAGAGTTTACAGAAGACCGAATGAACGGTATATGGACACAACAGTCAGAGAAGCGATTCATTTTGGTGGAGGTTCCGTCATGGTATGGGGAGGTACAATTTTAAGTAGGCGTACGGACTTGCATGTGTTTCTAGACGGCATAATTAATCATGAACGATACAGAGATGAGATTCTTGAACCATATGTCATTCAATTTGCTGCTCAGCATGGTCCAGAATGCATCTTACAACAGGATAATGCCAGGACTCATACCTTGAAGAGTCCAATATCACAATTATGGATTGGCCTGCTAATAGCTCTGATCTCAGTCCTATTGAGAACCTTTGGGGCCTGCTAAGACTGCAAAGTCGTTCACAAGCACCAGATCTTTAAACTTTGGGAGAAAATATTCGAGAGGAGTGGAACGCCTTTCCTCAAGAGGTTATTCGGAACCTCATTCAGTCTATGACAAATTGATGTGCAGAAGTGCGTAGAAACCACGGAGGACACACACATTGTTAGGAAAAAATCATTGATAGCGTAATAAAAATACAATTTTCAGCAGTTTGACAACCTTTTCGTCATGAACATCAACATTCAAACTTAATTCCTAAGGAACACATTGCTAAGTTTATATGTTTAAAAAATACATTTTCTTTGTTTAAACAAAATTTATATATAAGTGATCCCTAATTCGTTTTGACAATAGTTTGTAATTTTTGATTAGGTTGATGTTTTCCCTACCTACTATTAAACTACAATTTAGTGAAAACATAATACTCAGGACTGGCAAACGTTAGTCTTGGGTCGAGATTTCCGTATGTAAGAAGAGTACAATGCGTTTATAATGTACTGAACAAAGACAGGACAGTAAACACGTTGCCAAACATATGAAATAAACCGAGAAACTATGCACATCGCTAAGAGACGTGGAAGGGGATATAGCAGATTTGTCGCAGTTGACCGGTCGACCCAATCAATACCTCAGTCAGTACTTAAAGTTCTAGGGAAAGGTGTACGTCATGCGTTCAGCTTCACGATTTAATTACGTCTCGTGATACTTAATTTGTTTATTTATTAACGAATCGTTGTAATTTTCCCTATAGCTTGAATTTTTTTAAGTGTAAGCTAGAAACACTTGCATTTTTGGTAAAAATAAGTGGAATTGAGTGGGTGTTCGATAGTGGTCACGCTATTAGAACTCTGAATTCAAAAATCGATATCTCGAAATCTATTAGAAATAATAGATTGTAGTTTTTTCAAGAACTTTGTTAATATTTCTGCTGTATTTTCTTTGTAGACAGTATGTGAAAATCGATAAAAAAATTACACGATTGCTGAGAATTTCTATGGTCTAAAAGTAAACGGATGGATTGTTTACAATTTTTGAATAGAAAAAATAACCTTATCGAATTTTTCTTATGTAAACATCTTGTAAAATATCCGATCTTGAAAATAAAAAAAAGTTTCAATATCTAAAGTAAAGTTCTTGACTTATGGCCTGTAATGTGTTAAAAAGTTGAGTTTTTAAATTATCGCGATTACTGACGTTTTCTCGTTATAAAAAAAACCTGACACCTTAACGATATCCTTATAATTCCATTTCAGATGCTCAGAAACATGTCTAATGATTTTATCTAGTTATCTCTTTAAAAAAAAGTCTTTTAAAAATAAGCGGTTTGCGATCGTGATTTTACTTTACTTAATAGGGAAAGGCGTATCGGCAACGCCGCAACAGCACACCGTCGCGCGTCGCGTCGGTCGGTCGCATTTCTCTCACTCCGACTTAATAAGATCCCTATGCGATTTGCTTCCACACATGTAAATGCCGACCCAAAAGTAACCGGTGCCAGCACGGTATATAAGTCATGTAATAAACAAATACGATTATTCAACCGTATATAGACTATTTTTTGCAAACGGCTAATTTATTTAAATTTACAGAAAGCAACGATGATTTTTCCGGTTAAACTTCTCATCGTGCCAAATTACCCTTTAAACCTCGTCCACATTTGCAACTAAACGATTTAATCCGAGAGTCATAACTATATTTGAAAGGGTTGGCTTCAGACTTTCGAGGTAAACTGTTTAATTTGATGATGATTCGGTGACACAAAGAGAGCAAAAGCGGCTTTTCCGTCCCGGGCCCGCTTTTCGCATTTTCATCCCCCCGTTCGCAACCTGTTGATAGTTCCTCGATGTTTCACACATTCTGTTCTCGCCCCGGAGCGGAGGAGCGATCACGAGCGGATGACATTTTTCCGGGATTAGAACAGCGGCGTGCGGAACCAATAACACTATTAGATTATAGAGAAATAACAAAAGAAGAGATGTCGATATATCGTTTGTCATTTTTTATTACTTTATTCTTTATTTTATGTTAAAATTTACAAATATCCGAGAGCAGTGAAATAATGCAGTCAGGTATTAATTATATTATTGTTTAAAGAAACACTACAACATAAAGTAGCAGAAACTCCAGGTTGATCATAACATATATTCCATACGGAATAAATACGGCTACTTCTACAAAAACGGAGCTAAAAGAATCCATTAAATCATTAAAGAAAGGTAAGGCCTCTGGCCTGGACAATTTACCTTCAGAAGTATTCCAACTTGATACCAGCCTACTCACTAAGTTACTTCATCCTCTTCTAGGGCCTTCATGGACCTTTAAGAATATCATTAACGACTGGAAGGATGGCCTCATAATTAAGATCCCAAAGAAAGGTGGCCTCCCGGAATGTTAAAATTGGAGAGGCATTACATTATTGAACACTATAAATAAAAATCCTTGCTAGGATCTTCCTTGAAAAGTTATCGAAACATATAGAACCTCATCAGCGATCGTGTGTGTATCACAGAAATACACTCCGTATAGTCATGGAACAATCATTGGAATGGCGTTCGCCTTTATACCTGATATTTGTTGATTTTGACGTGTGTTTGATATCCTAAAGCACCAATCTCTTTGGCCAGCCCTCAGCAGAGCTGGTATTCCTAACAAAATTGTAAGAATCATAAAAGCGCTCTATTGTGAGGCTTGCATAAGTGTCAACGGAGTGAATCCATCAATATTCGGAATGGGCTGAGGCAGGGTTGCGTTCTGTCGCCATTTCTTTTTAATATCCTCTTAGATGATATTCTAATGAGAACAATTTCCAGGAATCATAATGGAATATGGTGGACTCCCTTTAGCATGTTAAAAGATCTCAGTTATGCAGATGACATTTGTTTCATTTCTCATAGTCACGCGGATATGGCGTTAAAACCATTTGACTTGACAAAGGAGTTGCAGGTCTTAAGATCAATATTAAAAAAACTAAATCGATGAGAGCTTGTACCAACAACATGGCTCCCTTTATCATTGGAACAACACCTATAGAGGAGGTAAATAATTTTACTTACTTAGGTTGTATAATCTCAACCAACGGAGGCACAGAGCAAGATATCATAAATAAGACCAGAATTACATTTAGAATAGTCAACAATATTTGAAGATCTAGACAGTACTCTCAACAAAGCGTCAACAACATCGCGGGCAGAACTATTTAGTGGAATCCACAAGGCAGTAGAAGAACTGGTCGTCCAAGCCATACATGGCAAAGGACAATTAAAAAGGAGGTCGAAGCAGTAAATCGATCATGGCGAGATGTCAAATGAATTGCCAACAACCGAACCCGCTGGAGAGTGTTTATTGAAGCCCTATGCTCCATGTAGGAGTAAACGACCAAATGAAAAATGATAGGAACATCTTCAGCAATCCAAGTATGGCCAATTTTATAATATGGCAATCTAAATAAATACAATAAAATCAAGTTATCTCTTCAAAAAAGTCCTATGGGTATTTCGCCACTCTTCTTTTTACAGTGCCATACTCTAGACAGAGCGTCGGCTACCTCTCGCATGTACTTGTGATGTGTGTCATCAGTGTTTCACAAGTACACGGGACCTACAGTTTATCACCGAATCCGAACTATTTGAGAGGCTGTACAAGGCCAATATACTCAAGGTGGTTTGCCATTGCCTTCCTTGAGGTGGCGGCTCGCTGGTCGCTCTATTTAAATAAATCAATATTTTTATTTAAATAAATAAAGCGACCGTCCTGGCTGAGGATCGAACCCAGTACCATCCCATCTCTCGCACCGCAGATCGACACACTAACTGCTTGCGCTACGGCCGGCCACATTTCGCCACTCGCACTGAAAGAAAATATCCAAAATAAAATAGTTATTTTTTGTAAACACTACTGTGTTAATCCAACGGAGACTAATGTGTCTGCAGTGATTTATTAATAAACAAATTTGCCTTTTGGATAAAAAAAATGTATATCTCTTCCCGTCGCGTCGTCGCGTCGAGAGCAAAAAAACATAAATAACAAAGAAAAAGATATTTAAAATATCAAACTATATACAACTATTCAAGAACAGTTTAGTTTTTTTCTCAACAGATTCGTCTATAAAAACCGTTGACGTTTCAATATTATATCAAACCAAGTCTTACAGCAAAAGTTTTGAGCAAGACCAAGACTGGACCGTATACGACCCAGACCAAAGGAGTCTTATTCTTTCATTTACTCATCACTAAACTGCAACAACTTATCTATGTGTTTGGTACTTCAAATAATTAGTGAAAGTTAAAATTAAAAACTATTATGATATTTGATTTCTGTATAAGATTTAATTAATATCTACTCTATGAGATATATGTTTTTATAGAGTAAAAGTAAATATTGTAAATATTAATATCATATGGTAAATCTAGTAATATCAAAGTTTATTTACATAACAGTACTACTTCATTTATCTCACTTAAATTACTAATCAAACTGCTGTAATAAATATCTACTCATGTGTGGCTTAACCTTTCGATATTATTGTTGCATGTATATTGGAGTATTGCAATCGTTCATTCATATTTGATTAGTTTAAGGCGGTATCGTTTAACGAATAACACCTGTTCCTTAAGTTGTTTCAGATTGAAAATACTGAATTATTATCTGTTGCTGTAGGGTTTATTTTAGATCTAAAATGTTTATGGTTGTATTTAATTTAGTGTTGTATTTGTAAGGTGTTTATTAAAATAAATCTTTGTTTAATAAATTATCAGTTGTAAGTTATAGATTATATTATACATTATAATTAATAATAGTTTTTTTATACAAGACGATAAATGTTGATTTTATCTTTATTGCTCTACTACTGAAACCATAAATTGTACCGTCAGAGAATTAATTTCGTGGAAACGATAATGCAATCTTATCGTCGTGTATAAAACATTTTTTTCCATAGCTAGTTACGTTTTAAAAACTATTCAGATATTATTATTTGAAGGAATTTATTACGAGTAGAAAAAATATTGTTCTGGGTTGGCGTTGGTTTCTATGTAATTTTCTATGTAATCAATATTTTTTAATTCTCTTTCGTGTCGATTGGCTCAAAACGAAATAAGTAAAATTACCAACAGATATTCAGGCTGAGGGGACAAACGCCATATCAAACTACTTCCATTTAAATCCCGAATAACTTATGAAAAGGAATACAAAAATTTTCAAAATGGAAGCAATTAAAAACGTGCGAGAAGAAATAAAGTTTTTAACTTATTCTCGCTGTTAAAGTATCATTTAATCTACGCTTGCGGTTAAAGTACTATTTTATCTATTATTTTTAATAGATATAAGGCAATTTAACAGTTGCTATTGAAAAAAGTTTTGTAATAGTATTATAGTTCATAGTTAAAGGGCTTTTTAAATATCACTTCATATCTAGATCTTTGATGTTCCACTTTTGATCAACTTGCTGTCGAAAAACAAGTGCCTTATGATGTAAAATAGAACCACAAAAATAATAAATAACTTTAGTAATGGCCAAGATGATTTTTGGAAAATCTACAAAAATGCGACTTTTCTCAAAAAGAAATCTTATGCTATATCTTCAAATCTTTAATTTTATTTTGTTATAATATTTACAAAATAAAATAGTTTAGTAGGTGCCAAGTTACTCCACTTTACATACTATTTTATTTCATGATATAAAACCATTTATTAGTTTTCGTTGCGCCACTGGAACGCAACCGGAAGTTTTCCTCTTTTTCCCCATTCTGGCAAATATTCACACGAGCCAGACTGATAAAATGGCATTTGAGATTTATTATGTTATTTTTATTGGTATGTACGTGCGCCGCTTTTATTTGTCGTGTTGGTGTTTACGACTTTATATTGGTCTGAGCAGATTTCAGTGTTACGAAAATACTACTAATGTTTTTTTTAAAGAAATAATTATAAAAAAATATGACGAATATTGATAAATTGCACTTTTCTTCTTTTTTATATTTATTTTTTAGAGAGTACACAACTATTTTCCAAACATGAACCCATCACAAAAGTACAGACAACATATTATCCTTTAAGCAATGTCTAAGTCCATCCATCCGTAACTTGGAATGGGTGTCCTCCAACGGTCTAAGACACTCGAAAAAGTTCCTCAGAACTTACGAACGAGAAAAATCAAAGGTTTTCCTTGATTTAAGTAAAAACAATCTTCGGATTGTCACGGGGTTTCTAACAGGACACTGTCTCCTCAACGAACACCTCAGTAGGCTGAAGCTGAGAAACAACGGCGAATGCAGATTCTGTGGGAAAAATGGGGAAACACGACCATTCGTGCCATGAACTTTGGTACGGCTGATGTCGAGGATGGAGAGCTGGCCTCTGTGGAGCCGTCTCAGATACTGGCTTTTGTTAAAGCCCTGAGACTGTATGATAAGTTATAACTCGTTATAACCCAAGAACACACAATAGATCTATAAGGTCGCGGTCATTAACTCCCTTACTAAACATTCTACAAGCAATGTATATGTATATCTGTTGTGGTGTTTTTATTGTTGCAAAATGTATACAAATCGTAAATGACACATACACAATTTTATAAAATCAAAATATCACAAATGTACCTATATAGAGCGATTCATGAAAGATGATTTACGCTAGAATATTTTAAGTCAGAAAAGATATGCGGAACTGTGAATACATGTCTTAAATTGAGGTATATCTAATTTATAGTTTAAGAAATGGAGATGAGCTAATCCCTGGACCAAACAAAAAAGGGACATTTTTAAATTTAAGAAATGTTGTTAACAGTCAAAAAGGTATTTTCTTAGGTAACTTGTCCAAGGCTCACACAGCAACATTTGTGGCAACAAGTGACTTTTCTGATAAAATTATTAAAACGATTTCTACCTAAAATTTTTACCAACTTACGGAAATCTAATTCTTGAAAAATAATAAAAGCTACAAAGTTTTTAATACAAAATAAATACTCCTTAAAGAATTTCCATAATTCGAACATTCTTAATGTAAATTGCACCTCACGGTAATTCGAAAAATTGATTTTACTCTAACATTATGAAGATACTCTATAATTCGAGCGTAATCAATTTTACCTCTATAATCTGAAGTCACGTATACTTCTTAGAATCAACCCCAGTAGTTATTATCTGTGGCATACGTGTACATCTATATGTAAAGATATGAATTTATGCATCACCGAATTAGTCATGTTAGCACAGTGTGATATAAAAAGCAGAATTTATTTATTACCAAATTTTTCTTACCAAATGCCTAAAAGTGTTTTTTAATATTATTTGTTTATTAAGAAAAAATTATAATATATTTTTTGAAAGAAATAATCATTTTTTTTAAGCCCTAGATTTTTCACAATTCAGAAAGAAATCTGAAAAATAAAAAATTGTTTTTCATAAAACCACTAGATATGCCGGGTGCGTCTCAAAAGTGACTCAACCCTATAACTTTTTTATTTTTTTCAGGTAAAAAACGAGATTCGGTATGGTAGTATCTGACATAAATTAGGATTGATTGACGTATTGAATTGTTTTCTGTCACTTCCTGTTTCACCGGAAATGACTACAACTTTTGATTTTTAAATGGCACCCTCGGTATTTTTTTACTTTATTCGATAGAAAATAAGACTCTAAATCGAATGACATATAATATGTCAACTGTTGACATTTTTGCTCAGAAACAAATTGTATTATAAATTTTAATCTAGAGTGCCATGGCTGTCTTAAAAACACTAATTTTTAATTAAGGAGCCTTGGAAAAATAGATTTAATCGTCTAATGTTTGTAGTTGTCGGTTAAAAGATGCTCAAATCGTATTTTTAATCATATCTCAATTTTTTCAAATACAACGAGGGTAGCTCATTAGCATATTTGGAAAAGGCATTTTTTTACGAATAATTTGATACCACACACTTGGTATTTTGAGTCAACTTGTCGTTATAAACCGCATGTTACAATTTCAAATAAACCATATGCGAAAATGTCAAAAGTTGACATATGATATGTTATTCTATTCAGAGTGTCATTTTCTGTCGAATAAAGTAAAAAAATACCGGGGGTGCCATTTAAAATTTCCGGTGAAACCGGAAGTGACCGAAAACAATTGGATACGTCAATCAATCCTAATTTATGTCTTATACTAACTTACCAAATATCGTTGTTTTATTTGAAGAAAATAAAAAAGTTATAGGGGTGCGCCACTTTTGAGACGCACCCGGCATAGTAAACTTAAACCACTGCATAATATCTAAACGAAGCTAAGCTTTTCTGTTTCTTTTTAATTATAAAACAAATTTCACCTAATCTACAAAAAATGCTGAACATTGCAGTAGATATATCTCCCACCGTCGCCGTCGTCAGAAGCAAAAAGCAAACAAACGTTTGTTTCAAATCGTTTAAAATAAACTACAATTTTTAATATTTCCAATATTATCCGAGACATCTTCGAAAATTTCGAATACTTTCATTTCCAGGAAGTATTTCCATTGGAAATTGCCATCCTATCCGATAGTTAAGTAGCACTAAACGCGATCAACTCAGTAACCATCAATTCGAAGTTGGCCTAGAGAAGCTCAACAAATTAAGCAAAGAAAATAAAGTCCTCCTACTCTGGGTGCCTGCTCACCAAGGAATAGAAGGCAATGAAAAAGCAAATGATCTAGCTAGAAAAGGAGCGAACATTCCCGCTAACTGGACCAGAACCGTTCTGTTTTCCAAACGGGAACCAACTAAAAGCGGAACTGAAGAATCTGGAAGATTCCATCCGTAACTTTGAATGGGTGTCCTCCAACGGTCTAAGACACTCGAAAAAGTTCCTCAGAACTTACGACCGAGAAAAATCAAAGGTTTTCCTTGATTTAAGTAAAACAATCTTCGGATTGTCACGGGGTTTCTAACAGAACACGGCGAATGCAGATTCTGTGGGGAAAATGGAAAAACACCAGAACATCTTATCACTGAGTGCGCCGAGACGACGACCATTCGTGCCATGAACTTTGTTGTACCATTTGTTGGTACGGCTGATGTCGAGGATAAAGAGCTGGCCTCTGTGGAGCCGTCTCAGATACTGGATTTTGTTAAAGCCCTGAGGCTCTATGACGAGTTATAATTCATTATAACTCAAGAAAGAGTACAATAGATCTTTTTACAAATAAGAATACAATAGATCTGTTGTTGTGATTAACTCCCCTCCTAAACATTCTACATTCTACAATGAAACTAAAAGAATTTTGGACTCTCATTATCTTTATTTATTTTCACTTGTGTCAGTTTCGGTCTATATGCATTGGTCTCTTAATTCTGAACTAAATAATATATTAAAACGAATTTACTTTAGAATGGTTACTTCTTGAAGTAGTTTAACAAAATTATTTCCAATTACAAGACTGACTCATTGGTTCCCCATCCTAAGGAAGATGGTGTCTCTCTTGAAGAGTTCATATTTGAAAGGAACATCAAGAGATCAGACGAATAAAGCAGTATAAAATGAATAATGTTATTAAGTCAGAGACTATTCTAAGAAGTATCTTAACAAAAACAAAACCGGAATCATTAAAACAAGAGAACCAGGCACCTTGTGAGTGCGTTTGTCCTATATTGGAATGGCAGACCGTCCTCTAAATGTAGGATATAACGAATATAAAAAACACACGAAAAGAGGTGAAACAGTGAAGTCAGGTGTTACAGGTCATGTGTGGTCCTAGCACCACAACATAAAATGGTCGGGAGCCCGAGTTGTTCGCAAGGAACCTCATTGAAAAAAGTGTATATTTAAAGAAACCGTATTCATATCTAACAATAACATCTTTAGCCATCCATGAAATTTCCACAATATAGCAACCACTTTGAATAGGCACCAATGCAGGTATTCCCAATAGACAACCTCACGCTTGACTGCATACAGTTTTTGATCAGGCGAATGCTCTTCTCTATAAAGTCACACTCTATGCTGATGAGTTTTAGGATTTACATGTGAACAAAAAAAGGCAATTCTTCTAGTTTCACCAGTAATGTATATGTGACTCGAAAAGGATTTTCATTCAGATTGTTATTCTAATGTTAATTAAAAGTAAATTAAAACACTTAAAAACAAAAGACCTTTATATACTTAGCACGAATTAAGCAAATTAAACAGCGTTGCGATACACACACACCTCCATATGAGAAATAAACTCTTCAAACTCATCCAGGCAACGCGGCGTTCATTAAAATTGACGCGCTAGAGTATAATTATCACCTGTAAGCAAGTAAACACCCTTTAATAAAGGACTGTAATTGTCTTAATGTAAAAATACCGAGTGCTCGCCGCGCCGGTTTAAATTGCTAGTTTTTTAATAACTCTCAATTATCTCTACTTAGTTCCCATAATGTATGTCGGCAACGATAATTTATGATTCGGGTGCAGTTTTTTCTTTCTTTCACTTGCAAATTGTGCCAATTGATGATTTGAATGTATCTGTATTCTCTTTTGAATTTGTGGTGAATAAAGATGAAAAAGTGTTTTAAATAAGAATATATATTATACTATTTAACATTATATAAAAATGATTTATTTTGAGTGATAATACATACATACCGCCATTACTCGCTGACGATTTTTATAGCATTGTTGTGATCTTCCGGGGGAGTGCACATGATTTTAGTTTTATCGATGTTCAGCTCGTAATTCCCAAGGCTTCGTATGCCCATGTATATGTATTCAACATTTCTTGCAATTGCTGTAACGTATTTGCAACTAGAGCACAGTCATCAGCGTATTGTGTTTCTGTGATGAATTTTGTACGTGTTTTAGCCCTGAGTCTTTTTATATTGAACAGACCGACGTCGTATCTGTATCTAATGCCCAAACCTCTCTCCTGCAGTTTATGTCCACTATAATGGAGAGCGCTGCCATGAATATATTGAATAGGAGAGGCGCTAAGACACATCCCTGCCTAACGCAAGTGTGTGAGTGATAATAGTATTAATAGTTACTTGTGTAAGGAGTAGTGCAAAAAGGGACATATTTATTGCACGACGCATGAGTTTTGCAGCTCGAGACAAAGTCGAGAACTGCAATCATGCTGAGTGCAACAAATATGCTTTTTGCACATGTTGCACACAATATTTTTTCTAAGATCGAATTTAACTTCTTATTTAAATGTTTATTAAAAAGTTTTTACACAGAATAATATTATCACTAACAATCTATACTAATATTTAAAATCCTTAAGTGAGTGACTCACTCATTAATCACGATCCTGCACAAACCACTCAACGTAAGAAGCTCAATTTTGGCTTACAGGTTGATTCTAGAGCGTAGCGGTTCGATAAGAAGGAATTTTTCGAAATTCCAGTTCCAAGGGGGTGAAACCACCCCTCAAATATTACAATATTTTTTATTTAAAAAACGGTCAAGTTTCCGAAAAAACGCTTAAACACGCATATTTTATTTTGTTTTTTTACTTATTGTAAGATTTTTTAAAAATGTATACAGGGTGTTTCGAAAAATCTGGTCATTGATTAATCACGATCCTGCTTAAAGCGCTTGACGTAAAAAGCTGATTTTTAGAAAACGGATTGACTTTAGGGTGTAGTCTTTAGAGTATAGTCGATAAGAAGGGATTTTTCGAAACTCGAATTCTAAGGGGGTGAAACCACACCTCAAATATTAGAATATTTTTTATTTAAAAACCGGTGAGCTTTTCTGCAAAATTCTTAAATACGTATATTTTATTTTGTTGTTTTGCATATTTTAAGATTTTTTAAAAATTTATACAGGGTGTTTCATAAAATATGACCATTCAGTAATCAAATTTCTGCTTAAACTGTTTGACGTTTAAAGCTGATTTTTGGCAAACAGATTGACTGTGGAGTGTAGAGGTTCGATAAGGAGAGGTTTCTCCAATCTCAAATTCCAAGAGGGTGAAAACGCCCCTCAAATATTACAATATTTGTTATTTAAAAAACGGTTAATCTTTCGGGAAAACGCTTGGACACGCATAATTTATTTTGTTTTTTTACATATTTTGAATTTTTTTAAAAATACAGGGTGTTCCAAAGAGTTGGGTAATTGATTAACTACCATTCTACTTAAACTGCTTGACGTAAGAAGCTTATTTTAGGCAAACGGATTTTTCGAAAGTCAAATTCCAACGAGATGAAATTACCCCTCAAATATTACTAAGTTATATAATAATATCGCCATATTGTTTTTTCTCATGCTAACATAAATGTGAAAAATTTTTATCCAGTTTGTATGTTAATGGAAATTCTTGCTTTGCTTTATCATCGCCATTACAAATGATTAATTCGACGCGAACGAAGTTGCGGGTACACGCTAGTAACACTATAAACAAATATTATTTTCATTTTTGTAATAACTTTTTTGAGTTCATTTTAATTTTAATGTCGCAGTTTGAACAATTCGGTAAGGTAATTTAAGGACAAACTTCATTTTTCAGTAATCTTTTATATTTTATTCTTATTTCTGCTCGTGGAGGTCTGAGGTTCTTGTTCTATACTCAAGTGTCTATTACGCTGTACTTTCGGGTCGCTCTTAGGGGTCGGGTAAAGCGGGTGTGTGGCCGAAGGAAATATATATTATATTTCAGAAATCTGCCTAAGGCTTAGCCCGATCCTGTCGTGTTAAGCCACACCCAAAATTCCAAACACACGTGCTTTGATTAAGGCTTCATTAAGGTTTGCAAAGCTTCAGCATTTGCCATAAAATAGCGAGCAATTTGTTACAAAACCATATAAATTATATATCACTGTAATTACAAAACTTCAATCTATTTCCGTATGTATAAGGGAATTTTAATGTCTTTATTTTCGAATGTCTTTATTTTCGAGAAAATTAAGTCCAAACATAAGGAATATTTTGTTGATGTTTGACGATCAAAATCTTAAAAATAAAGAAATTGTCTAAAAATGTGCTACAATACGGATATAGTATAATGAATGAATGAATGTTTAGGAGGGGAGTTAATCACCGCGACCTTACAGATCTATTGTGTTCAAAACTTGTGTTCAAAGTTCCCCTTTCTTGAGTTATAACGAGTTATAACTCATCATACAATCTCAAGGCTTTAACAAAAGCCAGTATCTGAGACGGCTTCACAGAGGCCAGCTCTCCATCCTCGACACCAGCCGTACCAAAGTTTATGGCACGAATATTCGTCGTCTCGGCGCACTCAGTGATAAGGTGTTCTGGTGTTTTCCCATTTTCCCCACCGAATCTGCATTCGCCGTTGTTTCTAAGCTTCAGCCTACTGAGGTGGTCGTTGAGGAGACAGTGTCCCGTTAGAAACCCCGTGACAATCCGAAGATTGTTTTTACTTAAATCAAGGAAAACCTTTGATTTTTCTCGGTCGTAAGTTCTGAGAAACTTTTTCGAGTGTCTTAGACCGTTAGAGGATACCCATTCCAAGTTACGGATGGAGTCTTCCAGATCCTTCAGTTCCGCTTTCAGTTGGTTCCCGTTTGGAAAACAGAACGGTTCTGGTCCAGTTAGTTAGAGTGTTCGCTCCTTTCCTAGCTAGATCACTTGCTTTTTCATTGCCTTTTATCCCTTGGTGAGCAGGCACCCAGAGTCGGAGGACTTCATTTTCTTTGCCTAATTTGTTGAGCTTCTCTAGGCATTCTTTGACCAACTTTGAATTAATGGTTACTGAGTTGATCGCGTTTAGTGCTGCTTGACTATCGGATAGGATGGAATTTTCTGTTTTCGATAGTTTCTATATCTAAGATAAATTGTACGCATCTTTCGATAGCGTAAATTTCTGCCTGAAGGATACAGGGGTAGGTGCCCATTGGTTCGGAATATATGGTTTTCAGCCCAAATACCTCTATCCCTGTCCCTGATTTGGTTTTGGAAGCGTCAGTATACCACGTTATGGTATGGTGTTTTATATGCTTAGTAAGCGTTTCTTCCTTCCAATCCTTTTTATTACTCAATACTACAGTGAGGCGTTTCTCAAAGTTGTAACTTCTTGGTATGTCATCCACTGGGAGTTGGAGAAGTGGAATTTTCTTTTTGGGGGTGTTCCAAGCCCCTGACCTGAAAATTCTCCCAGTACTGTTCCGTCAATGACCATTCTTATCATTGGCATAACTACCGACGACAATATGCAGTGGTGTTAGGTCTAAAATGACCTCCATTGCTGCTGTTGGACATTCTGATGGCAACTGTGATGCAGATACATGCCAGTCTCTGTACTTTGCACAAGTTTTGCCTTGCTGTACGTTGCTCTATTTTGGTATACCAATATAGTATAATCCTTTATCTTAAATATCCTTCTTCATTTGTGTAAAATTACCTAGCCAGTTTTACACAAAACGTTAAATGCCGAATGCTTATTTTGGTACTTTTTCGGACTAGTTAAATGGACTCTTAAACCTCTTTTCCGAAATGTTTCTGCGAGGTGTCCAATACTGGTACTTGGTTTACCTTCCAGGATTTGACAAATTTTTTAAAAAATCTACAATTTTTTTCTTTTTATTTAAACTCGTCATTAATAATGTCAAAGTGTTTTTTTTTGCACAAGCGTAAAAAAATGACTTTTAATACAGTAGATAGTGTAAAAAATAACTACTTTTTGCACTATCGTAGAAAAAATATATTGTCAAACTTTGGATCCCCCAATTTAACACACACTTTTTCTTAATTCCAAAAATTTAGGTAATCTTAGGTAAAACAACCAAATATCCTCGAATATGTGGAGAAAAAACACATTCCGACAACATGGTTTCAATTAAACCAAAATCAATTATAATCGATTGCTTTTCGGTGGCATATAATTCAGTCGTTTCGCTTCAGAGAACTTTCAAGGAATCAGATAACCTTAGCGCTCAAGAGACAAAAGCTAGTGACATTAATATAGAAAAAAATATGTTCGAATTAAATTGGATTTGTTATTCGTGTAAATAAGTGGATAAAATTGAAAAAAAAACGCAAAATAAATAGGTTAAAATATCCGGATTATGAACAAATATAACTAAACGAATAGAATAAATATAAAAAAATTGTTTAGTATCAATTTTTTAAATTACAATTTTAAACGTGGACAAGGCAAATAAATTTTTGTATATTTTAAACGTTTAATTGCAATTCATCATCATCATCATCATTTTCAGCTTATTCAACCATTTCCAATAATGGTGTAGCCTCCCTCACATATTGTTTTCTGTTTTTGGCTTTGCGGGCCCAAGTTATCCCTGCTAATTCCCTAATATCATGGTTCCATCTCAGATTCGGTCTTCTAGGTGTCTTAATTCCTCGTGGGCACCATGCTGTAATTTTTGTGGTCCATCTGTTGTCCGTCCTTCTTGCCAGATGTCCTGCCCATGCCACTTTGAGGGATGTGACTCTGTGGATGAAATCTATTACTTGGGTCTCTTTTGTCGTATCCACTCTATTCTTTTACGGTCTCTCTTGGTTATTCCTAGCATATTTCGTTCCATTGAGCGGTGTGCAACCTGTAGTTTCCTTACGATGTCCATTTTAAGTGCGCAGGTTTCGCATGCATAGGTCGCATTCATCACTGGTAGTACTCGTTGGTCGAATGTTTTCTTCTTTAGATAAAGTGGCATTCTAGATTTGAATATGATTGAGTTTCGTCCATAAGTAATCCATGCTAACTTGAGAGCTAACATATATAATATATAAAGTTTCGCTCATACGAGCATCATCAAACCTAACAAGAAAGAACCTAAATAAATAACAAATAATAAAAAGGTCGTCATAACTCACGTTTGGATTAATTTTAATTGTATTTGTAAGTTACGACGACCTTTTTATTATTTGTTATTTATTTAGGTTCTTTCTTGTTAGGTCTGATGATGCTCGTATGCGCGAAACACGTGTAACAGTTTAACATTATATAACCGTTGAGACCGAGACTTTGAGTCTTTTTTCTACTTTTTTTTTAATTTAAACCAGGTCTTTTTGAGAAAAATGGACGCCTTCTTTAAATTACTAATCACTATTTCTTTCAGCCTAATCCAGTTATATCCTACATTACATTTATTTCTATATAAGTATATCAAAACAAAAATAAATGCGTATAAGAATATGAGTAAGATTTTTCCAGCTCCAAAGCTTTCCAAGAATATTTGACTTTGTGTGTTACACTATCTATACTAAACTGACGAGCGCATACATTAGGGTTCTCTATTTAGAACTTAATGGAATTTACTATCTATTGAACAAGATTGAAAAACTTGAAATAGGTTAATGAAGAAAGTTCAGAAAATGATTAAAGGAGTTTATAAAGACCTGATAAAATGTAAGTTTGGTAGCAATTCGTCGACATGAGTATTATAATTTTTGATTTTGATTATCTATATTGAGTTCAATTGTTATACAAGAAGGCAGTGGTTTTCTTAGTATGAATATGAATATGTTTATTCATCTTAGCTATTACTTGAGTAAAATAAAATATTTTCTGTGTGAATTGGTGTATTGAAATATGATAGCAGTAAAATTTCTGAATATATTTTTATTAATTAGAAATATTTTTCGCTATACGTTAAGAACTTTCCTTTTAGAGTTCGATGAAATATATCTATAGAACAGGACTGGTAAAAACATGTAAATAGGCATGCTTTTGAAAATGGTCAAAGAAGCTTATATAAACTTCATAAAATGTTAGTTAGGTAAAAATTTGTCTTGAGTTATAGAATGTTTAATTTTTTATATTAATTGAATCGTACTAAAACCAAAGTAAGTAGGTACTAGCTTTTTTAGTAATAATATATATTTTTACTAGCTCACCCGGCAAACGTTGTCTTGTCATATTTTTATGGAACAACAGTCATTTTTATTCACGGGGTTGAAAATTATTGAATTACTAATATCGCTAATAAAAAATGGAGGTTGATGATAGAAGGGTGAAAATTTAGTGTTGAATGTATTTTTAATACCACATCATAAAAAAAATTGTCCAAAAAATAAAAAAAATATTTGGAATAGACCATCCTTATCACTCAAGGGTATAAAAAATAGATAACAACATATTCTCAGACCTACTGAATATCATATAATAATATATAAAATACAAATAAAATTTCATCAAAATCGGTCAAGCCGTTTCCGATGAGTATAATAAACCTAACTAAAACTGTGACACCAGAATTTTATATATTAGATATATTTTTCTACTAATCCTTAAAAACATCCTAATATTTAAGAAATTTTAATCATCATATCTGTTGTTTACATATTTAATCTTGAATTTCCCATTTAATTTTTATATTTAGAATGGTCCATTTATAGATAAAAACTAATCACAATTCGATTTTTATTGTCTATTCCTCGAAATTAACGTACGATCAAAAACACTCGTTAAAAAGTTTCCTTATAATAACTAATAGGTAACTAATCCATAAGATTAAAATAAAATAAAGATACAATAGTCTTCTGTTGGGCTGATTTTAATTTCAGTAGCATATGTTAGAAATGTTCTATATTAGATAATAATGGATCCTCTTATATGTAAAAAGATGTTGAAGAATATGTTAATAAAAATATATCAGAGAGCCAAACTTATGAAGGCGCTATTAAAAATAATTACAGTACAAAACACAGAAATGCATTTGATAGCTTTTGCCACAAAATGTCGAAGTCAAAGCAGATTTGTCGGCTGCTTAAAAAACTGATGGTGGAATCAAAATTTATCTAGCAGAATTACACTTTAACTGAGGATATTTGAGTCTGTGCTGCTGTATATGTCAACATTGAGAAACATTGGATTAAGCTTCTATACTAGAGCATAATATCAATGATGAAGTCAACAGAAAAAATTAATTCAGAAAAAAAAAACAGTGACCAACAGGATGGTAAAAAAATGTCCATAAATGTTTTTAGTAGGTATCTGAAATTGTACCATTAAAAAAGAAATCGATGCTCATAACTTTCGAGATGTCGTTTTTGAAAAGGATTGACGACAGGGAAGAGTGAGACGTGATGCAGCAGTAACTCTATTTTAATTATTTTTGTATCAAATACTCCACTAATAATATATTCAGTTACATCTAGTGATGTTGGTAGCGAATATTTCCATTCGAATTTTGCAGGAAATTTCAGAAATTTCTAAAATATTCGGTCCCAAAATCGCGAATATTCGCAAAAATCCGAATTTTGCAAGAAATTTCTTTTCAAAATTCAAGACATTGAGCAAAAATTTAACGAAGTGTATCAAGTATGCCTATTCTTAAATCAGAAGTAAAAATAGAAAACGTATGGCTCTTAAACCAATGCATTTTGCCGCGAATCTATTGGACCCCTCTGTTTCCTGGGAGCAATGAAGAATACTATGGAATTTACCAACAACAAGCATCCTCAGTTTGTCAATAATAAAGAAGCCATTTTTACAGATGTAACAAATTATTGCGCCAAATCGAGTTTATAAGCTCTCGACTACGTTAGGATGTCAGTTAAAAATGCAGACTGTCTAAGTTGGTGGCAAGCAATGTGTAAAAATACTCAGTTGAAATATTTAGCTGTTGCTCTGCTGTCTTTACCAACGTCATCTGCAGCCACTGAGAGAAGTTTCAGTACTGACAGTTTTATCCATACTAAAAAAAGGAACGCTTAACTGCACAAAGAACCGGCAAAATAATGTTCGTAGCTCATAACAACAAATTATTACTACAAAAACAAAATTTGGATATGGAGCATGATATTCAACAACATGAAACTCCTCCAGAACCACTAGAAACCGTAGAGGTAGAGGTCCATCCTTCAGAATCAGAAGCAGATGATACATCAAATATATCTGATTTGAAAATAGAAACTGACGAAGACAGTACTACTACTACTATAATACCCTATGAAGATGGGACCAGCTCGGTATTATAAATTTCCGAAAGTTTCGGAAATTTCCTGCAACAATAAAAAATTTCTGAAATATTAACATCACTAGTTACATCATATTTTGGATCGTCATTGTATACTCAATCATTTGTATAAAAAAGTTTCTTTCAATAAGAAAATTATATTCATGTTACAATATATTTTAGAGACTATATTATTTTGCATCTGGTTGATTTGTAAGTGCATATTTGAGTCACGATTCATAAGAAAACTGCAGGTCACACAACGCTCATTGGAACGAAATATGCTGGAAATAACCAAGAAAGATCGTAAAAGAATAGGGTGGATACGACAAAAGACCCAGGTAATAGATGTCATCCACAGAATCAACTCCCTCAAGTGGCAGGACACCTTGCAAGAAGGACGGACAACAGATGGATCACAGAAATTACAGCATGGTACCCATGAGGAATGAAGAGACCTAGAAGAAGACCAACCCTGGGATGGGTCTTGATATTAAAAAAATAGCAGGGATAACTTGGATCCGCATAGCCATAGACATAGACAACAATGGGCTCAACTACAAAGAGAGTATCTAAACATGTGAGGGATGAGGCAACACCATAATTGGAAATGGCTGAATAAGTTAAGAATGATGTTGATGATTTGATTCACATTTTTAACTAAATTTGGGCAAATCTAAAAAAAAATATTTAAATGCTATATAACTAAAGATTTCTAATGGGGTTTTAACCGTCTTTGATGAAACTATTAAATGCCATGATAATATTTTTAAATATGGAAATTCTGAATTACTCACCGGTATAAAATATTGGACACCGTATTCAGACTCTCCAAAAAACAAACAAAAGTCTTTCGTAAAGGTAAAATAATCCATTTGTTTCTAAACTGTCACTAAATCATACACTAACTCAGTCACAAAAACTTTTTCAATTCTAAACGATAACACTATCACAGTCCACTTTGATCAAATTTAAATGTCATCAATTACAAATGTCTATGAAGTAACAGAGACGCTTACAAAGATAACGATTATTACAGAGTATCTATATTAAAAGTCTTTATCAATTCCTATATGCAAAATTTCTCCGACACCTATATAGTTATCAAACGTCTTTCGCGCCTTCTTTACCAAATCACACACGCTACAGTTCGGTACGACTCAGTAGTACTCCTGCGACGTACCCACGCTGACGTACAAGTACCGCGGCAGCGTTAGTGCGAGTACGGCGCGAGTAGAGTGGGCTAAGAAGCGGCTCTCGAGGTGGCTGTGGAACGGAGACCGCCTTCGACGTTCCTCTTTCTTCCATTGGCCTGCTAGATTCTACTTCCACCGCGGCGATCATAGCCCGCTCGATTCTTCGGGTTCCTGCCGACGTTGACAGGTACGCGTTTTGTCACTGCCGTTGATGGGAGGAGCGAATGAGCGGCTTTTTTTACTTCTGCTTCTTCTTCGTCTTTGGCGGGGTACGGTAGTTGCCGCAAAGGGGATTTCGTTTGTATTAGAAGATCGTTATGGAAACTGCGGTACCTGTGGATTATAAGGAATGATGTGTAACAATTTCTTGTGCTGAATAATGAAGTTTATTAACATCTACTATGAAATTTTGATTTGAAGTTTTTTAGAGCTTATTTGTTTTCCTATGCTTTCTCTGTGTAGTCTTATCCAGTCTCTCAAATAAATGACAATACAAAATATTCAATCAATTTTAACTAAGGTGTGTTATCAATATGAATTGTATATTTCATTAGACTTTTCTATTAAACATATATTACGTACAAAAATACTTATTGAAGAATATGAGGAATCTTTAATAAGTTTAAATTATTTGGAAACTTTTACTGCCCCCACGTTAATACTTTTATCTCAGTACCCACCAACAAATCACTTAACGTATTTAGGGGCATATTTCTCTCCAGGCTGGTCCTAAAAGGTACCTAGAGAAACACGTGCTCACCCAACTCCCAAAATAAAATGAAAGAAATAAGTATATTTATATAATTGAGTGCATGATAACATTTTTACAATGCACTTTAGATGATCAAATAATGACGCCACTTGTAGCATGAAAACTAAAAGTATAGGTTTTACGTACTAAAAATAATAGATCAGTTCCTTTTTAATTAATTCTTTAGAAGTTACGAGCTAGCACTGTTTCTCTCCAATCGTTGGAAGCAAAAAACTCTTTTAAAAATATTAAAATCAACTTTAAAAATATTAAAATCAAGTATAGAGCTTCGCAAAAAGAGTCAAGTATACGCAAGTGCATTCTCAGGACAGTAGAATTTTCCAAAATACATAGACGTATTTTAATTGTTTAAGTTTTTTGCTTCATTGGTAATTTAGACAGATTTTCTAGGAATGAAATCGTAACAAAAGTATAATCTTTATTCTAAAACTTTATTCTAAAAAGTATATCAGTCTTTATTCTAAAACAATCTGTAACTTTTTTTCTCATTAATCTGATTATTTATATTTCTTATTAATTTCTTACAAATGTATACGATTTGTAAATCCCTTTTTATTACAGTTGGAACCTTTGGTGTTACAACAGCTAAATAAAACACCAATTCACCACAATACAACAAAACTTAACTTTTGCACTGAACGCGCGTTTTGCTAACCATATTAGCATCATCAACAGCTGATTAAAACTAAACTAATTTCTAAAAACTACGATCAATTTGTAGAAATTAATTTAGTTTTAATTATCTGCAGATGATGCTAACACGGTTAATGAAACGCGCGTCCAGTGGAAAAGTAAAGCGTTTTGGTGTATTGTGTTAGTGTTTTATTTTGAAGAGATTATTTCTGCCAACTTTTGTGAACATCTACAATAAACAATCACCATTGTTGAAGTGTCCTCATTGTTATTAAAATTATTTACAATTTTTTTCGGTGTTCAGGGGATATATTTCTATTGTCACTTAGAAATTTGTATGGGTTCTTCAAAAAAAATGATTCAATTTTTCTCTAAAATAATATAAGAAGCATTTTATTCAACAGAAACAATATCTATACTTGCGGGTTCATTTCTTCAAAAAAAACTATTATTATATAGGTATTTTGCCACTGAAATATAATATGTTTTTGTAAAATGTGAATGATTTTTTACTTGTAAATCACGGGGCACAAGGCTCACAAGGATAAGGAAAATCAGATGAAATGGCCAAACGAGGCTGATCATTTCCATTCGTAGATCCAGTACTGTAAAAGCAGTTCCAAGAATGGCTACAAAATAGTGGACGGCCAACAGGTATGGCCAAGGTGAAAAACAAAACACTAATTCCCCACAATACCAACTAATACATACACCAAAACACTTTACCGTTAACACGCGCGTTTTGCTAGCTATATTAGCATAATCACCAGATGACTAAAACTATGCTTGATTAAAATTAGAACTGAAATAATTTAAAACTGAGCTTTATTGATTATTGAGAAAACTTGAGCTTTGTTCATTTGCTTAATGTAGTTAGCGAAAAGTTCGTTCAGTGTTAAAAGCAAAGTTTTCATAAAATAAAGTCTCAGTTTTTCGTCACTGGAAGAAACTACAAAATAAAAATGTAATTTTTTGAAAACACCATTGCTTTGAATTTCTAGTCTTGTTATTTGTCCAAGCTCAAGACTAAGACCGCATGAGCAAGACCAGTCTCACTCGTCACTACTTACAGCGGCAAAAGAGGCCAAAGAATATATTCGGTATTTAGAGACTACTTGTCAACAGGTTTACTGATAAACAAATTTGCCTAACGAACAAAAAAAATGCTTAACGTTTCGGAAAGTCTGTCTCTTTGTGTCATCGTCGGAAGCAAAAAAATACAAAGAATAAAGAAAAAAACTATTTAAAATATTTAAATGCAACTATTCGAAAACACCTTAGATTTTTTTTAAACAGATAGGTCTACAAAAACCGTTGACGTTCTGTTAAAATGACATTATAACAAGTTAAATTTCAAAATTAACAATTACTACCTGATAACAATTACTTAATAAGGTAAAACCAAAAAGCTTCAAACTTTCTGTATTTGATTATTTTTAATTTATTTTTAATTTTTACGTGTGTTATGTTTATTTATGTTATGTTCTTTAAAATCAAAAAAGCGATTGCCATAAATTACCTAACATCTACAAATTAAAAATAATCATTAATCATACAGAAAGTTTCAAGCTTTTTGGTTTGGTTGTGAGTTTAAATACCCATATAGGATTTTCTGGAGAGATGTTACTTTGTAGTTAAGTTAAACTTTTAAGTTAAAGTATGTATTTGTAATTGTCTTTATTTATTTCGTATCTTGATTTTTGAAATAAATAAATAAATAATGCTTAAAAATTATGAAGCAAGTTAGTTAGTAAATTTGAGGTATCTGATATCATTAGCAAATTATTTTTTCCGACTCTACAGTGCTTTTATTTTAACTGTGAACATAGGCGTCACTCATTGTAATATGTAAATCACTCCCCTGTTGTCAGTCCGTAACAAACCTTTTATCATCCATTAATGAAATACCGACAGGCAATACTGTTTTTTTAATTTAATAGACATGAAATAAAATTCAAAATATTTTTTTTTCATCGAAGTTATCATGTTCACAGTGAAAATAAAAGCACGGTATAAGCTACACTTTATAACGAAACTCCCATATAGAAATATTTCATCCGTTGCTTCTGATTAAAATCGTTTTGTTTTGCGGCGCAACCCGATATTACATTTGGACCGGGCGAAATCCAATTCACCGCAAGAGGATGTACGAATTAGCTTAATTGTGAGATGAAACTCACCTCGCCCCGACTAATAAACTTATTTTCGAGATAAAGCAATAACTTTATTTCCGCGATTCGAGTTACCAACGGAACGAGCGCTGCCGCCATTATCATAAAATTCGCAGCATGTAAAACAGGACTTACGTAACGCTAAATTCTCCCGGAGGTAACTGAAGGCTGTTGGAGTGATAGCTACAGGCTGCGTTTCGAAAAATATCATCATTATGTCAAAATATATTGCTATTAAATGAGATATCGTTATATGGTAACATTTCCTTAAAAGGATTTATAGGCGTAAAGATACCTACTATACAGGGTCCGGCAATAGTGCGTCGGGCATCTGTAGCTCCTAGAATAAAAAAAATGAGAATTTTGTTTTAGTGCAAACCTAAAGTATGTACCAGGATGTATTTCAGGAAAATATTTTAACTTCTATAGGGTGGCTCAAAAAAGTGTGAGTGGACCTGGATGATTTTTTTTAAATGGAACAACCTGTATATTATTGCATTTTTGGCTTCCTTTCAGATCACTTTACATAACCCTAATATATGAATAAATATATTTCGATAGTATCAGAGATATTAAAAAATAAATCAAAAATGTATATTTTTCAGCCCTTCTAAAAAAAATTATTATAAATACAAGAACTGTTTTAAAATCAAAACTATATTAGGTATTTACTTTAGATGGTCTGTTCTTACGTTGGTATAAATATGGACTTGTGCCTAGCCCTAGCAGGCAACTGTTAAGCCCGACCAATCACGTTAGAGTTTTTGACAAACACAAATGTATTAACACACTCCAAATAACCACGCTAACCAACCTGATTGGTCAAGCTTAATAGTTGACTGCTAGAACTAGACACTTCTTAAATATGGTAATCGTAAATCATACAGGATGTTCAATATTCTACGCCAAATTTTCTAAAATATAAAATAATTTTTCTTTGTTTTTTTTAAATGGAACACCCTGTATATTATTTTTTTATTAGATGGAGAGTTAAAAAATGAACATTTTTTGTATTTGGAGTATTTCAAAATTTTTAACGGTTTCGCAGATACACGCAGTATTATTTCATATGGCGCTTTCAATGGTAAAATACGATAGAAAAATCATTGGGTGGCTTTGATATAAATTTACTGTGGAAAATGCCATATGAAATATAAAACTGCAAATATCTGCGAAACCGTAAAAAATTTTGAAATACTCTAAATACAAAAAATGTTCATTTTTTAATTCTCCGTCTATTGATAAAATAATATACAGGGTGTTCCATTTAAAAAAACTAAGAAAAATTATTTTATATTTTAGAAAGTTTGGCGTAAAATTTTGAACATCCTGTATAATTTACGATTTTCATATTTATAGCAAAGTAAGTACAGACCATCTAAAGTAAGTACCTAATATAGTTTTTGATTTCAGAACAGTTCTTGTATTTTTAATAATTTTTTTAAGAAGGGCTAAAAAATATATATTTTTGATTTATTTTTTAATATCTCTGAAACTATCGAAATATATTTATTCATATCTTAGGATTTTGTAAAGTGATCTGAAAGGTAGCCAAAAATGCAATAATATACAGGGTGTTTCATTTAAAAAAAATCATTTATGTCCACTCACACTTTTTTGAGCTACCCTATAGAAGTTAAAATATTTTCCTGAAATACATTCCGGTACATACCTTAGGTTTGCACTTAAACAAAATTCTCAAGTTTTTTATTCTAGGAGTTACAGATGCCCGACGCACTATTGCCGGACCCTGTATTTGTAATTGTACAATGAACTAGTAGACAGAAAAGACATTCTAGTAAATAACACAAACAATAAAACACTAAATTACAACAATACACCAAAACACTTTTACTTTTACACTGGACGCGCCTTTCGCTAACCATGTTAGCATCATCAGCAGATGATTATAAACTTGAAATCAGAAATGAAAAATGTTATGAGAAGGAATGTGAAAATATTTAAAGAGATTTTTGCTTCATCCGTGAATCCTCAAAATCAGCTTTAAATGCATGTTAAGCTTACAATGCCTTGTTAGTAGACTCACCACAGTTTTGACAGTTTTTCTCTCTTTACTTATTAGGTCTGTGGGAAATTTTGGCCAGGTGAATTTCTTTACTCTTCTAGATTATCTCAGTTTTAATTTTAGATTATGCTAACATAGCTAGCGAAACGCGGCGTGTTAACGGTAAAGTGTTCTTGTGTATGTATTGGTTAGTATTATAGTAAATTAGTGTTTTGTGTTTCACCTTATTAATATGCACAGTGTTCCAAATTGGGGTCTTATCATTGGGATCTCAGGTTTAAGTTACCCAATTTTTTTTCAATCATGTGGTGTATGAGGGATATAACATCTATTAAAGATTTTCTGTACAATGTTTAATTTTTCAAAAAGTAATAAATATGCATAGCACCAGTTTTATTAAAATAGAATATTTTTAATAAATGTACTAGATACTAGTTTAAGCTGAAAAACCAACTTCGATCCTTATTGTCTCGAATTTTATGCACGAATAAACACCAAAAAAGTCTCTAATGTCAATAGAAAAATAATTACCGAACTAACCTAAAACATAATATTCCCAAGCTTTCTGTTTACCCAAAAAAGCTGACCGCATTTTAAATTTAAATATTCATTAATTACATAAGTATCGCGCCAGAGATATATTAATGCATTTGGAAGTAAAATCATGTTCAACTGCCAAATAAATATGCAATCGTTAAATGGAAACTTTATTCACGCTATTTTTACAGAATGGTTTGGCAAAATCTATGTTATTGGTTTACTTTTCTTTGATTTGGTTTCTTCGAATTTGTGACAATTCATCTATTGAGTAAAAGAGTAGCAAACATTTAGCTTAAATTTCTTTTCGCAATTTTTTTCTTAAATTATTAGCAGCATTTATAGAAGTTTGTTGATGTATGACTATAAAAATATGTATTATTAAATATTTAACTGTAAAACTTGGAAAATAATTTGGTTATAATAATGGTTTTATAATTCGGAAACTCTCTATTTATTTATCTAGTAATGCTAAAACACCCTATTTTAAAGTCGATTAGAGAAAATAGTATGATTCATTGGCAAGTAATGTAAACATTTGCGATCGGGTAAAATTGTGATGTAAGAGGAGGCTTAGCTAGCCTATGGCGGTTCAGTAGTAGACTGGCCAGCTGGCTGTTGTGTTGTGTTTTGTCATAGAGCTGATATTTGGGGGTTGAGAGTCTTTTGGCTATAAACGTTGGAAGTACTGTAAGGCAACGGGTCGTTTGACCGGAAGAAAACCTCTGGTGACGTCTTTCCTTCGAGGTTGGTCTTGAGAGTTTGAGGTCTCCCTTGTCTTCTCGATTGACACGATGCGGCGTTGGGGTAGAGAGACTAGTGAGGTACCCCAATTAGCTTATTCGATTGGGATGCGAATCTGTTTAGCGGCAGAGTTGCGTCCGGGGGAAGACCCTATACTATTTCAGGTGACACTAGCTAGTTGTTGAAGATTATTAACCAATAGATCCGAATGATATTTGAATTAGATGGAAAATATGGAATGGGATATATTGAATAGAATATATCAGTGGCTAGGGGGCGGAGTACACCCGGGTGAGTCTTACCATTTAACTATCAATTTTATCCAGATCAGTAAATGTTTGTTTTGTTATTTTCTTGTACAATGAGAGAGTGCTTGCCAATGACCAACTAAATGGATATTTGAGGTGAATTTGCATTGTGAGACCCGGTTGAGTAAGCCCCAGAAATAAGCGATTTTACATAACTTTTAAAAATTATAGTTTATTCACACTCAAGGTAAGTTCCCGCTTATCAATCTCAATGAAACACTCTGAAATACTCGGAAATAATGAACATGAGAACGCGTTTTCAGTGAAAATTATCAGTATATTCATAATTTCATTAAAAGTGGAAGCTAGTTATAATATTTTCATTTCGACTGATCAATGAATAGAAACTCAAGTTAAAAAGTTTTTATTTGTTCAATTTCCCAAATTTTGAGAAGATATTGACAGAACTGACTTCAAAAACAAATTTTTCAATAAAGTTTTATTAGCAACCCCTTTATCTATTTTTCGTAATATCCACTGTCTGATCCATCATCTGTATAAGGCATTTTCGTCCTGTTTGATACATCAGAATATTTCGTAACTCATATGCTAATTATTGTAAACATATCTTTGGAAAAACTGGTTGTAATGACTATGTAGTGTTACCAAACGTCCGGGATTTCCGGTAAAAATCGCGGATTTACGTAAGTTGTTCTGGATCCAAAAACACAAGAACAGTCCTGAAATCAAAACTTTATTAGGTATTTACTTTAGATGGTCGGTACTTACTTTGCTATAAATATCGTAATCTTAAATCAAACAGAACGTTCAAAATTCTAGCCAAATTTTCTAAAATATAAAATATGTTTTCTTTGTTTTTTTTTTTTAAACCGAACACTCTGTATATTATTTTTTAGTAGATGGAGAATTAAAAAATGAACATTTTTTGTATTTAGGGTATTTCAAAATTTTTAACGGTTTTACAGATATTCGCGGTTCTATATTTCATGTCATTTTCTACAGTAGATTTTTATCAAATCCTGCACCCAATGATTTTTCTCTCGTATTTTGCGAGAGACTCTCACTTTTTGAGCCACCCTGTAGAAATTTCAGTAGAATATTTTTCAGAAATACATCCTTATACATACTTTAGGTTTGCACTCAAACAAAATAAAAAAAATGGTTCGAACATTATAGGGGCCTCCTTCTGGAATCTAGACAAGAGTACTTAATTGATTCACCAAGAAACATCGACGTACAGGGAGAAGTAGTTGAAATATCGGAAGAAGCAATAAGAATGGCTGCCAAGAACTTAAAATCAGGCAAAGCAAGCGGCCCAGAAGGAATATACTCCGAAATGTTGAAAAATGGTACGCAGAAACTATTTAGAAGCTTGTCATTAATTTTCAATATTTGCTTAAACGGACATCCCGTTCCAGAAGACTGGAAGCTGGCTTATATATCTTCGATCCATAAAAAAGGCAATAAGCTGGACTGCAGTAACTACCGTGGAATATCAGTGACGAGCACAATGAGCAGGTTATATGGTAGAATTTTACGTGATCTCATAGAAGAAGATTATAGAGAAAAGGAGGAAGAAGAACAGAATGGTTTTAGAGCAGGAAGGTCGTGTACAGATAACGTGTTCTGTTTAAAACAAGTTATAGAAAAAAGATCGGCAAGAAACTTGGACACACATATAACATTTGTTGACTTACGGAAAGCGTACGACACTGTCCCAATATCAAGACTATGGGGGGTACTAGAACAATCTACGATCAACCATACCTATATAACAGCTCTTAAGGAACTATATAAGGAGGCAAAATCAAAAATAAAGGTAGGAAAAGACCTTACAGAAACATTTATAACCGACAAAGGCTTGCGTCAAGGTTGTTGCATCTCCCCTACTCTCTTTAAAATATACGTTGCAGTCGCTTTAAAAAATTGGAAAAGAAAGATCCGTGGTATGGGCATAGAGATTGACGATGAATGTTTGTTCACACTTCAATTCGCTGACGATCAAATAATAGTTGCCAATGACAAAGACGCTATGCAATATATGCTAAGAAAACTTATTGAAGAATACGGAGAATGGGGCTTGACAGTTAACATAGCCAAAACAAAATATCTATGTATAAGCGCACAAGAAGGAAACTTGAACTTGGACAACGGTCACGAAATTAAGCAGTGTCAAGAGTATGAGTACCTGGGAATTACATTTGATAACACTGGAACTGACGGCAGAGAAATAGAGAAAAGGATTATCAACGCGAAAAAAATAATCGGATGTCTAAATGGAGCAAATCAATAACAAAGCGAAGAAAATTCAATATATATGAAACCATGATAAAGAGCAACCTCCTGTATGGAGCAGAAACATGGAGAATAACTGAGAGATACAAGAAGAGGATAGAGGCCGTAGAAATGGATGTCATTCGAAGATCAATGGGAATTTCAAGACAACAGCTAATAAGAAATAATACCATAAAACAACAAATGGGTATAGAAGGTACGATAACACAGGATATAGAGAAAAAGCAGCTGATCTGGTACGGACATGTAGAGCGAATGAAGGACAGTAGATGGCCCAAGAAAATAATCAATTGGCAACCAAAGGGCAGAAGAAAACAGGGAAGACCAAAACTGGAATGGCAAAAAAGCGTACACAAAGCGATGAGTGAAAGAAACCTGTCAACAGAGGATTGTACGAATAGAACAGGCTGGAAATTGGGTATCGGACAACGTAGAAAAACGTTCCAAACCGACTAATATATATATACAAAATAAAAAAAAAATATTTATTTTAGGAACTTCAGATGCCCGACGCACTATTGCTGAACCATACAGGTCCGACAGTCTGAGTCTTTCTACAGAGTGAGTCTTAAATAAGAAACATATTTACTCTTTACCGTTTTTCCAAAGTCAAAAATAACCGAGATTTTACTTGGAAAATTTCAAAAAAAAAAAGATTTTTCTTTTACATTTTGAGAATCGCTGGATCTTTTCTGGGTTTTCTTTCTTGTAAATTTAATATACTACCTATGTTGCTATATTATGGAGATATTATGTTTTTTCTCTATAAATTTTAAAAAATCCAAACATTTTTTTCCAAAAATTTTTGGATTATCTCCTCTAACAATATTTGCACTTATTTAATAACATTAATAATTATTAAGTTCATAAATATAAAAATTGTAATTTTCAATAATTATCTCCTTTACACTCGAATACTCCATAAGTTTATCGAAACGATTTCAAAGAACTAGTGCCATTGCACCTTGTATCTGATCAAATTGCGAACGATAAAAGGGACACTTTGCAAACGGTCTCGCGTCGGTCTAGTAAGCACGGTAATTTCCCTAGTGCAAAGAACTGCCCATCTCTGAGCAGTACTACAGTACTATCGTGTAATCGCCTTCCCTCTTTTACCGTCGGTCATATTCCTCATTCTTTCGAATGTGGGCAATTTTGAAAAACGCTTCATCTGATATTTTAGATATAACAAGAAAGGTTTGACCTGAAACAGTCCTCAAATTCTCAAATTTATTTTGTATAGAAATTTATTTAAATAAAGCAACTTAGTTTTAGGTTATAATTACAACGGCACCACCCAAAGAAAGAAGAGCTCTGACGAAGTATCTTGTGTCGTCATACACTAATGGTTATAAGTCTCTTCGGCAGTGTTGATAATTGACGAAAAAAAGCCACATTTATGGATTTTTTTATTTGGCTGATATATTTCGGAGTTTGAAAGTCTCTTTATCCGACGTTCCGGCTTTCCGTTTTTCAAGGAAGTTTAAAATAGCCAAGTTATTTAACTTTGAAATTTAAAAAAAAGTTGATTTTTTGCATAAATTTAGAGAACGAAAGAAATATATTATCGAGATATCATGTTTTTCAACTGAACATAAAAAAAAATCTTTTTTTTTCGACGCATACAAATATTTTCAACATTTTTTTTCACAAAAAACACATCATAGACCAGCCCTAAAAATATTTGTTCTTATTTAAGACCCACCCTGTATATATCTTTTACTATAAGTACACATATAAGGGCGAGAAAATCAAGAGGTGATGCATTTTTTTAAATAAGAGGGACTTTTCATATTATAATATTTTATCTTTTCGATTAATTTTTGGCGTTCTTGGCATTTTCCTACAACGTCAATTGCTTATACCGGGTGCATCTCAAAAGTGACTCACCCCTATAACTTTTTTATTTTTTCAGATGAAACAACGAGATTTGATATGTTAGTATATGACATAAATTAGGATTGATTGAGGTATTCAATTGTTTTCGGTCACTTCCAGTTTCACTGGAAATGACTACAACTTTTGATTTCTAAATAGCACCCTCGGTATTTTTTAATTTATTCGATAGAAAATGACACTCTGAATCGAATGCCATATCATATATGTCAATTTTTGACATAGTCACTCAAAAACAAATTGTATTTTAAATTGCAATCTAGAGTGCCATGGCTGTGTTAAAAACACTAATTTCTAATCAAGGAGCCTTGGAAAAATAGATTTGATCGTCTAATATAATGTTTTTGGTGTCTTGTCCTGGTCGGTTAAAAGATGCCCAAATTGTATTTTTAATGATATCACATTTTTTTCAAATGGAACGAGGGTGGCTCATTCACACACTTCGTATTTTGAGTCAAATTGTCGTTATGAACCGCATGTTACAATTTCAAATAAACCATATGCCAACATATCAAAAGTTGACATATGATATGTTATTCGATTCAGAGTGTCATTTTCTATCGAATAAAGTAAAAAAATACCGAGTGTATCATTTAAAAATCAAAAGTTGTAGTCATTTCCGGTGAAACCGGAAGTGACCGAAAACAATTAAATACGTTAATCAATCCCAATTTATGTCTTATACTAACATACCAAATATCGTCGTTTTATCTGAAAAAATAAAAAAGTTATAGGGGTGAGCCACTTTTGAGTCGCACCCGGTATAGGCAAAAAAATAGGTCTCTCTCTCTTAAGTAACTTGCACAAAAAAAAATTACTCTTTAGTTCTAATAAAATGACATACAAAATAATATTTTTACCTAATTAACTGATCTATGCAGAAAAAAATGTGTAGAGACAAAAAGGATAACGCTTAAGACGTAAGGCTAGTAGATTTTTTTCCAAAATTAATCTTAGTTTAAAAAAAACAATATTATATATATTTTGGTTCACCTATACCGGGTGAGTCTAAAATAGGAGCAATATTTTCAGGGCTGGCAGATATCGATACAAGAAAGATATTTTCTCTTTGCCGTTTTTCAAATAAGTCTAAAATTGCCGAGTTATTTTACTTTATAAATTAAAAAAAAAATAGTATATCGTTTTATTAGGAGTAAAAATAACACTTTCTGTGGCGAGGCTGTACGTTTGACAGGCGAACCACAAAAACGTCATTTTTACTCCGAATAGAACATGCTATTTTTTTCAAACGCCACGAATAAAAGTTTTTAAACAATTTCAAACGTTTCAAAAAATTTAAAAAGATTTAAAAGTCACACCTTGTATGTAATTATATATCGAGAAACTATGGTTACGCTCTAAAATTTGACACTTTATGTTAGTTTATTACATAATATATTATCCTACTTTTATGCTTAGGCGTAAAAGTGCTTTACTTTTATGCCTAGGTGTTAAAATGACTTTTTTACATTGCCAATCACGTCGCAAAAATTAATACTTTCGTGATGTTTGAAAAAAAATATAATTATGTGCTTAACCTTTAAATAGAAAACAAAAACACACAAAACAGTTATCTTTACTCTCCCCCCTCTTCGGTGTTCTTGTTCCTCTAAATTTAATATCACCTATGTTGCCATATTATCCAAATATTTCTTTTAACTGAAACTCAAAAAATACAAAATTTTCAAAAATTTTCTTTGCGATGTAAAGACTTCCGGTTCCTGGAATCGAAATATAGCACTTAAAAATATTTTTAAGTCAGCAAAAGCCTAGAACTACAGCAGAAAATTTTGCAAAAACAATAAACCAATAAACCTCTTAATTTGAAATTTGTTTATTATGTTTTTAAAATGAAAATTCGGTAATTAAAAGACAACATTAAAGCGAAGCTCTATAGCGTATGTTTTTATAATAAAACAGATCAAAATTCATAAGACAATATTAAACTGAAAATGTATTTCCCTTGGTGGCATATATTGTTATCGGCCTCCATATCACGATCATATATTTCAAATCGCAAAATCAAACATGTCTCTCTCTTTCTCTCTCTTCCTATCCTGCAAGAGACAGCGATAATTCATAAAATTAATCAGAGGCCGCGGTTATGGAAATCGTGAACCACCATTAATACCCTTTGTTGGCCATAACATGGGTCACGACCGTACATATATGATACTAAATGGTCATTTATTATTTATTACGTCATTGGATGGAGGATTCGCAGTGATATATGCCGAGAAGATTTACGTTTTACGTCGACGATTTCTGATATTTATGTGATTGAATTATTGAATACGTGAAAAATCAATCACACTTGTACGATGTATAAATATACGAAATGTATTTTTTATATAAAACAAAATTCATTAAAAATATTGTCAGAAAAAAATGCCCTTAGAATAACTCGCATAGATACCCGTTTTAATATTTTTAGACTCCCAACTTCTAGTTCAATATTTTCCAGCATCATTTTTGGAGAGGAATAATAACAATACCAAATAACTACTACTACTGCCATTACTGGCTGACGAGTATATGACAGGCATCAGAAGATGGTCACGCAAGGCGTTTTCTTTCATGAGTTTTTCTGTGACTGAAAAGCCCGATTTTTTTTTTTTAGAATTTAGAATGAGTGGAAGGGGGGTTAATCACTTCGACCTTACAGATCCATTGTGTCCCCCTTTCTTGAATCATAACTCATCATACAGTCCCAGGGCTTTGACAAAAGCCAGTATCTGGGACGGTTTTATAGAGGGTAGTTCTCCATCTCCAATATCAGTCGTACCAAAATTCATGGCACGAATGGTTGTCGCCTCGGCGCACTCATTGATGAGGTGTACTGGTGTTTCACCATCTTCCCCACAGAATCTGCATTCGCCGTTTCTTCTTAGTTTCAATCTACTGAGGTGTTCATTGAGGAGACAGTGTCCTGTTAAAAACCCCGTGACAATCCGAAGATTGTTCTTACTCAGACCCAGGAAGATCTGTGATTTTTCTTGATCATAAGCCCTCAGAAACTTCTTCGAGTGTCTTAGACCATTGCAAGATTTCCATTCCAGGTTGCGGATGGATTCTTCCAAATTCTTGAGTTCCGCCTTGAGTTGATTACCACTTGGAAAGCAGAACGGTTCTGGTCCAGTTAGTGGAGTGTTCGCTCCTTTCCTAGCTAGATTATTTGCTTTTTCATTGCCTTCTATCCCTTGGTGAGCAGGCACCCAGTGTAGGAGGACTTTGTTTTCTTTGCCTAATTTATTCAGCTTCTCTATGCATTCTTTGACCAATTTCGAATTGATTGATACTGAGTTGATCGCCTTTAACGCTGCTTGACTATCAGATAAGATGGCTATTTCTTGTTTCCGATAGTTCCTATCTAAGATAAGTTGTACGCATCTCTCGATAGCGTAGATTTCTGCCTGTAGGATACTAGGGTAAGAAAAGCCCGATACGGTATGTTATCTGCCTACCGCACTACGGACATTCAAAAACCTCATTGCTTTGTCGCCTCTTTACTTTTTAAGTCCTGAGGTACCTCAGGACCCTAGTAACTCTCCGCTTTCCCATGAGACATCGAAGAGAGCCTTAAGATGACCAATAAGTTCTTTACTTGCGCACTTATAGATTTCCGCCGGAATCACGTCACAGCCAGCTGCTTTGTTGTTTTTAAGCTGTTTTATGGAGGCCTTTATTTCCTTGAACCAAATAACATTTTTAACCAGTAAACCATTAAAAAGTAGAATGTAGAATGAGTGGGAGGGGGGTTTATCACCGCGACCTTACAGATCTTTTATGTCCCCTTCTCTTGAATTATAACTCACCATACAGTCCCAGGGCTTTGACATAAGCATAAGCCAGTATCTGGGACGGTTTTACAGAGGGTAGTTCTCCATATCCAATATCAGTCGTACTAAGTACGTAAGTTTATGGCACGAATGGTTGTCGTCTCGGCGCACTCAGTGATGAGGTATTCTGGTATTTCCCCACAGAACCTGCATTCGTCGTTTTTTCTAAGCTTCATTTTTATAATAGCTAATTTTTTTCAAGGATTATGTTTAATTTATATTAGAACATTTAGAACTAGAATGAAAAAAGAGAAATGTAGACATAAGAGAAAAGTGCCAAACAAACGACGTTGTCAGATGGATAAGGCAGAGAAGAAGGGAATGGAACCAGCATGTCAATAGAATGGGCCCCGATAGAATGGCCATAATAATTCGCAACAACGTATCATATGGCAGAAGACCAACTGGACGACCACCTAAACGTTGGTAAGACAGTTGGCAGTCAACCTCGCAAGAGTTGCTTAGACGAGGAGGAAACCGGAACTAAACAGGCGATACGCCTTCTAAAAGAAGAAGAAGAAGAAGAAGAAGAACTAGAATGCATTTCTTTTAAATCGACTCAAACGACCTAAATCCTTACATCCGTACTACCTATTTGCCCAAGGGGTAAAATAAGCAATTTTCGACCTACTAAATCAATGCACACAGATATTAAAAATTAAAAATAAAGTTTACCGATTAATTAAAAATAAAAATCGATTGCACACAAATAAAGACCTAATTAAAGTGAATTTCCAGAAAGTTAAAAATAATGTCAAGCGTATCAGCTGGAATGTTGACTGCTGAATTGTATTCATGCATAGGAAGTATCCACCTTTCTTTTCTGATTAATTTTGTAACAGTGACATCTGTGTACTCCAATTTGACTGGACCCTGCATAATCAAGCCCGAAAGACCAAGATTCCTTATTAACTACAAGACCAAGATCAGGGGAGTCTTGATCTTGCATCTGCTGGTTACCAAAGCTGAATATTTGGAAAAATAAACATATACCATCAATTTGTTGATTACACTCTATAGGACAGAAGAATGAACTGTGAAAGTTGTAGATAATCGCCAAGCTTGATAAAAGGTTCTTGAAAATCGACCGGACTGCTTCCCATAGAACAAACGAGTCGATATAAGCAGAATTACATATCAAAAAAAGATTGTCTAGCATAGTAAAAAAACAATACTTAAATGCTTTCCTCAATTGTGTAGATAAAACAGCCAATTTAGAGAAAAAAGGATGTTTTCTAGAGGTTGGCTTGATCAGATAAACAGGAACATAATTGCAGGACAATATACGGTGTACTATGGATGAAGAAAAATGGGGAAAACTCACTAATAAAATAGCATAAAGAACATACATAAGATCACGATACTTTAAGACAAGAAGTAACAAACAGGAAGAGATTGACAAGATATATTACTGTATTTGCCGGATGATGTAGAGGAATTAAAATAATGATTTTTCACAATAATTTGTTCTTCAATTTTCCTAGCTGGCCCAGCGATATTTAAAACTTCACCAAAACAACGTCGGCCCGAAAATCACCCATCACCAAAATCGATCTCATTTTTTCCTTCTCTCCAAGAGCCGCCGCCGTCGACTGACCGCGTTCGCTGACCCTCCGATACCACGACCTATCCCAAGGGTTAGCGATCTCGGCCCGGTCAGTGAAAAAATAAACGAGGACCGCCGCGCCGGCCGGCCGAAAGAAGCCACCCGCGCCCGCCGCGCGACCATTACCTGTTATCCGGCTCATTTTTGTCCCGGTTGCTCACTCCGAAGATCGTGTCCTGTCCCGCTCCTCAGGGCTGGGGGACTTATTGGATCGGATGGACGAAGTGGACAGTGCGGACGGCAGCTTTACTGGAAAGGAGAACGGGAGGAAATGACGTTGTATGGTGTAGTAGATGTTTTAATTATTAAAATAATCGGCAAATATAACATTGTATTAGATTAGAACGACGTCACGGAAACAGTACTGGGAGAATTGTCAGCTTGAAACACTCTCAAAAATAAAATTCCACTCCTCCAACTCCCAGTGGATGATATACCAGGAATGTACAGGGTGTCCCATTTTAGTTGAAATCATACGGTATCCCAGTTATTCGTGAAGATAGAAGGGTGCGGTTTGCACAAGCCTGTGCCACTTTTTTGTCAAACAAAAGATGCCGTAAACAAAATTTTCATAGCCCTCTTCGTTTCTGAGCTACAGGGTTTTTTTTGGAAAATTTTGCAATTTGGGACGCTCCGCCCCCTGTATCTCTGTTATTATTAAAGGTTTTTGAGAAACCCGGCCATCTATCTCTACAAGTCTTTTCCTCCTAAGTATGTGTCACTCCTCCTAAGTATGTGTCATCTTTTAACAAATCCGTCATATTTATCCTTGCTGACTCAGATAACGCAAATCCATGAGCGCGTGCATGACATAATGACTAAAATCATACTACGTCCCTACATTTAGAGCCAAGAGGAGATCTTAAGAGACCGAGATATTAATTATAAAATTATATAAGTATTCTTACCACTTAACTGCTGATATAGAAATTTAATTCTACGCTGTGTTTGTCATAATGTGGATCAACCTGCTCTCACTACCGGTTTCGGAGCCCTACTCCATCATCAGGTGAGCTTGGGCAGATCCACAAAATGACAACCACATCGCAGAGATAGTTAATTCCGACTTGTCGGAAAGTGTCGGTTAGATATTAAGTCCCGAACGGGATTAACCGAAGATATTAATTATTCGCTATACAGAGTGAGTCTTAAATAATTACAAATCTTTTTAGGGCTGGTAGATCGCCATAAAAGAAACATATTTTCTCTTTACCGTTTTTCAAATAAGTCCAAAATAACTGAGTTATTTTACTTTGAAGATTTCCAAAAAAAATATTTTTGCTTAAATTTTGAGAAACACTGGATTTTTTCTGTTTTCTTGTAATTTTAATCTAGTTCCTATGTTGCTATATTACCTAGAAATTATTTTTTTAGACTAAAAACTAAAAAGAAATCCAAATTTTTTTCGTGAAAAACACAATATAATACTCTAAAAATATTTGCACTTATTTAACGCTCACCCTGTATTGTCTACAACACACACATTGTTTACAACACACACAAGTAATTTGAAATATAAAGAAAATGTATAGCTATAACCTTCTTCCATTTAGTTTCCTATAAGATTTTCTTAATACAAATATTAATTTTTATCATTGTTAATAATAAGAACAAGGAAGTTTCAAACCTGAAAATCATAATCTACTATCCAATTAAATCATTTATGATCGCTAATTCTGCGATGGTCGCAGAAAGTTGCGAGTACAATACCGAACTAATTAAAACAGATAAATAAAACCGAAGCTGAAAAATAAAATATTAATGACAAAAAGAAAAGCGGCATTATGATCCGGTACTAACTGCAGCATGACCGAATCTCCTTATCAGCTGAAAAAAGAATCAGTCTTTGCGGAACAGCGATCTACTCAATAACCGTAACATTTAAATTAATTAGTTTTACTTTGTTCTATAAACAGTAAGAAAATTATTAACTACTGGAACAAGAAACATTATCCATTTTATTTTCATCTTTCTTTTTAACATATAAATTTTAATTTCTGTCAACTTAGTAAAAGATATTAGTAATATCACATGCAAATAAACGTTAAAATTATTTTTTGGATGATTCATTAATGTTCCGTTACAAAATCTTAGATCGGATCATATGCGTATTTTGCCACTGTAAGAAAATCTACAAAATAAAATAATTATTTTTTGTATTAACAAGGCTGGTTTTTCTGGTTTTGTTTGTCAATCAGTGTCATTTATGTGAGAGAAATCAAGCAAATATTGGAAGTTCGAGTAAAATTCTCATGTAATTTCTAAAATTTGTTATAATATTTTATGTTTATATGCAAAAGTAATGGAGGTAGGCAGTAAAGGTAAATAAATTTCATTAACTAAATAGAATGACTTTTTAGGACCATTTAAACTTATCATGCAGCCATTGTTTCTTAAAGTCAGGAACATTTAAAGAAAACATGAAAAAAAAGACAACAAGTAATAGTGAATGTTTTGTAAGCTATAAAAATATAAATATTGATTAGATTTGTTTATTTTTTATTGATTTGTTTTAATATTGGACCTGCAAATCTTCACTTGAGCTGTCTAACGAGTTTAACAGTTTATTAATAACGTACTTTTCAATATTAAACTCCATTGAAAAGAAGAAGCAAACGTAAAAGCAGAGAATAAGTACATGAAAAATGCATAAAAGATAATTTTTATAATAAAGGTATTGAAATTTAGAAAACGTCAACATTTGACATTTCCAGTATTTTACTAAACCGTTCAAACCATGGTTCAAACCGATGTTTTTCAGGAACCGCTCTTTACCGTAGTTTACCGGTCTGGTTCGCCTGGTTTTGCAACGGAATACAGCCTTAAACTTCTAAATTAACAATTACTACCTGATAACAATTACTTAATAAGGTAAACCCAAAAAGCTTCAAACTTTCTGTATGATTATTTTTTAATTTGTTTTTAATTTTTACGTATGTTATGTTTATTTATGTTGTTTTCTTTAAAAACAAAGAAACGATTGCCATACATTACTAACCTCTACAGATGTTTGAGCAATAGATACACTTATTTTTATTAGATTGTATTAAAAAGCCTTTTTTTATTTTTCTTTTAGAGGCTATCGCTTCTCTCATTATAATTTTTACGGTGTTAAAATCGACTCTGTGCCCTGTGTTCCATGAATGCTGACAAATCTTAGATTTGTAAAAATCGCCTTTTTTTAACTAATCTTTATGTTGTTCTTTAATTCGAACATTTAAGGGTCTAGATGTTTCACCACTATAAAATTTACCACATTCACATAGTATTTTGTATATTACATTTTTTGTTTGTTGTCCAATTTTCATTAATTTTACGTGTGTTGTTGTTTTTTTGTCAACATAATATAATAAATATAACATACCACAAAACATTCTTGTAAAAAAACACTATTTAGAATTGCTAAGAGCACTGCTTGGAAGAAAATTATAATAAATCGAAAAAGAAATGAACACTTTAAGCTTTGTACCTACTAAGCAGATTGTTGATATAAAAAATAAATCTATTTTTTACGTGAGGAATCTCTCCACGAGAGATGGTACATGTTCTTTGAAACACCCTGTACAAAATATCACGTAAAATAACTTTTAGCTCGACGACAAGCACAAAAAAAGCGAAAATATGTCTGATTCGGTAAGAAAATGTAAAAAGAATTTAAACTTCGGTTTCGTTCGGACTTTGATTGCCGAAGTAGACTTATTACCATTTTAATGTCTCCATTATGCCATTCGCCATTACAATTTGGTTAACACAGTCACGAACAGAAAGCAGTATGAATATTGAAAACGGATTCTACGTGCTCGGGGGTGTGCAAGAGAAATGTGTGAAATGTGCTCCTTCCAGAATATTCCAGAGTAAAATATTGATTAATTAGGCAAAGAATACGATGTTATTATTATGATTTTTTTCTGGTTAAACTTCTTTAACTTAACGACAGTGATTCACTCACCGTCATCAAAATTCTAAGGTACTTCTATATATATAATAATAATAATAATAATAATATGCATGGAATTTGGGTTAAATAAATGCGCAAAAGTAAGATTCCATCGTGGAAAATTAGCCACTTCAGAAAATATGAACAGCGAGACATTTCAAAGCGTTAAATCTTTAGACGCGTCAGAAACATACAAATATCTAGGTTTTGAGGAATGCCTTGGTACAAACAACAGAACCGTAAAAGAACGACTTGAAAAAGTATATATTAAGCGCTTAAGATCGGCCCTAGACAACGAGTTATGTGCAAAATTTAAAATCGAGACTGTCAACACAATTGCAGTCCCATTCTAAGATATAGTTTTGGAATAGTAAACTGGAGCAAGTATGAAATGCAGGCACTTGATCGGAAAACAAGAAAACTGCTAAGAAAGTTTAACCTACATCATCCTGCAGCTGATATCGATAGGCTATACGTATCAAGGTTAGAAGGAGGGAGAGGACTAATTCAACTAGAATCACTACTAAAGAGCAGCGTAATTGCGACAGCAAATTATTTAAAATCAGATTCTGGAGACCCGCTAAAACAGATGCTAGCTGATTGGGATAGAAATCAAGCGCCGAGTTTGTCTTTGCAGCGGAAAGCTGAGCAATTCCAACAGGAATTATACAGAATATCAGAAGATGTAGAAAACACAACAGTCGGAAGATCCGACATAAGAGAAATTTTAAACAAAAACCTAATTAAATCCTGGGAAAAGAAACCTTTGCATGGCCAACACAAGAGAGAAATAAAAAAACAGTCAGATAATATTGATGGCTGCAATAGCTGGAACTGGCTCTCAACTGGAATGCTTAAAGGTGAAACCGAGGCATTGATAGTTGCTGCACAAGACCAAGCAATAAGAACTAACTATATAAAAACAAAGATTGATAAAACGTCAACTAACCCAAAATGTCGTCTCTGTAGAGAACATAATGAAACGATAGAACACGTAATATCGGGATGCACGATTCTAGCAGGAAGAGAATATTTAAACCGTCATAACAGAGTAGCTTCCCAATTGCATTATAACATCTGTAAGTGGCTTAATATAACCATGTCGGCTGAACAATGGTATAAACACGACCCACCACCCGTATGTGACACTCCCGATGGAAAAACACGGGTACTTTGGGACTATTCAATTAACACAGACAGGACGATACCAAACAACAAACCAGACATCATAATAAGAATGCCAGATATAACTTACCTCATTGATATTGCAGTTCCGGCTGATGGAAATGTATGCAGAAAAGAAGCGGAAAAAGTTGTGAAATATCGAGACCTAGAAATAGAAATTAAAAGAATGTGGAATACCCAAACAAAAATATTACCTGTTGTTATTGGTGCTACTGGTGTAGTGTCTAAGGCTCTCCCAAAATATTTAGATATCCTTCCAGGAGAACACAGCTTGGCAAATCTACAAAAAACAGCGATATTAGGCACTGCTCATATTATAAGAAAAACAATTGCAGATTAATTTAATTTATACTTACCTTTATGTGTATTTCTTTACCTCTGTATCAATATTTCACAAAATAAGTATTAGTTGATCGACTACCTGCCTGGCCCTAGGAAAGCGGAGCTATCCCGGCCAGAACAGGATAACAGCCAGTTAAAACTGAGAAAGAAATAATAAATAAATAATAATAATAATACCTAATACTTTATTTTGCATGAATATCATTTACAACAAATGTAATTTACAAATAAAAAATAATAATAAAAAAAACATGCAAAAAAGGAACTGAAGACAAATAAAATTGGTTTAAATTCAGTTCCTGTCAGATCACAATATCAGCTAGTATAAATGTGTGTTATGTAGCTAAATTATTTTACTGTAACTTATCTACAAATATAAGTAAATTATATAGTAATCCTATGACTAAGAAAATTTAATATGAAATTCAAAGAAATAAACACAAAGAAAAGTATTTTATACTAAAATAATTCTGAGGTAAAAAAAAACTAAGAGGGGAGAGAACTATCCAGAAAATGTTTTTTAAGTTTATTTTTAAATGCAGCACTCTGAAGGTTTATCATTTCTGCTGGTAAACAGTTGTAAAGCTTGGAAATATTAAATGAGAAACATCTAGTGAGCAATGCTGTTTTGTGAGGTGGTGGAGTAATAAATCCCTTAAATCTAAGGTTTAAGTTGTGCACATCTGTTCTGAATTTTATTTTATTCACCAAGTATGGAGGACACTTCTTAGAAATAACTCCATGAAATAAAACCAATGAATGCATCTTACGTCTGTTTTCCATATTCAACCACTTAGCTTCTTTTAACTTATGCGAAATGGGATCATATTTTCTTATACCATAAATAAAACGTAGGCAGCTTTTAACATTGAAAATGTTTCTGTTATCCTATATAAGGGAGCCCAAATCGAATTAAAATGCTACATTTGCCACACCATGACGTCATATATACAAGGGTATAGAAATCTCGGCGCAGCGGCGGCAGTCGGCCAGCGCGCGCAAAAACCATTACATGGCTAATTGTTTATTGATATATCTTTATTAGTTTAAAAGCAAAAAATATGGGGTTTGCTTTGATACCTTGTCAAGACATAAGCGAAACTTTTAAATTGTTTCTTTTTTTCATTTAGGCCTTCGTTTTTCGTTAAATGAAAGTTATATTGAAAAAAACCTATTTTTAAACCAAATTTTCGCATGATTGAAATGATTATTCATGTTTAAAGTTTTTTTTGGTCATAAGCGCTAATGGAAATGTTTTTTTGTAAATAATTATAAAAAATTACTCCCTACGAAGACTTTATTATGTACTGGATCAAAAAATAAGTATTTGTTTTCTCTATACGGTGGTATTAATATATCGATTTTTGATGATAGTGCCCTTTTACCCGGTCTAATTTTATACTACTTTCGGAATAAGGGTCCCCATATCATGTACTGTACTTCCATCCCTGAAAAATTCAGCTTGTGACACCGAAGTGAGAGGTAACGTCAAAATAAGCTTTAATCTACCTACATCATAGGTAGGTGTAGGTACTCTAGGTATATTCTACCTAGACAGTAGCTGAACTAGCTGACAGTAGTAATTAATTTGTTATCCGATAAGTAGTTGTCATTATATAAGTTTAATCATCTTATACATCCTATAACGGTAGGTTTTGGATTTTTCCTGATTGGTTTGTTAAACAAAAATATACTGGGCATATAAATGTCTGTTACAGGTTAATTCGTTAAAGAAATATGTTACACACATATTATTTTAAAAATAATAGTATAATAGTAATGGCTATATTATGTTATAACACATACATATGTATTGAATGTACTTATTTTAACCAATGCATTGTTTTGTTTTTTTTTTCTCACAAATAAGAAATGTTTTATAGTTTTTATTTGAAAAAACAGTGATTATACAATTTATTTACACCCCTTACACTAAGGGGTGTAACCAGGAGTATATTTCGTAACCTCTTACGATATAAGAGGGCCCCCCACAAAGTGTTTTATTACTTAATGCTTAAAATTTAATAATATATTTGTACATAAAATAGAATAGATTAGAAAGTCAATTAATTATTATTGACGTAATTACTAAATAAGTACAAGATTTTTTTTCTAATTATTTTAGTGTATTTTTAGTCACCTAATTATAAAGGAGAGATATCCAACCATTGCATTATTTTACTCACAAATAAATGTTTTGTGGTTTTTATTATAAAACTTAGATTAATTTATTATACACCCCTTAACCCAAACACTCCAAGGAGGATATTTCGTGACCCCTTATTTAAAGTGGACAAGCTTTATTAGTCAATGTTTTAATTACCCAGTATAAAAAAAAGATGAAAAATAAAAAACATCTATGCTCACTAGCTCTCTATAAAGAAGTAAAAAATAATTTAAATCAATGCATGAACGATTCGAGGTGTAACGCGAACGTAGTCGCGAGAAAAAGCTAGTAATTTATTAAATTATTTTATTTAACTCATTAATTTTCATTGAAAAGGAATTTTTGTAATTCGCCACTATATTAGTTAAAAACTAAGAAACTCATATCAAATTTAAGTTTTGCCATTTTGACTTATACTTTTTACAAAATCTGAACACATTTTAAAAGAAAAAAAGTTTTTGATATTTGTGTAGATTGACTACAAGTTGTATAACATAAATTTCTACGACCGGTCTACCTAGTGGTCTGCAGCATCGCCTTGTGGTGCAAACGTGGGCCTATTAATCTGTGACGTGACGCACAACAGCCAAGAAAAACAGAAGCGTGGCTAAGAATTTAGTAATTTAAAAAAAAGTCTTAGATACAGTAGTAGGTATTAAAAAGTTTTGTGTTTAAATGGGGTTTGCCTTTAACAGTTAAAAAATTATATCGTAAAGTGTAACTTTCCGTAAGAATTATTTATCTGTCATTGATCATGATCTGTCATCATGTTAACCTGATGTTTTGTATGTTATTTTGTTTTTTTCGAGTTTTTTTTGCTTGCTTGTTTTACGGATAGGTGCGATCGCTTAATTATTATTGATAATGTTTTATTTAATGTTAACACTACTACTTTTTCAGTGAATCTTTAAATCTGTTATTTTTTGTTAAGTTCGTTATTTAAACATATGTATGTAATACACTCATATTAACACTAATCATATTTTTACGTTTTTATTCATCATTTTCAATGCCCCCCCAGTTGCTCTTTGTAAAGGACTATGAATTTTTTGAAGCTTCTCTATTCTGTTAATGTCAATTTTTTCCAGACATGGTCCATATATAACGTTACAGTAGTTGAAATGGGATAAGACAAGTACTTCAGCTAACTTTTTCTTTAAAGTTTCCGAAAGTAACTTTCGATGCGGATATAACATTTTTAAAGAGATGTAAGACCTTCTGATACATTGAGAGACATGTTCCTTAAAGCGAAGATTATAATCTATAATTAATCCAAAATTCTTGGCAGATTTAGTAAATTGTAATTTTTGTTCAGCTAAACTTATTGACATTACGTTAGATAGAAAATCCCGGTGTTTACCAAATATCATAACAGATGATTTATCTGGATTTATTGCCAGGCCGTGATGATTTGAGACTTGTACTAATTTATATAAATCGTCATTTATTAACGTTTGAGCTAATGTCCAGTCATCGAAATTAAACGAAAATAAAAGTTGTGTATCTTCTGCGTAGCAGTGTGCATTAACATTATCTAGGTATGTAGAAATATTACTTGTATATATTGTAAAAAGTAAGGGTCCCAAGATAGATCCCTCTGGAACTCTACAACTAATAACTTCCCTCGGTGATTCCCCTGTAGTAGTTTTTACAAATTGCATTCTATTATTTAAATCATTTTCAATTAGACCGACTGCATTTTATGAGAAGCCTACATAATGTAATATAGATAGAAGTAGTTTATGACTTATTCTGTCAAAGGCCTTTGAATAATCTAATAGCACCAGTACAGAGTTTTTGCCCAAGTCACAGGATTTAATGATGTCATCAACTATGTTTAAAAGTGCCGTTGTGCAACTATATCCTTTTCGAAAACCAGATTAATTTATTGGTAAAATGTCGTTGCATTGCAAAAAATCACGTATTTGATTCTCCATAATTCTCTCCAACAATTTAGACAAACAAGGCAAGATACTAATTGGCCGAAGCTCATTTACAGAAGTTATATGATCATTTTTAGGCAAAGGTGTTATTCGCGCAAGTTTCCACGAATCAGGAAAAATATTTTCTAAAATACATGAGTTAACTATATTGGTAATAAATGGTATAATTCTTGGACAGCATATTAGTAACATATCAATATTAATTTGATCGGATCCTACAGCAGTGGATGTTATATTGTTAAGTAGTAAGTCAGTCAAGTTTTGAAAATCGATCGATATGTCACCAGCTTTAAATTTTCAATTTTAGGTAGCATTAGAGTCATAATGGAAGTAAAAAATGAGAAACCTCGAAACATCTCTATATAGTACTCGAGAAAAAAAATAGGATAACTTTCAAAAAGAAATGAGATCCCATTAGAAACATAGAATGTAAACAAAGTCTTGCAACGCAATTCTTCCACTATAAAAAGTTGTGAGATATAATGTAAAACCAAGGCAGTTTATTTTATTTAATTACTGTTTAAGCACCTATTCAACAATTTTGTTATAAATTGTTAGTATCAATATTAGACATCTTCATTTCTGTAATAATAATAATGGTTTTTGATGGGGTCATTATATCCTTAATATATCAATGTATTTTTTAATATAATAAATAAAACAAACCCAATTAAAATTTACTATAAGTAAACGTAAAATAAATTAGATGTAAAGTATATTGCCTTAATATAATTGAGAATACCGAACGTACCTATTTGTTAAATTGGTATTTCTAAATCTATTTGCCAAAGACCAATCAAACCTAGAAGTTGCACTAAACGTTACATCAATTTTCAAGCCAAAATTGCCGATAACTACAGATCAGGACCTCACTCAAGTTCGATTTACATTTTTGCGTGACTGCATGTGGGTATACGTCATGATTTTACGGATATGAACACGACCGTAAAGTTGGTGATTTTATAAAACTGTTAACTGGTAATAATTTTTAATGGATAAAATCTGTTAGTAAGTACATTATATACAGGGTGGCCCATCGAAAACGTTCCGCAAGGCATAACGGCCAGGGTATTCTTTTTTTCAAAAAATCCAAAAACACGTCAATTTTGTTTGTGAGTGGGAGAACTTTTGCTCTAAAAATGCTTGCAAAATCTTCAACCCTCTGAGCAGGGGTGTCATCCCCCAACTTTTTTCAAATGGGAAGGAGGGTCAAGTGGCGCCGCAATGAAAAGAGCTTTCTATTCTCTATATTTCCCCGCCCCGTTTTTGAAAATCGATCGAGTCATTAAGAAAATATGAAGGATTGAAATTTGAAAAGTTTATTTAAATATTTATCAGAGTAAATGATAAGGATAAATTCCTTCGACCAATTTGAGTTTTTTCTTATTATTTCTAGATGTTTACGCATTTTTCCACTTGCCACAAGGTTGAACGATCAGGTGCGGTAGTTGCTAGATAGCTGTTCTGTGATATTATGATATTTATGAGCACCATGTATATTATTAGAATAAACGTATTATTTTCTGTTATTTTTTTTATTTATGCAATAAAACAGCATCTTGTATACAAGTGGTTCAGAATGGTTGATCCACGGTTATTTTAGTTTCACCTGAAAACTACAATGTTGATTTTTCAAATAGATAAGTAACTGCAATTCAAGAACTTCTGATATTCAATGCTAATCCATGTAAGGGTATTATAGCAAAAGTTTAAGTTTTCATTACAGAAAGACTTAAAATTAACTATTAACTATATGTAGGGACACTGATGATGGTCACAAAAAACGATGAAGAAAAGTAAAATTTTACCTTCACTCAATAATGGCGTTGCGCGTTTTTGAAAAGGTAGGTTTTCAAGTGCTATTACGCGTTTGAAGACGCGTCCTATTCAGCATTAGCAGTAAAAAGTTAAAAGTTAAATCCAGTTAAAAGGAAGATTCTTTGGATTTTCTTGAACATTTAATCTCCATAACCTTCCATCGATCCATGTGTCACCTTCATGAGGTTGTCATTTACAAAAAAAAAATAGTTTTCTTTTGATTTTTCTTAATATGATATATCACTTATTGGAAGAGACTATACTGATAAAATAAGAAGAAACTATAACAGTAAAAATGTTTGCTGAATAAATACTCTTAAATAAAGGATAAACATTTTTGTTCCAAGTCCATATAGACATCTGGATTGCCATACTCTTAAAATCAAGAGAATTGCTATCTGTACAAACATAATGTATTGGACCATCCTATGATAACAAAGACAGATGAGCAAAAACTAAGCAAGGTTCAAAACCACACATCGTCTGCAAAATGGAAACAAACGAGGGCCAACATCAATTTTAAAAGAAGCCCTTATCCAGCTTTCGCTTTAATAGCCACCCACATCCCTTTAGGAAAACCTAAAAACACGATATTTCACTATCCGCAAAAGGAAAATACTTCTGCCGAAGGGCGCATACCTCCCCGACCGCAACACATCCGAAATTAAAACTCTTCGGAAAGCTAGGTAACGTATCTTGTTAGTAGGCAACATTAGTCAACCCTTTTCACCGGCCGACGGCAGAGACAGTCTCGGCCACACATCCACCCCCCTCAATCCCCGCAGTAGTCGTTCGCGGACACCGACACCCTGCGGAAATAATTTATTTTACCCTGGAGTCATCCATTGGCGCACCTTGGGAGAGGCTAAAAGTTGTAAAACCCTCCACCTCATAAATCAATAATATTCTATAGAAAAATAATCAATATTCTCTAGTTATATGACATCAAGTTAACTTGAAAATTACGATCGACAACATTTGTCTATGGGGGGTAGATGTAAAGAGAATTAACTTCGTATTTAAAAAGTGTCTATCACACTTTTTAAATATAGAGATAATTCACATTTACGACACTAGCTTCAGTTGGAGCAACAAGGACGTCACGGTACTTCATAGGATTATATCAAATGACTTAATCACCAATAAATCTTCCGATTCGAACCTCCTCAGTTTCAACATTTCTAAAACTAAAGCTTTGTCGTATAAAAACTCGCTGCAGCCTTTTGTACTTAACAACACCACCACTGACGTAGTAAAATCTGTAAAATTCTTACGGCTTGTTGTAGACAATTCTCTAAAATGGGACATGCATATCGATGCTTTGTCGAAAAAATTAAGCTCTGCCTGTTTTGCATTAAGATCTGTTTCTAACGAGCTTAACTTGTCAGTGGCTAGAACTGTTTATTAGGCACTTTTTGAGTCACACCTCAGGTATGCCCTTCCATTCTGGGGCACGTGTTGTGCGACTCAATTTGACCGTATTTTCAAGCTCCAGAAGGAAGTTGTTCGATATTCACTGGGACTAAACAGCAGAACTCATTTCCAGGACTTTAAAAAAATATATATTAACTCTTCCTTCCTTATTTATATTTGAATCCGTTTGCCTAATACGTAACCGTGTATCAGCTTCTCAAGAAAGGCCATCTCACACTTATCCACTCAGGAACGCGGAGCAAAATCTTTATCTACCTACTACAAGGCTTTCTACCCCGTAAATGAGTTATATTTTGATAATCGAATTTGATCTTGTAAAGACTGGTCTAATATTTGCTATTACTATATTTACTATAAACTTACTAAACATTTTTGAATCCTATTTTTATTTTTTTATTCTTTGAAATTGTAAAAATTTATAAATGCTTATTTTAAACAATAACACTGACAATGTAATTTGTATACTTGTTTTGTATTCTCTTTTGTTTGTTTACTTGTTTTGTTACTTTGTTTGTATTTTATGTACTTTACCTTTGTCTACAAATTGTAAATTTTTTTGAAAATAAAGGCATTTATTTATTTATCATAAACCGTACAATTAACATGGCATTGCATTAGCAGAAGTTCTAAGGATTGAAAGAAGGCACCAATATTCAGATATAATAGCAGAAAAAAATTCAAGAAAGATATATGATTAGATTAATAGGTTTGACTAAGTTCAGTTCGAACCCTTCATTTACAAGCCATTTCTGACTGTTTTTTTTTTCAAAGATATTGAGGATTATACGACTAATCTAATAAAAAGTGCGCTAGTATTCTCCAGTGGATTTTGGTGAAGTCAAAGAAAAATATCTGTCACCTCAGCTAGAGAGAAATGTGTTTTTTCAACCTCCATTCCACGTCTTCAGTCTCATTTTTGATCCGGGAAACTTTTTCCTTCAAGGGAAGAGACTGAAACACAAATTCTTTCTTTTTTAGAGTTTATCTTTCTTAATATTATATAGAGTCTGAAATTCTTTATTAGTTTCCTCAAAGACGTCTTGGTTTGAGAATCTATCCATATCTGATTCTAGATCATTTGACAGTTGCAACAACATTTTCAGCTGACATATCTTTTTCTTTGGTTTCACCAAAATCTTGATGTACCTAAGAGATGATGGGCTAAAGATTATAATCTCCAATTAATGATATAGCTTCTATTTAAATTAAAAAAAATGAAATATTTATGATATTATGTGATGTAACTGTGATTGTATTAGAATATTGAGGATCAGACATAGATCTTAGGACATTTGCTTCAATTATTCTTCAAACAAAAAATAAGATTAATTATGTTATTGTTAGATTTTCTAATTCCATTAAACGTTTCAAGTCCAGTAATTTCCAGAAAATATAAGCCGTTTATGTGAATATTTAAATCTATTTTTACTAAAAATATTATGGATTATAAGATGTGGATCCAAGGAGTAAGCCGTTGTTAAGTTTTTTAGGTTTACATGTACTCTCTCCCTGAAATACTTGGATATATCGGTTACTTAGCATGTTGTTGATAACTCGAGCTATAGTTTGACAAGGAAGTGCTTTAAGTAATTTATAAACCATACCATCTCTCCAGACTGTGTCGTAAGCAGCTGTTAAATCGACAAAAGCTATGGAGATTTTAAGCTTAAGTTGGAAATTTCCTTCAATGTGAGATGTAAGTGCTAGGACTTGGTCACAGCAACTGCGTTTTCCTAAACCTGCCTGCTCATCTGGAATATGGTCTAAGATACTATCATTTATTCTATTGAAACTAAGTCGCTCTAGGAGCTTATAGGTATAACTAAGAAGGGCTATGGGTCGATAATTCTGAGATTGATCTTTCAGATTGATTTCAGATTTTCCTGGTTTTAACACAGCTATTATTTTAGTTTTCTTTAATTCCTTTGGAATGTTGCCGGTTGATAAAATTCTCGAGAAGAAACTAGAAAGCCACTTGAGGGCAGGTTTTCCAGCGTAAATAAGGAATTCTGGATGAATGTTGTCATATCCAGGAGCTTTGTTCGGCTTGATGTCTTTAGTAGCTGTGACTATGTCTTCAATTTCGAAGGGCTGTGAATATTCCGAGATATGGGAAGTGGTTGTTCTACTCTTTCAATTTCCTCTTAATCTCAATTGTGTGCTCCTTATCACGTCAGGACATAAAGACAGTTAAAGACAGGATATAAAACAGATAAAAGATGGCGATGTGATTGAAGATATCCATAACCACCAATTTTAATCTTCGAAAGGATACTGCGTAATAAGGAGAAAACAAGTGCCGTTTCTAGTAGTATTTTTAAATCTTAAGCTTCATTCACTACCTCGCAATTAGTGGAATAAATTAGTGGTTTCAATTAGTGTAGAAGTTTGTTCCTTTAATTTCAATGTAAGCGTTCAGAATGCCAAAATTAGTGGTAGACATTTTCAATTAGTAGAAAAAGTTATCAAACTTTTAACTTTTCCACTAATTAACCTTCAAAATTTGCGAGAAATGTTATTTTGGCCTTTGATTATCTACCGTACGTCAAGAGAAAGTGTTGTGGTTAGAAATCAAAAGTTGATTATTTTATAAGCTAATTATTAGGCTTTCTCTATGGATACAACTGACTAACGCAAGTTGTTGCCAGGATATTCTGTTAATCTTAATTGTATTTTTTAAACATTGTGAATGATCCTAAACTAAAAAGTATAGAGTGTAATTGAAACCAGTAATTGCGAGGTTCTGAATGAAGCTTTAAAATAATTTTAACCTCCTGGAAAGCAACTGGACACGCCACTGCTCTAGTGAAATACCTGGCCAGTACCCCCTGTCCAGTAACGGGGCCGAATTTAAATTTGTCACGGGTCGATTGGAATGCTACTAATTTGCACCGTGGATGTGTCGGATAGAGCCAGAGACACATTCTTAGGACCGGATAGCTTCCCTTCACGATATTTTTCTCCACGTTCTGGAGCGTGGCGTGGCATATTGTTCATTCGGGACGGGATTGAGGTTATTGTGTGTTTCGTTATATTAATTGGATTATTCGGTTGGCAGTATATCATTCCTACTAGCCATTTGTTTTTGATTAGATAGTTCTGGTTGAACGTTGTTTAAAGATATTAAAGATTTGTAATTATTTTTTTTTGAAATTGGCTCGTAGCGTAAATTATATACGGATCTCGGATGACAATGTAAAGTACCGAGTGATCCAATTATAGTGAATGTCGGCTGTAATTAGGGAACTGTTAACAATAAAAATTAAGAGGAAAAATAGGTATTTAAATTATTATATTTCTCGAATGGCTGTAAATAATGTTCAGGTATGAAAGTTATTACGGCTGCTAGGGGCCGTAATAGCAACACAAATGTGAATATGTTCTCTGAAATTTACGTAATTGTTATGATTACGTAACATTTTTTATAAGAATTTAAACTATACAGGGTGTTCCTTAATGACATGCTAATATTTAAGGATGTGATTCTTGGACCTATTCTAAGAAAAAAACTTTATATGAATATATGTCCTAAACATCCTAAACTTTTTAGATAAAGGGTGGTAAAATTTTCTTTTTTTTTTCAAAATATCTCTGATGGTATATTTGATATACGTCTTCCATGCATCAAAATGCTTATTTTGATATACAAAAAAAAAGTTTCATTTCTTAATTTCCTTCCAGCCGATGCAGAAATGATTTCCACACAACAGTCACCGCGTCACATTTTCACCGATTTGAACCGGAAATAAACTGACTTCAATTTCTAAGCAAAAACTATGCGTCGGACGCAAAAAATCAAGAGACAAAAAATGTTTAGAGATGAATGAAGATTTTGAAAATAATTTTTATTTTAAAAGAAGTCAGTTTTTTCTCCCAAAATATTCAATGTAAAACCCGTATGGACGCACTGGTTGAAGTAAATAAAATTCTTTGTACACCAAAAAAGCTATTTTGATGCATAGAAGATGTGGATCAAGTTTCCTATAGATATCTGTAATAAAATCAAAGATATTATGAAAAAAAAGATTTAGGAAAATTTACCGCCCTGTATCTCAGAAATTAATGTGTTTAGGGCATACATTCATATAAAGTTTTTCTCTTAATAGGTCCAAGAATCACGCCCTTAAATATTGGCATTTCATTAAGGAACACCCTGTATTTAACAACAAGAGCGCATTTAAATTATATCTAATAATAATAGTAATAAAATAAAGAGCAAACCAAGACATGAGATTTTGCTACAGGAGGTGTTCGAAAGGTCGACCGTCTTCCCTTATGCACAGACAGACGGGACCATTTCTAAACATTTCTCTGGGAATTCATTAACTCAGTGGGGGTGAAAGATACCCTCGTATAACCGCTACATACTTCTAATTCTTGTCTAGAGACAAATAAGAACCTTTAGTCTTCTTCAAAGATAAAAATTCATAGACGCTAAGTCCGGCGGCCTTGACGGCTAACGGCTGGGATTTTGGTTAGCTATTCAATCGCGAGTATTCTCAAAATTGGCTGCACAAAATTGCTGATAATTTCAGCGTTCTGAGGTGATGCCTCCTCGTTTTGCTGGAAAATAAGTTTTCGAGTTCCATTAGGGGCCCAAATCATCAATCCAAATTCAAAAAAGGATCCAAAACCTACCAGTTAAAAGTGGCGAATTTGAAGTGTGCTATATTTTGAAAAGGTAATTTTAAGTTCTTGTTTTTTGATAAAAACTGAGCTGCAGACACCGATGTTCCTATAGAAAGGGTGTTTTTCTTTAAAATTTACCAATTTGGCCCACCCTGTACAGTAATTAAAATTTCAAAATCGATTTTAAAGTTTTAGAATAAAGGCTAATTTATTTCTGACCATATTTTTATCGCGCCCTACAAGCAAACTAAAAACGGTTTTTATCTTTTTGCTCGATAAGTTACGAGCCGACGTACAATTCAAATTATCAAATTAGGACGGCTATTTAGAAACAAACAAAGAAACACGGATTTCGCTCTATGCCAATTATAGCCTGGCAACATGCAGCGGGCCCATGCCCCGCATGCAACACTGGGGTGTAACACTTACTCGTTTTTCCGCAGTAAAACGCCAATTATTCCGATTGTTTTCCAATTTGTCTAATAGTGTGTGTGAGCTTGGGCAAAAGGCGTAACAGGAAATGCATGCATTCGGCCATTTTCGTCGATTGTTGCGGGGCTAAAGACGGTCTAGAAGTCGATATTTATTACCTACCGATTGATAATTGCAGGTGGGTGGAGTTTCTTAAGCTAGTAAATGGGAAAAAACATATAGAGCTTAATCTACAAAACATAAAATATGTCTTTTTAACATAAATATAAAATACTTCTCTTTTTTTTCTTTTAATATGAATTATAGACCAGCATTTTTCAGACGTCATTTACGTTTTTCTAAAATATATTCAGGATAAACCTTTACAAAAAAAATTGGTGCCAGGAGGCACGTATAGCCGCCCATACTAAAATATGTTAATAAAAAGTTGGTAGGCAGTTCTTTTAGTTTCAAAGTAAAGGAATTTTTCCAATTTTTTTTAATCTCAAAAACTGCGACTTTGACTGATTTTGATGTTATTACAAATTTTGTTCCAAATATTATTCCTAATCTTAAATTGAAAACCGCGTTTCGCTAGCTACTGTAATTTTGGAGTTAAGATTTTTCAAAACCAACCAACCCCCCACCCCCACCAAAAACTAATAGCCAGATTCTCGGCTGCCACAGTATTTTTGTGCCAAATTTGGTTACCATGAAAATATTTTGTATTTAGGTCATTTATGACCGAAATAACTCATTTTGAGTGAAACTAAAAAAACTTTTTTTTGTCGATCTTAATAGCCTACCATACTTGTTGGTATGGTCGGCTAAAAAATAGAATGACTAGGAAAATTTCCTAACAACCATTTTACATTGAGTGTCTTTAATTTTTAAACCCAATTTCAATGCTTTTTTGTCCAGACACAGTTAGTTATGCAGTGTAGACAAGCAGTTAGAATAGTCTAGACAACTAGACAACTTTCAACAATATTATAAAATTTTAATGACGCATTTCATATCTTAGAATTTGTTTTATTTCACACTATTTACTTGTCATGCTAAAATTTCCTTTCTCTTTGTTATATGTGGTTAAGTATAGTTTCAAAAAACACCTTTTTCCCATGAAACCTTCCTTAAATAATGGTCTTTCATTCATGTTTTAGTATTTTTGGAACTATCTATTTTATCTGGGTTACTTGTTACTTACCTCAATGATCTGTACTGAACAACGTAAAATTTCTCAACCACTTATATAATATTTAGGTTAATTGATGTTATAATTTTTATACTTTTATATTTTTGTTCTGAAATTCTTATGCAACTAGTCAACTTCTAAACATATAATTGGATTTGAAAAAGTATGATATAAATAAATAAATTAGCATTCTATCTAATTACATTATACTGTTTACTATATGCTTTTACCTGCCAAATTGAGCACAATAGTACCATCCTTTACTCGAAGTCATTCATGACACTTTGACCCTACTGTAACTTTTGGATAACGCAAGAAACTAAATTTTTAGTGACCAAGAGGACACACTATAATTGGCTATATTGCCAAAACATATGATTATATGTTATAGTTTTTGAATTATTGCTAGTGAATAGTAGCGTTGTTCCTTAGCTTGAGATATCAAAATCCTTTGAAAATCCGAAGATTTTTGATATTTAAAATTAAGGAAAATCTTTCATTTTTCTCGATCGTAAGTTTTGACAAGTTTTTTCTTCCTTCTTTCTGAGAAACTTAGACCGTTGGAGGATTCTTATTCCAAGTTACAGATGAACTATTTCAGGTTCTTGAGTTCCACTTTACATTGTTTTTCACTTGAGAAGCAGAACGGTTCTGATCCAGTTAGTGGAGTGCTCGCTCCTTTTCTAGCTAGATCGTTTGCTTTTTCATTGTCTATAGCACAGTAGATGAATATCATCATCATTTAGCTTATTTCGTCCACTGCTTAACAAAAGCCTCCCTCAACTCTAGCCATTTCTTTCTATTTTATGCCACTTAAATCCAGTTTCCAGCCACTCTCTTAATATCATCTGTACATCGACTAGAAGGTCATCCTATGCTTCTATAGGTCCGTATCTTGGTGTCCATTCCACATTTTTTGTCCACCGTCCATCTGTTATCTTAGCCACATGTCCTGCCCAATTCTATTTAAGATGTAAGGCAGAAATTACCGCATTCCTTACTCCTGTCCGATTTCGTTTGGTATGTTTGGGTTAACCCTAACCTAACCAACTCCTAACTAACCTTTCCATTTTCCATTGCATTATCTGTATTCTATGTATGTTCTTTTTTGTTAAAGTAAATGGTTTCAGCTCCATACGTGAGGAGACACATTGGCTAAAGACCTTCCTTTTTAAACATATTGGAAGGTAATATAAGGATAACATTAAAATTGGGCTAAACGTTGGCAACGTTGACAGACATCTGGCGTAAATTCTTTATTTTGTTTTTTGTGGTTATATATAATTGTTTTATTATCGTTGTAAAAAGTGATGTGCGGTATTTTCCATACGGAAGAAATTTTCTGTGAAAAATTAAGGTAAACTAGGCAGTCGCAAAAATGTAATAGTGCTTGTTTTTCATTTTTGCAATATAATGAAGTCATAGCAAAAGTTAAGCATGCAAGAGAAAGAAATATTAAGGAACCTAGTGACTATGAACTTATTAAACGTTTTGATATATGCTTGAAGTAGGAGATTCGAAAAAACGAATAACTCCAGTTAAAAAAAAATTCAGGCATACATTTATTTTGTCCACCATGAAGAACTTTATTAAAAAACCTTGTACTAATAAGTAATCTTATGTTTATGAATATATTTTTTTAATTGTTTTGTACACTTTAAAATATTTACTATGTTTTCCCTTTTAATATATTTAGAAGGTTATAATTTGTCGTTGTTTTCTATAATTTTTATTAAATATACTGAAGAAGTAAATTGTAATTTTATGATATGTGGATCAGCTTGAATATTGAGGTGATCCAATATTTTTAAAAGTTGTATTTTCTCTAACTTCCACCAATATTCTTCCTCACCACACTCACCCTGTACAATAGAATAACTTTTACAGGAAACATTCAGTAAATGTTACTTTCACTAGTGAATGTTAGAAATTACTAGGAAGAGTTGACAAATCTCTTTAAAATACCACATTGTCATACACTGGTCCAATGCGTAATTGGTGACATTTCCTACTGAATGTTTACAATCACTAAATTTCCGAGTTTCACTGTCGTGAAAATCGAATTCAAATTATCATATTATAGCTAATATACAGCGCTACATTTCTCAGAAAATGTGAAACTATATTTGAAAAAGAAACCGCCGTATTGGCATAACGTCCAGTCACAAAAACTCGTTAAGTAATCCTCCGGCATGATCTGTACATACCATTACGCCAAAAATTAAACATGCAATTAAACCCGATCATTACAATATTGCATACCGCCAGTTTTCACTCGACTATCAATTATGTAAAGTGTAAATTTGTTAAAAGAAACAACGGTTTAAATTAATCCCGCCGAAGAACGTCAGTATCGAACCAAAATGTCGAGATTTTTTCCAGCCCCCTCTCGTTAATTTCTTAATGCATAAAATTAAAATGTTTGAAATTGCGGTAAACCGGTCAGGAATTTTTTCCTTTTCTTTCAGTTTCTTTCTCTATGTCCGTTTCTGTCTCACAGTTCGCATTATCTAACACAAAACAATCAGTTTCTTTTCAGGTGACTTATTACAGTAAATAATTACAATTCGGTTTTTGATTATTGTAAATAAAATTTCTTTTTGTTTTCTTCGTCTTTTCCGCAACGAGGTTTTTTTCACTAACTGTTTTTTGAAATTGAATCAGTAAGTATCGTTGAAAGCAATGAACGAGGTTGTTTTTATTAATGGCGTTATGTGGAAAATGGTTAAATTATTTTATTTCCTGTTCCTATAGTGAGACCACATTAAAAAGAAACAAAAACTACAAGTAATTATTTTCATAAGTCTTAATATTGCAATCTTGCATATCTTCATTATCATTTTCAGCTTATTCAATCATTTCCAATAATTATGGTGTAGCCACCCTCGCATATTTAGATAGTCTCTTTGTAGTTGGGCCCATTGTTGTCTATTGTTAGCTATGCGGGCCCAAATTATCCCTGCAAATTTCCTTATATCATGGTTCCTTCTCAGTCTGGTCTTCCTCTAGGTCTCTTGATTCCTCGTAGGTACCATGCTGTAATTTTTGTAGTCCATCTATTATCCGTTCTTCTTGGCAGGTGTCCTGCCCATTGCCACTTGAGGGATTTGATTCTGTGGATGACATCTATTACCTGGGTCTTTTGTCGTATCCACTCTATTCTTTTACGGTCTCTCTTGGTTATTCCCGGCATATTTCGTTCCATTGAGCGTTGTGCGACCTGCAGTTTCCTTATAATGTCCGTTTTAAGTATCCAGGTTTTGCATACATAGATCATGACCAATGTGTACTACCAACATTGGTCGAATGTTTTCTTCTTTAGATTTAGATTTTTAAATTATAAATTTTTCTTTAGAAATCTACTTATAGAGTAATTTTACTAAAAACCTCTAAATACCAATCAACCAATAATAATTTTATTCATAAATACATTTATAATCAAATACGTTATTCCATCTTTCAGAGTTATCTATGGGTCAGTCTACAGAAGATTTGATTGGCTCAATTGGGTAGAGACATTCATTGCCAATCCGTTGAAGAAGATTAAAATTCTGATTATGATGAAGAACTACCAATGTTTCTTTTCGTGCCAATGGTTGACACGAAAAAGTGTTTATATAGTGCCTAAACGGCAGCTATTGGATACACGTTTATCAAACTAAATCAGCCTTTAAAGACATTTTAAGCAAAAATCCGATGTATTATCTGAGTCTAAATTGTAAATTTATACTGTAGAGAAAACTTGATTTTAATGATTATGAATCTTAATGTTTTTGCAGATCTACTTTGAGATATTTTATATTATATTTACTTGGATTTCATTCCATTGAGAGAATGGAACTGAGATATATCGTATCCCATACAATCAAAAAAAAATGACTTTAGATTTGGTTTGGATATGTAGATCGCTGTCATTTTTTATGCGAAATAAGTAAAATATTATTATAACCCATTGAATAAAAAAACAGGGAAGAATAGTAAATATATTTTGTTACTGCTACAGTAGAAAAAAACTACGCCATTATAACCTTTTGGAAACACTATATTTGTCAGTTTCATTTGAAATTTCTCTTGAAAAATTTAAAGCCTGACTGAAACGGTCCAAGTTCAGTTACCATATATTATATGGCGGCTTAACAGATATGTATATACATATACTTGCATAGATGTTGCTCGCGTCTCACGTTTACGTTGTTTGTATGAATAGGTATGAACTGTTCTATCAAAGTCAAATTGGAAGGCTTTGTAGCATCTAAGTAAGTTGGCAGCCGGCCTACTTACTTTGATGTTAAAAAACTCGACTTGGCTAGAATAGTCAATACTATACCAGCGGCGTACAAGTGAAATGAGCCCACCAATATTATAAGTACAGTTATACAGGGTGTTACAAATTCGAGGTACGAGCATTGGTAACTCGGTAACCGTAATAGATAAGAACATGGTTAAATTGGGGCAAAGTTGCCGCTTTGGGATGTTCATCGAGATGCCGTCAAAAAAGTTTTAAAAATTTCAAGGATTGCTGAGTTTTTTGGAAAAAACGGATATTTTTTTAAAATCAGTTTTATTTTTTCCTGTCGACACTTTTTAGAAAATCAAAAAACTAATTGCACATTCTCATAGCCACTTTATTAGGGCTATCTAACAGTATTTTTAGATTTGCAAATCAGCTGATAATTTGTGAGATACAGAGGCCAACTTAATTTTTTTAAATACGGACCTGCATTTTTTATTTCAGATTTTGAGAAAACTAACTTGCTATCCTGAGTACAATGATATGCCACACTTAATATTTTTTTTTTGGTTTTGGAAATTTGGACACAATTTATTTAAACTAATTTCAAGTTCGGCTCTGTTTTTTTAAAATATTTAATATATTCATCGTTACAATATTGCTAAGCTTTCAAACTTAACAGTGACGTGGGTAACGGAAAATCAAATGCAATAAAATAATAAAAAATAATATAAATAAAATGTAATATAAACGATCAAATAATTTCCCCGGAAGATGGATCTACCATTTCCAAACGGTAGAGCAGTATAATGGCTAGCGAGGTACCTGGACCGTCTGATGATGTCAAGTAATTCGACAGGTCCAAATTTTACAAAAAAGTGAAATCAACACATCTCTGCAGTTACAATAAAGAGTACAAAATGCATTCAAAAGTATAAGAAGATCTTTTCAAGAGCTGTAAATAAAATCGAACGAAAAATAAATTTGTGCAATAGGGCGGGTGGTAACCCTTTCGAACATGTAGACTATGTAAAGTATTAGAAACTAGTTTGTAGAAGTTCATTTATTCATGATAACTACGATTAGATTATGAAAATTATTAGTTCGTACACTGAGAATTTCAAATTCACAATAAGAAAAGTTAAAAATAATATCTTTAAATTGCTGATCTGGATATTACTTATTTGAATCTTTCAGTTGGCTCAATTTTCCTTATTCAATGTTAATTAGCATTGATCAATATTGTTGCGATAAATATAATCAGATTAAATAATTTAAAAAACAGAGTCGGACTTGATTTTTTTTTAAATTATAATTAAATAGTTTTGTTGCTGTTAAGGTATCCAAAACAAAAAAAAAATATAAAGTGTGGCATATTATTGTACTCAGGAGACCGAGTTCTTTCAAAATTTGAAATAAAAAATGCAGCTCCGTATTTAAAAAAAATAAGTTGGCCTCTATATCTCACAAATTATCAGCTAATTTTAAAATCTAAAAATAATGCAATATGTTTTTCGATTTTCTAAAAAGTAACGACAGGAAAAAAAAAATTAGTTTTCAAAAAAATCCGTTTTTTTCCAAAAAACTCAGCAATCCTTGAAATTTTTGAAAACTTTTTTGATGGCATCTTGGTGAACAGCCCAATGCGCAAGTTCGCCCCAATTTAAACATCTTCGTATATATTACGGTTTCCGAGATAATAATGCTCGTACCTCGAATTTGTAGCACCCTGTATATGGCAGCATCCAAGTGCACTTGGTTCAAGTACAATTGGACCGTGTTATCATATTAATTTAGCTTATTCCGTTCACTGCTGAACAAAAGCTTCCATCAACTCTAGCCATTCCTTTCTAGTTTGTGCCTCTTGAATCAATTTCCAGCCACTCTCTTAATATCTATCTCTAACTCTCCATCGACTAGGAGGTCGTCCTCTGCTTCTATAAGCTTCATGTCTCGGTCTCCATTCTACAAGCCTCTTTGTCCACTGACCATCTGTTATCCTAGTCACATGTCGTTTGTTCATCCCGCTTTTAATGTATGGTAAGCTCTTCTATGTTTTCCATAATTGTTTTTTTTCATAATATGTAAACCTGGAAGGACATTGTGTCAGAATTTTAATTATCATGAGATTATTGATATACCTTAGCAAGAGGTTTTTAAAATAGTTACCTGTGCAGCACTCGATCGTTTCTACATTAAATTAATAATATTTTTTTGTTCATTTACTCCTTTATTCTTTTTATTCAGTGTTATATTCAAATAAAATGGGATTTTCCCTTAAAAGGTTTTACTAAACTTTCTTCATACATATGCACTTTGTATAACTATAATTCAGGACTGTATCTATTTTTATTCCCGAGACACCGCTAATGTACATAAACATTCGCTTGTGCCAAGACCACAAAAACCTTGGCCGAAAGTAGTAGCGTGCATGTACGCTGGCAATATATTTTCAAGTAGTCCCTTAACCTTTTCCTTATCTACCTTTTAAATTATTTTATTTGAGTTATTGTTAAAACGGAGACATTTCTATGCTACGTCGTCGTCTAGAAAATATGAATATTAAGTTTAAGCATTCGTTGTTCCTTCTTACTTTTGTTTTGAAAAAAGTTTAACGTTTGTGTGCTGTTTAAATTTAATCTTAGATTTTTTTTATTTTTATATAGTTTAGATACGTAATATATTCGTGACAAACATTCAATAGTGTTTAAAATTTTAAATAAAAGGTTTTATCTTAGTTACCTATATTAGATTAGATTAAATAAATGAGATGGCTATTGGCCTGTTCCACTTGGACCATTTCAGATCAATTGTGGTCCACTTCTGATCCCTTAAGTCAGTCCTATCCTTTACAAAAAGTCTAGCAACTTGGAGACTCAACTCTCCATATCTCGATCTTTGTCAATGGTCTGTCATTACCTAGTACAATGGACCGCACATTTTCCAGGCTGTAGCACCGACATCGACAGAGCACATTTTGTTCTGTCGTCTCCTCGTCAGTTTAACAAACCCTGCACATGGCTTCGTCCGTCCTCGATCAGCATTAGAGGCTTATTAAGCTTACAAGACCTACTTACCTTACTACTCGTAGGTAAGTACATCTACTACAGTTTTGACTGCATATCTAGGTGTGTGTCTTGGCGAATGTTCTACTATAACCTTCTTCTCCTCTTTCTACCCTGGTCAATTTCTCCACCATTCTATAGATTTGTTAGCCACCTACAGTTTTGTAGTCATTCTAGTGACTGCTTTCGCAACGTCCCAGAGGGGTTCTAGGCCTATAAATGGCATGGATGAGCTTTGTTGTTTCGCCGTTTTATCTGCATTTTCGTTACCCTTGTGACTCTTGTGTCCTGGTACCCAGACCCTAAAAAAGCTAAGAAAAGCATTATAATCAACTGGATACTGTACTTAGGTACCAATATCCTCTGGTTGTATGCTAGGAAGTAAATTTTCTTATATATCTTCATCGATAGGTTTGTAGCTTTTGAATAACAGTCTAGGTAAAGCATTTAGCTCATTAGCTAGCTCAGAATTAGAATTATTAGGGTTAAGAAACTCGCATTTTCATTGGAGGACATCGTCATATTTATTTCAAACCAATAATCAACAAGAATATTCATATAATTTAACAAAATTATTGTAAACAACAACTGTATATACCTTTGATTAAAAAGATAAATCCAATTGTTGGTTAGGTTCAAAAATGTTTCTCTTCTTAAGTAAATTTAAGCGTTAACATTATTAGGCTTTTGCATAAAAGTGTGTATTTCTGGTGGTATTCCACAAAATTTGCAGGCTATTAAGGAAGCAGAAAATGTACAGATTACAGAAATAAATTGAAAATAACATTTATAAAAATTATTAATTAATTATTAAACAGTGTTTATATTAAAACAGTGTCATTATATATACAATATATATATATATATATATATATATATATATATATATATATATATATATATATATATATATATATATATATAATAATATATATATATATATATATATATATATATATATATATATATATAATATATAAACAATACAAGTTTATATTAAAACAGTGTCATTATATATACAAGTATATATATATATATATATATATATATATATATATATATAATTATTATATATATTATTATTATTATGTACATACATACAGCTATTACATATTATATTACATACATATACATACATTATTACATACATTACATTATTATTATTATATTGTTATATTACATTGGCTACACATACACATTATTATTATTATTATTGTTGCGCTGTACATACATATACACATATTGTTATTACATACACATATATACATACATATTGTTGAGCATATTGGCTATTGTATACATACATATGCTATGTTGCTTTATATATATATATATATATATATATGGTCATATGTTATATATGTCATATTCATATATATATATATGCATATATATATATATATATATCTTTTTATATATATATATATATTATATATATATATATATATATATATATATATATATATATATATATATATATATATATATTATATATAATATATAAACAATACAAGTTTATATTAAAACAGTGTCATTATATATCAATTTTTCAAACATGTCTTTCAACTCTTCCAATTTAATAGCTGTTAGTAAGAAGTTTCACTTCAAGTATGCGCACATAGGACACACACTATTTTTTTCTGATAGTTTTTATATTATTTTGAATTTGTTTTATTAACGAGATTTACTTTCAAGAACATCATTCATATGGATATCATTATAAACTTGCATCTGCATGCCTTAAATTTTCATTCTATCTAGCCACCCATCTAGTTATATATCGTGAACCATAGAACTATTTCTACAGCTAAGAAATAACGAAACGGCAATGTCCCGAGATTTGTCAGAATGTCAACCGGAGTCACGAGTCTGTGTAATACAAATATAACCTATACATGGTTCTCAATTACCCACAAACGTGAACCTAATAGTTCTCTGTCAAAAACAGAACTAGGTTTATTGTATAAGATGTTCTTGTTAGAGATAACTGTATATGTTTTTGTTTTCTATTTACTCCTTTCTATTTAAAAGATAAACTAATTATAATTATATTAGGTGTATCATCTAAAAACGAAAGTGTTATTGAAGAGTGTCTGTATTTAGACATTTTGAAGAAAAAATTTTGAAAAGCTGAAATTATTTAAATGCATGGATTATTACTATTAATTCTCTAAATACCACATCAGTGATTACCAAGAGCTTTTTGTGGTTCGGCGTCGTAAACAATCGTCCGCGCACTTTTGAACTTTACCTTTCATCTCTTTCATTTTTAGGGGTTTGAACTGTTGGTTTCAAGAAATATTCGCTACATCCGAAAGGAATTTATGAAATATTCAACTTAAGGCTCATAGAGACCTCAGAATGTTTATGTTTCTCTTTTAGGACGATGAATTGAGAACAAAGTATTGCATTTTTCTTTTCTGGAGTTTTTTAGTTGAAATGAACTTTAGTAAATTCCCAGATAACCTAAAAGATCAAAGGCTATTTTTGTCCGGTCTCTCAGGTAAACGTATTCATTAATTTCAGTTACTGTTTGATGTGTACAAAGGTTTGTATCAACAGACATTTTTTATATTGTTTTTGTATTGTACTAGGGTTCTTTTATGTCGTCAAAAAACAGAGACTCGGCACTCAAATTCCCGGTACTTTTGGTACTTTCAAAAAATCATTTTTTGTTGTATGTGAAAATCTTTTGATACTCTCTAGGGTTGAAATTAATTTCTCCTAAAGTGATGCTATTTATTATTGCCCTTCTTTTCTCTGTTGAAGTTGTTATAATGTCTAATAGCGATTATTAAAACTTAAATATCATATTTTTTATTTAGTTTAATCTTATTTAATGTATTAGTTACACCATCAGATCGAAAAAAAAACCGGCGTCAAAGACAGCTGGGAAATGATAATTTTAGCGAGCCCTACATGTCATTTACTTGACCCGTACTCTTCCTTATTTTTTTAATGGCACTTACTGCCATTTGGCCCTTAAGAAGGTTGTAATTTATTTTATTTGAGTAAAAATGATTTTTAAAGGGTGTAGTTTTTAATTCGAGGTAAATATTTTTTTGGAAATAGATTTTTTTGTTTGGAAACGTTTTATGTTTTTTAAGCTTTCTATGGTACAGTCAATTTTTGACAAGCTTGATTTTATGTCAATTTTTGACATGTGTGGTTTTGAATTTCTTGTAGAATTTAAAAAATAGAAAGCGTAAAATATTTCAAAAAGAAAATTAATCTGGAAATAGACTTAACTTGAAATATTCAAATATGTATCTAAATTAGATCATGCAAAACGTTTAATGAATCATTCAAAATCAATCATATCATCTGTGTCATTCACTTCAAGATCACTGTGTCTTTTTTTCTTCGATTGTATGGCATATTAGGCTTGGAGCAACGAAATATTCATTGATAAGGATTACAAGCTACAAAAAAATCAGAAACTGTTTTGTTTTCATTTTTTCTTTTCAAAAACAAGCGTCTAGAGTTCATACCAAATAAACTTTTAGTCATGTGATTAAGCTTAACCGGCACAGCGTTGCCCACTTTTATATATTTTCTTTTAATCAAAAAAACAGTTATTATTTACATCAACCAAACTCACCTGCTTAACAGCACTTAAAGGACATAAAGAGCCATTACTACCGGTTTCCCGTTCAAAATATTCTAATAAAGTTGCGATGAGTTTTTTTTACGGCTATTAAGCTATCTTGTACACTTCGCATTTAAAGAGGTTCTAAAAAGAACAATGTTCGACTGCAAGGCCTGCTAGTAAACAAGTTTAAGCTTAAACTATCACAACACTATTTATTTAAACCAAAAACTCGTAATACAAACCTAAAGTGTCAAATAAATAACGAAAATAAACAAATAAAAGCGGCAACTTGACATTTTTTACAGCAGAGCTACCACTTGAATCCCCAGCGCGAAATTTAAATTCCAGTTAGTCAGCACGGCGCCGAATATGTCCATAGTTGGCAACAATGAATTTAAAAATCGCGCCCTCGATTACGTAACTAAAAGTTTAATTGATATGAAATATAGATATTTACTTAATACAGTTTACCTAAAGTGTATTTTTTAGATTAAAGGCGGGCGGCCACTGCGAGCGAAACTAAACTAAGCCAAACGAAGATAAGATTTGTAAAAATCAGCTCCCATACTTGCATTAAATGCATCAGCGGCCACTTGAGCGAAACTAAACGAAAATATATGAACGAAGATTCAAATCGTATATAGTTTAGTTTCGCTCGTTTTAGTTCGTGACAGGTTCCAGCGAATTTTTCGCAGCGACTAATTCTATGATAGCAGAGACACAATACGAAAACGCAGCTAACTACTAAGAAAAAATCGTTCCCAGTGGCCGATGAAACTTATTTTCGTTTAGTTTCCGTTTCTTTCTATATTCTTAGCTTAGTTTATTTTTGTTCGCAGTGGCTGCCTGCCTTAATATTGAGCTAATAAGATAACGGTGATAGGTGAAAACTGTGTCACTACCATGCCATAATAATTTAATGCAAAACAGAAGCCTTATAAAAAATGTTCATTATATTTTTTTAAGGAAATACTTCGCGATAGTGTAAAGCCTTTCGGCCGAGGTAACAAATGTAAGATCGACGTGGAGAGGCGAAACTGGGCGACAAAAAGCCGCACAAAACCCAAACTATGGTCCTTCCTTGAGCCGCGCTCTGCCGCGCCGCCGAAGGAAGTCGTTCTCTAATCTACATACAAGGGTAAAAAGCGTTCGTCGGTCGCTCGGACGAACACTGCAAACTACTGGCGGCTAAGGGTTGTTTTAGGCTAAGCAATCCGGCGGAGAGGTCCATTAATCTTGCCTCATCTTGTCCCCTATTGCATATTCACGTCCACACATCACGAAAGCCCGCAGAGAACGAACGATAGACCGGAGCGATGATATCGATATTTAGTTGGATAGTTGATACTAGGTTGTAGATTGTAAGTTGTGTGAAGGGGGAAGTTAATCACCGTAACCTTATAGATCTATTGTGTCCTCCTTTCTTAAATTATCTTACTCATCACAAAGTTTCTTAGGGCCTTCACAAAAGCCTGTATCTGATACGGTTTTGCAGTTATATTATAGTCGTACCAAAGTTTATGCCACGAATGGTTGTCGTCTGGGCGCACGCAGTGATGAGGTGTTCTGGTGTTTTCCCATTTTTCCCAAAGAATCTGCCTTTATCGTTGTTTTTAGGTTCAATCTACTGAGGTGTTCATTGAGAAGACAGTGTCCTGTTAAAAACCCTGTTACCATTCCAAGGTTATTCTTACTTAAATTAAAGAAAATTATTCATTTTTCTCTTCTGGGTCTATGAATGACATTGATGAGCCGTGTTTGGTCATTTCGTCAATGGCTGATATAGGTTTCTTATACTCATACCTTTTTGAACTTTTATTAAAACCTTATGATATTTTTTTTGTAGATGATAGTTGATCCTTCTATTTCCTGTAAGTACTTCTTGGACAGAAAAGGAAAGATGGTATGATATTTTTTCTAAGATAAATTATCAGGAGCAATGCAGGATATAATAACTGACGGGACAAAAATCAAACTCTCTAAAATTTTCACGTATTTTAATGATCAATAGATTTTGTTCTAGTGGGCCGATTTTTGTGATTTTAATGAATTTTTCGCTATTTAGTTAAATTGTTTCTGTTTTCAGCCTCCTTTTAAATTAAAAATTTGAAATTTAAAATTTTGAAGTTAAAAAGTCCCCATCTGTCTAAAATGTTACTATTTTAGCAAAATTTGAAACACTATGTAGAATTGTTTAAGAAAGTAAGGCATTTAAAAACCAATTCACCATCAAGGTGCAACTTTTCTCGATAGTTTGTTTTTTGGTTCATCTCAATAACTTTATTTTTATTGAAGATATTGGCTATTGAGGAAGACAGTAACAATTCACAATAATTTTCAGCATCAGAAGAATGCCTTTGCTTTTGGTCCTCATCAACAAACCTATGAAATGCATGTCGTTTTTTTTTGTCAATATTGCCAAGACCTAAATATTGGCCAACTTGGGCTTATATCAATTTCGGAAAAAAATCATATTTCAGTGAGCTAATTTGATGTAAACCCAAGGGAATCGTTCACGTATACGTCATTTTTAACAAAAACAATTAAAATCAGGTCAATGTAACGTGATGCTTCAAGGTGAAGTTCGTTGCAAACATCTGCGGTGGAAATGTACAAAAAATTGATGACGCACTCGCCGACGATATGCTGAAGAGAGCGGGGTTAGGGTTGGTAAATAGTCAATAGCGTCTATGGTTAATAGATAGTTGAAAAGATAGCCAGTTGTTCAGTGAGTAAGTTAGATAGTCGAACAGCCACTATGTTTCTGATTTAAGTAATTCAGCATACTGTATATCATAGGTCTAATATCAAAAGCAGCAAACTCCACCATTCCTCCACTCCGACATTCAGAACCAAAAATTCACAACGAAGTTTAATCTATAAACTGGTCCAGTATCAATTTCAAGTGCAAATTTACTTATAGGACCATACTTGAAGGGTTCAGAAGTGAACTGAATCAAGTCCTAGAAGATAACTATGGAGAAAATAAGAGTTAAAGTCTTTTAATGCTACTTAATTAAATTAAAACAAGCTGGAGAAGAAAACTTGACAAAACGCTTTATTATATTTTAAATTGTATAATTGCAAACTAAAATAGCTCAAAATACAACTGTTTAGCTCAAAATACAAAATTTTTAAGAATGTTTATTTATACTTTTTTGGGCTTGAACCATTTTATCTCTAAAAATATTTGAAATTTTACATATGAATTAGTTCATCGGTACATTCTTCTGCATCATTTATGGATTTGTTGACTTCCCATTGTCTATTAATAATGTTTTCTTCGATTTTTATAAAAATTATGTTATATAGGAGGGATAAAGCGAAGAAGATCTTTCATGTGTTGCCTTTTAGGGTGTGTTACGTTACGTCTGTATGAAATGATAAGATTTTTCTTCCTCGTGCAGTTTTATTCAGATCGACAATATGCCAGATATCTAAGTATTTGTAAGAAAAACAGCCTAACTTTTTGATGTAGTAAAAGTGAATATAATGATAAATCAAACTATACTTTCAGAATCGATAGAATCAGATCTTTCAGATGGCTGATAATCTGATTCACTTGATGCAAATGGTTCCGAGTTTGTTTCATTGTTATCCATTTTATCGAAAAAATATTTTTTTATCTCTAAACTTTAACACGTGTGTTAGATTCGCACATAACGTTAAATTTTATGGACTTGATCCAGTTCACTTCTGAAAGGAATCAACAGAATATTCAGAAACCAAACAGAAACAGGCTATAGCTTCTTAATGCGTGAAGTATAACTTGGTTCATTTCTCTACTGGAAAAAACAATATTTTATAAATGTATAAAGACGATGATCGTAAAATAGTAGAATATTGGACTTGATCCATTTTAATTCTGACCACTCAACATGTTGGAGAGTCGAAGTGGAGAAGTAGTGGAGTTTGCTGCTTTTGATATTAGACCCCTGATATTGCCCAAAATTGCTTTCTCGTATTTATTGCACTTGTATTTTTCACTTAACAGTCTATTACGCTGTACTTTCGGGTCGCTCTCAGGGATTGGGTAAAGCGGGTGTGTAGCGGAAGGAAATGTATATTATATTTCAGAAGTCTGCCTAAGACTTAGCCCGATTCTGTCGTGTTAAGCCACATCCAAAATTCCAAACACACGTGCTTTGATTAAGGCTTGTAGAGCTTCAGCATTTGCCATAAAGTAGCAAGCAATTTGTTACAAAACCATATAAATTATATATCACTGTAATCACAAAACTTCAATCTATTTCCTTATTGTAACGGAATTTTAAATTATGTCGTTATTTTCGAGAAAATTTAGTCCAAATATAAGGAATATTTTGTTGATGTTTAACCATCAAAATCTTAAAAATAAAGAAGTTGTCTAAAAATGTGCTACAATACGGATATAGTATAATCCTTTATATTTAATTTCCTACTTCATTTGTGTAAAAATACCTAGCCTTTTGTACATAAAACGTTAAATGCCGAACGCTTATTTTGCTACTTTTTCGGACTAGTGAAATGGACTCTTAATAAAGGGATCTTTTTATAATGGTGGTTTTAATCTGAAGAGAGAACCTGGACTTAAGCGAATCTAGCAAAGTACCCTCAAAGCTAGATCCCGACAATATCGATAGATGGCGAAAGTTCGATAAGCCAGTCCATCCACCCTAGATCTTCATGCATGCCGAGTTAAGAGTTAAGACGACGGCCGACCGGAGAGAGGACGCTACGCGGCCTTTCTGAGATTGGGGTCTCAAACCCGGGTTTTAGCAAACGGTCAGGGACTTTCCAGGGTTAATTAGAATAAAGGGATCCGCCTTGAAAAAATCTAAATTGGTCCTCCTTAAGTCGAGGAATTAATTGATGTAAATGCCCGGGTCCGCTACGCACATTGTCTTCTCTCTGTCTTACTGCCGTTTTCGGTCCTGATTGCTTTTCGGTATTTGCCCTGCAGGGACCACTAAGGATATTAGAGTAATCCTGCACAAATGTTTGGCTTTTTCTATACTCTGTACCGAATTACATCTACCGGGTGATGCATCGGAACGCGAGACAGAGGAAATCTCATGTAAATTTTGAAAAGGTCAAATATTATCTCCCCAGATGATTTAATGCAAAAATTGTACTAGACTTTTTTGAACAGGCGTTAAAGTTGTACTGTCGTCTAGAATTTCGTTTTATTTGGAATCGGCGTCTAAAAGATGTTTGCAAAAATCTATCTTCAAATTACTACAAATTTATAATACGACCCAGAGAAAGCCACAATTAAAATACCAACAAAATTATGATTTTGTCATTTTGAAATTCGATGTCATTTTTTTGTAGTTTTCAGTCCATCTAAATTTCTGTATTAAATATGCCCATAAAAACGGTGTTTGAGTTTATTCCATAGGAAGAAGTCGTTCGGCGAAAGATCTTGTGGTATTTTCCTCCTGTATCCCCGGGAGCCAATGTTTTTCTTTTCTTCAACATGAAGAATAATCAATTCTATTTTCTTATATTTATACAAATCAGTTCATAACGTTCTGCGCCTTTTTCTGATTTCAAGTCTCCATTGGCCTCTATCTGTCCAAAAGTTTTTGTCTATTCCTCTTGTTCTGATGTCCCCATTTATTCGTTCTCTCCAACTGCGTCTAAGTCTCCCTCTCTTTATTTTTGTCTTCACACTTCCATGTGCTTAATACCTTAGTGCTTTTAGTTCAAACCTCAGTTTATTCTTTAAACTGTTGACTTATTCGGTATAGACTTTCCGGAGACTGAGCTACGAACATATTTAAAACAGCGGGAATACTATTTCTAGCAAAATGCCGTTTAACCATCGTTACTTTTTCAGAATTTTCAAAATTCATAATTATTTTATACAAAATTACTCTGTTTGGTACCTTCAAATTTTTATAAGCAAAATGTGACATCGAATTTAACAATAAAACAATTACATTATTGCTTGCTTCATCCACGTTACCGTAGATGGAGCTAAGAAGGTTTAGGTAGGGTATATATAATAAATAAACAAAAATACGAGTAGCGGAAAAAGGGGCCAAAAAACCCTACATATATGTTTATTCTCTGCATTAAATTCATCAGACCGAAGGGAACAGCCATTCGACGACCGGTTTCGGAGATTTTTCTCCATCGTCAGGCCGACTTTGATGTAACCCTCGATCTGACCAACGAAAAGCAGAGAATAGCATTTGAGTACAAAACGTACTACTATGGCGAGAGTGCTAGACGCTCTACGCCATCTAGCGGTAGCTGTGACAATCACAGATCGTACCGCCAAAATTAAAACCAGCAATGTCAGCCTGACGATGGAGAAAAATCTCCGAAACCGGTCGTCGAATGGCTGTTCCCTTCGGTCTGATGAACTTAATGCAGAGAATAAGCATATATGTAGGGTTTTTTGGCCCCTTTTTCCGCTACTCGTATTTTTGTTTATTTATTATATATACCCTACCTAAACCTTCTTAGCTACATCTACGGTAACGTGGATGAAGCAAGCATGTTTGTCCAGTAGGCCGCTGGTTTTAATTTTGGCGGTACGATCTGTGATTGTCACAGCTATCGCTAGATGGCGTAGAGCGTCTAGCACTCTCGCCATATTAGTACGTTTTGTACTCAAATACTATTCTCTGCTTTTCGTTGGTCAGATCGAGGGTTACAGCAAAGTCGGCCTGACGATGGCGAAAAATCTCCGAAACCGGTCGTCGAATGGCTGTTTCCTTCAGTCTGATGAACTTAATGCAGAAAATAAGCATATATGTAGGGTTTTTTGGCCCCTTTTTCCGCTACTCGTATTTTTGTTTATTTATTAATTACATTATTTGCTGGTATTTTAATTGTAGCTTTCTCTGGACCGTATTATAAATTTTACTAATTTGAAGGTAGATTTTTCCAAATAACTTTTAAATGACTATTCCAAATCAAATGAAATTCTACACAAACGTACAACTTTAACGCTTCTTCAAAAAAGTATAATACAAATTTTGCATAAAATCATCTGGGGAGATAATATCCTTTTCAAAATTAACATGGGATTTCATATTTCCCGTGTTCCGATGCACCACACGGTATATGAGTATACTGATATCTGTGCAAATAATGTATAAACACTATAAACATGAAAACTTTTTATGCCTTAGTGACGGATTCACTTCTGCGAAGAAAAGCTGGAAATTTCGTCACTGAAAAAAATCCTAAAAATGAAAAAGACTGTATAACATACAAACATAGTTTATAACACAAAGTTATATTTTTTGTAAAGTTTTAATTCATTGGGACCAACTTATTTGAAAAACAGCAGCTTATTTAAGCGTGTATTGCAATTTCATACTATTATTAGACTGACTATTATTTTACACTGAACCTATTAACATTTCAAAGAAAATACACCTTGTAAAGTCGAGATGGAAAGATGATCCAACCCCTTTTCACAATAAATCCTAAAAAAATAAAACAGAGAATACAAAAAATCCAGACGATTATCTCCTCGCCCCCAAATCCTTCAATTAATCCCCAATCTTTTCCATATGTAACCGAGCCAATATATTCTCCATTTTTTCCTCCACCCTTTATCCATAAAACGACCCGATCCAGGTTCAAGGTAACGTCAAAATAATCGTTCCTTTGATTCGAAGATCGCACCCTTCCCTAAAAAAACCTGGTTTTTAATTGCTATCGAACCGTTCAGAGAGCGGACCTTTAATTAAAAACGCATAACATTTGTTCCGGAAGTCGGAAAGTAATTGACCGGAAAGAAAAGTGGACCGGATGGAAGTAGATTTACCCTGGGCTGATGTGTGTACGATGGGTTTCTGTGGTTTCACTTGAGATATTTATACGGCAGTTAGTATTGGAGCAGAAGATAGAGATAATTCTTTTTTGTTCCTTTTTGTTGTTTTAAATAGAAAGATTTATTTCTCCATAAATATAAAATAGTTTATTAGAAGTTATTAGGAGATAAGATAAAGTAAAAACCAAAGTTAATTGATATAATAGAAATACAATCAGTACATCAATAAATTGGCTGAGGTTTATAAAGAAATAAAGGTACACCGTTATTCATTTACCAGGCTGGCGCACTGACATAAAATGAATTCTGTCTTTCTTCTTCAGATTGACAAAAATACTGCTTCAACCGCTAATCCCCTACAATGCCTATAATCCTATACAATGCCCCTTTTCCCAGTACACTTTGACAATCTTCCTCTCTTTGTTTATCAGGTCTGCTGCAAACTTTAGAGAACGTTCTATGAACTTTTTGTCCAGTTCTTTGACCTGCTGAATTTATCTACCATTCTAGTGATTTGTTAGCCTTCCACTGTTTTCCGACCATTCTAATAATTGGTTTTACAGCGCCGCAGAGAGAAGGTTTCTGGACCCTTGGACCCTAAGGATGGAGTGCTGCGTGGAAGTGATAGCAAAACAAATCTGGAAAAAAGAAACAACATTCATCAATTAATATCTTAATTGTCAAAGGAAATAATCTTATTTCTAATAATGTGTGACGCCGTTGTTCCGCCGTTGACGCCGTTGTCCTACGCCGTTTCTACTTCTGTACACCGATTTGCCATAGACTAAATGAGGCTCCAAATAATCTCTTGGTAAAATGCGTTCCACTCCTCTTGAAGATTTTCTCCCAAAGTTTGAAGATTTGGTTCTTGTGGATGACTTTGTAGTCTTCTCTTTAGTACCCAATGGTACTTAATAGGTTTGAGATCAGGGCTATTAGCAGGCCAATTCATAATTGTGATTTTGGGCTCTTCAAGGTATCGAGTAACTACTCATGCAGTATGAGGCCTGGCATTATCCTGTTGTAAGATGTATTCTGGACCATGCTGAGCAGCAAATGGAATAACATATGGTTCAAGAATCTCAAGAATCGCCGTCTAGAAACAGATGCAAGTCCGTACGTCCATTTAAAGTTATACCTCCCTATACCATGAAGGAACCTCCACCAAAATGAATCGCTTCTCTGACTGTTGTGTACAGATACCGTTCATTCGGTCTTCTGTATACTCTCCGCCGGTTATCATTATGACTTAGTCGAAAACGGGACTTGACCGTAAAAAGGACAAGCCTCCACTGATCCACACCCCTATGAAGACGTATTTCAGCAAATATCATATGTGCCCTACGATAATTACCAGTTAAATGCGGCACTACAGCTACTCGCCTTAACCTAACCTAAACGAATGTTAATTTCATGCAGCTTATTTCTTAGTCTGAGTTGAAATTCGAGTTCCTCTGACTATCAAAAGATTTTGTAGGTTTCTTGCGGTAAGTGTTCTTTCACGAAGACACGCTTGAACAAGATACCGAGGTTCCCGCCTCGTTATCCGCCTTACGTTGAGGATATGGTCTGCGGACAACAAAACCATAATCTCTGTGTCGATTCCATAGTCTGGAAATGACCGATTGTGTAACATGAAAAAACTGCGTCACCCTTCTGCAATAAAGTTGTGGCTCTGATTACTACTTCAATATTTAAACGCCTTCTAATACTATTTGGTCTTCCCAAAACATCAAAATTTGCCATATGTAACACCAATTTTGACAATCAAGCAGGCAAAATCGTACTTAATAACAAACTGATTTTTTATGGAATTTATGCTTCTTTGAGTGCATCTTTATTGTTATTTTTTATGACGGAAAAGAATTTCGTTTTTGTAGCAATTTATGCATTAAAAAAATACTAAATTGTTCTGATGATATGCTGCTATAAATATACGGAGATCGGTCATAAACATAGTAAATACAGATAGACATATACTCTCAGTGATCTCTAATTCGTTTTGATTAGTAGATGAAAATGCTACTGTTAAAGTGAGAAATGGCAATGCCATTATATAATTACTTGTTCTTTATCAATAAAGAGCTTAAATTCTACCTTATATCGATAACTTTCCGACCACCTCGTCTCCGAATTAATCCCTCGAACCGAGATAAACTTTCCGGCAATCGAAATAATATATCAAAACAATAAATAACTGATCGCTAAGCGGTACAATGGTGCAGCGGTCCGGCGCGGCTGCTGCGAACTTCCATCTCAACCGACATACATTATTAAGCGAAACATAAATATCTCGTTGGCCCCGCCACATATCACAGGATCTCTATTCCTGGTGCAAGAAGACGACCGCGAGAAGGACGGCACGGCAAATCCGCAGGATACATATTCAGTAGCGGGTCCGAGGCGAGGGATATAATCGATTCCGACCAGTACAATACCGGACGGAGCGGGTTTACGACTGGGAGCCGATACAATGACGAAAAAATATGATTTGTGTCTGTAGAAAGCATGGTTTAAGGAATGGGTTTCTTCCGCACTTAAGGAGAAGTTCTGTATCAGGGTTTTGCTGCATAATAGGTACATTCATTAAAAGAAGGATAACGTAGTTATACCAGGCACAGACTCATTACGAAAAATACCATAACATCGAAAAAAAAATGGCGTCAAAGACGACTGGGGAATGGCAATCGGTGATAATTTTCGCCTTAGACGTCTTTACTTGGCCCGTGCTCTTCTTTACTTTTAATGGCACTTACTGCCACTTGGCCTGAAGGAGATTGTCATTCATTCATTTTGTCCTTTACTTCTACGTGGAGCACAGGGCTTCAATAAACGCTCTTCAGCGGGTTCGGTTATTGGCGATTGATTTGACATCTCACCAGGACCATATACTTTTCCTGTATTTCAAGTGTAAAATTAATCATACAAAAAATTAATACAGCACAGGCCTCTCTAAGTGCACCCTCTACCAGCTCGTTAGCGCATGTATTACCGTTAAATCTACCTTCAGCATATAGCCAATACGGTGCGCGTCTTCCTCCAATCCCACTGCCTCATTTCAATGGTTCATACGAAAATTGGACCAATTTTAAAGAAACTTTTATTACTCTTATAGAAAAAAATCCTCAAATTAATAAAAATAGAAAATGTTTATTACCTTAAATCTAGTTTACAGGGTGAAGCCGTACAAATAATTAGCTCGTTAGATACATCTGAAGGCAACTATTCTACTGTCTGGTCCTTTCTACAGGAGAGGTACGAAAATAAATAAGCCATAGTTCATTCTCATATTAAATGTATTTTCGAACTTAGCCAAGGAAACCATTTACTGCGTCGATCTCCTTTTTAATTGTCTACTGTCTTGTGGATTCCACTCAACAGATCTGCTAGCGATGTTGTTGCCTTAGTTCGATGTTCGCCTTAAAGTGTGACCAATCCACCTCCATTTCCGAAGTTTGATCTCGTTATACACTTGCATCTGGTTGGTCAAGCTCCATAAATCCACATTTCTGATAGTATTTGACCAAAATATTCCTCTCGATATTCCTACAATTTTTCACAGACAGCGGTTTATGAAAACTTGGAGTTTGTTAATTAATGGCGATGTAATTTTCCAGGTCTCGGCACCATTCAGCAAAACTGACTTGACATTTGAATTGAAAAGTTTTAGTTTTTTGTTTTGATGCCATATTTTGCCAGCCATATTTGATGCCTAGTTTTGATGCGTGACTATGAGACAGGTGTCATCTGCATAACTGAGATCTTCTAGCACACTAAAGGGACTCCACCATATTCCACAATAATTCCTGGAAATTGTTCTCTTTAGAATATCATCTAAGAGGATTTTAAAAAGAAACGGCGACAGGATGCAACCCTGCCTCACCCCATTCCGAATGTTGATGGATTTATTGCGTTGAGTCTTACGCAAGACTGCACATTGAGCCTCACAATAAAGAGCCTTTATGATTCTCAAAATTTTGTTAGGAATACCAGCTCTGCTGAGGACTGACCAAAGAATGCTTTAAGCTGTCAAACGTACGCTCAAAATCAACAAATATCGATTGTTCTATACGGAGTGTATTTCTGTGATCCACACACGATCGCTGAGGCCTAAATCCTGCTTGTTCTGGATGAAAATGAGGTTCTATATGTTTCCTTAACCTTTCAAGGATGATCCTAGCACTTTTCTTTGGGATCTTGATTATGAGACCATTCCAGTCGTTAATGATATTCTCAGAGGTCCATGAGACTGCAATTTATATTTATATTGAGTAATAATGATTTTTAAATGGTGTAGTTTGAAATAAGCGAAAAAAAACTTGGAAATAAATTTTTGTGTTTGGAAACGTTGTATCTTTTTTTTTAATCTTTGACAAATAAACTACAAGTAGACTTTACAAGTTTTTAAATTTACAAGCTTTGTCAATTTTTAGTAACTGACATCTACAGTCTCACTAGCCAAAATTATCATCGTTTTTTTCGATCATACGGTAGCTATAGTTATTATCTACTAATAATAGAAATGAGACTCATTCCAATGATTCTTTAAACATCAAAAATAATTCGACAAACTGGTTATTCGTAAGAAACTGTACGTGTCTCGGACTACAATTCGTTGTTGTACAATCAATTCCTTATTCCACCTCTTTGCTGCCACCGCCGGTCCCTTCCGTTTCCGGTGCGACCCCCCGAGGTTTTCTTGCCCCCTGTTCCCCTCCCCTTCGTCACCCTAGCCCCTAGAATTTCGTGAATATGTGTTTGTCTCTGTGTGTGTATGAGAGAGTGTGCATGCAGATATGGCCACAGTGTTTCAATCTATTGATTACCATTGCAGGACCGAACTTAATATCCCGAATGATTTGCATGCGAGGGTGGGCGATGTTGTGTGTTCAGATACGTACCTACTGCGAATATCAAAAGATCGATAGATTGTTTCGTAATGAGGAATCGCCTTTGAGGGTTAAATTGGTTCTAAATGGAATGAAATTAAATATAATACGATATTAATGCTTCCAGTAATGAATAAAAATATATACTATGACTTATGTAACATCTGTTGAAAAGAAGGTTTATTTGTGTGTCAATTTTTTTAATAATATACGTAAGGTTGAATTTCAATCAATGTTTTGCATATCGTCAATTAAAATTTCTCCATATACATATAGGCCGTCGAAAGGTATGAGTCTGTAGTTTACTTAAAAAAATTAAAAAATAAACAATTTGCAAAGTGCTTTCCGAAAGGAACTTAAAAATGTGCAAAAATCAAAGCATTCAGGTGAACCTTTTTTATATTTTTCTTTGACATTAAAGGGTTAAGCATCTTTAAAAGTTCATAAAAACATGTGTTATCCATTCTGAGAGAGTTTTTATGTTCATCTAGTGCACGAGCTCTTAATTTTCGCACTAATTTCATATGAGATAATGTTTCACGTTGTAACAACCCAAGACCTATAGAGTGAACCCAAGATCTATAGGGGTCTATAGATCTTGTTAACAACCAACCTTTCACCCAGAAACGGTTTTTAAAAGTTTTTTTTTACAAAGCACGAAAAGTGCCGCTGACTTTTTTTCTAGCGTTATTATTTAACCACATTTTTCACTACAGAGACTGCCAGAAAAATTATTCGATTAAAACTGACGTGTGTGGTAAAAGCACAGTTTTCCTGCAGTTCATAAACTGACAGTCCCAAAACTGAAGATCGCATTGTCCGACGTAACTGCATTCTATGTAGCCTAACAAAGTTTAAATCTTCAGTTGAGATCGTACAGTCCTAGAACTGTATGTCAATGGGCACCTTTAACCTATAAACCAAATTTCAGCTTTCAATATGCCGAATTTATGATTTAACCAACGCTTACTCAAGATCATTTTTTTGGTCAATTTTACACATGGCTTATTTTTTTATCTGGAAAACTATTAGAGATAGGTATAAGTTAGTATAACAGGGTGAAGGTAGCAGCCTAAAACAATTCTTTATTTTTGCGCTAAATCTCTATCAGAATTCTTCTAAATAATGCCCTTCCCTAGTTCATACCGCTACAATTTTGGTAGTACCGTGAATGCGTTCGATGTGGTGATGCAGGGTTGCCATTTATATTATTAGTTTAAATTATTCTCTAAATATTATTGATAGCTTTCCTGAATGTTGCATATTTTGAGCATAGTCTGGTGAGTGTTTATTTTTTGTCTTAAGAAGATAACTCTGGCAGAACTTTAAAGATTTACTTGCATTTTTCGACACTTCCATTTCAACCAAAATCCCAGGGTAGTTTATTTTCATCTATTTAGAATTTTTTTTCACGTCGTATGTGGCGGAGAATAGCCCTGCGTGCAAGTTACATACTTTTTCTTCTTTTACTTTCTTTCCCAGAATTAGAGAAAAAATAATTTTTATAGATTGTGTCCCTTACCATCTTGAATGGGAAGAATTGACATTTTGGGAGTTTCTTCGAAAAGATTTTGAGAACAGCAGTAGTTTTGCAGCGGTATTTTTGGGAGAAAATTTTTGAGTAGTTTTTCGAACAACAGAAGCAGGCATTTGAGTGAACTGGCGAGTTTCCCCCCTTTCCGCAAATAAGTTTTCTGGTGGTTTGAAGCAGTTACGTCATGGCCCAAGTACGATAAGAAATCAACCTTAATTGACTAGAGCTACAGAGCAAAAGCTAAGTATTCATTTATGTATTGTTTTAGAATCTTTTTTTGCTCTTTTCTCTTAACTTTTTATCTTATTATTGAAACATTTTGATGAAACTTAAACTCAACGTTAATTACGTTTAGTAATTTATAGTTGATAATATTTAATATTAAAATAACATGAATTTATTGTATATTTTTAATGACTACCTAACTTTTTTCTTTTTCATTTTCAAACTGGAGATTCAACCTGTTAATAATAGTTATTTTTTATACAAGACGATAAAATTGTATTTTATCGTCGACCGAAAAAATCAATTCACGATCGATGAAATCGCGAGTGAATTAATTTCGGGAGACGATAATGCAATTTTATTGTCGTGTATAAAACAATATTTTCCCATTAGCGAGTTACGTTTTAAAAAATATTCAGAAATTATTACTTATTTCAAGGAATTTATTACGAGTAGAAAAAATATTGTGTTGGGTCGGTGTTGATTTCTATGTAATTTGACAAATAAATATAGCTGTCTCTTTAGTTGTCAGTTTTGAGTCAATATTTTTTAATTCTCTTTCGTGTCGATTGCTGATTGAATTGGAGCCAGAAATGGCTCAAAACGAAATAAGTAAATTTACCAACAAATATTCAGGCTGAGGCGACAAACGCTATATCCAAACTACTTCCATTTAAATCCCGAATAACTTATGAAAAGGAATACAAAAATTTTCAAAAATAGAAGCAATTAAACAACATGCGAGAAGAAATAAAGTCTTTAACCTATCCTCGCTGTTAAAGTACCATTTAATCTACCCTTGCGGTTAAAGTACTATTTTATCCACTATTTTTGATAGATATAAGGCTATTTTAACAGTCGCTATTGAAAAAATAATAAATGTACATAGTTTTTATTAAATTTTGGGGTTTTGATTTCAGATATATCATTACAGAACATTTTTAACCTGTGATAATTTTCTAAATTTTTTAAATATCACATTAACTTGGCTAAAATTAAGTGGTACCCCCAACAAAATGCAAAAACAATTAAATGAACGTTGCACCTACTGTTCAAAAGACAAAGAGCAGCCTTACGCTGCGGTTTTCTTTGTAATCTTTACCATCTTTTTACATAATTTTTTCTAATCTTTTAAAAAATAGCCGCAAGTGTAATGCTGAAAATAATTCAGATAGATGTGGAGCAGGTGCCTTTATGCCAAAATACAAATTTAAAAAAAAATTCGGAGAACCGGTGAAAATCCTATCACCGGTTCTCCGTAAATGTCTAAACGTACCATTTCCGTGAATCACCATACATATGAGAGGGTTTCCATAAAAAAAAATAGTTTTTTCTTTAAGAATATCAAATCTAATTACAGACGTAAACTTATACGCGGACTTTACGACTCTACCCAATACACATATTCCAGGGACCTGATATATTTTTCATGTCATAATTGGCCCTAGACGATTAAATAGCAGCTCGGATATCTTCCCTTTCTGTGCTCGAGGGGTGGATCTACTGCTTCTTTATAATAATATTCAAGGGTCATTCCAACTTCTTCCCCCTCTCCTGGCTCCTTCGAGATTATATTGTGTGTGAAAAGGGGCCGCCGAGGATTCCACACGAGGACCCTAACCGCAGTTAGCAGGACGGAGTCCTGCGAGTACAATTATCCCGCAGGATTAAGACCGTACAGATTTTCTTTTAGTCCTTGCGCAAATGTTCTGCCTATCTAAGTTAGAATATTACAATATGTCCTCGGATAGTCTCGATGAAACACTTTTTTATTATTAGGTTTTCGAGAGAAATGCATTCTTCAAAAACATTTTTGTTTGTTCCAAAATGGTTGATCACGTTTATACTTTTCAAAATTTTTATACCGATATAGAGAAAATTAAAGAAAAATGAAAGTATAGTTGAATTTTTGATTTTTAAGTCCTAAATTTCGTTTTCATTCTTTGATAGATGGGTAGTATTAATTTTAATTAACGTCATTGCTATTTTAGTTAAAGAAGCACAAAATTTATAATCCCCTTTTCCGTAGCATTTAGTCAAATAAATGTTGTGCTTCTTTCACATATTAAAACAGCAAAAAGCATGTGATATCAATCAAAATTAATATTATCCATCACAGAATGAACATCCAAAAATCCATAGAAACGCGTTATGATTTTTGGATAAAAATCAACTATAGTTTCATTTATTTTTAATTTTTCTAGACGGTAGGGAAATTTGGAAAAGGTATAATCGGACATACTGTAGATATGCTGCCAGAGTCCTACAATTATACTTATCTTTTCCCTACCTTTATCTTATTATTCTCTTATCTCCTTATTATTCTCTACCTGTATCTCTTTTGATGTAATTTTTTAGAAAGTTCCGAAACACCATTCACTTAAGCAATTAAAATTGATATTTTTTATTCATAGTTTTACTCGCAGTGTAAATCTGCTATCATTTCAAATTTATACTACACAACTTCTACTCGTAACAAGCAAAGCAAAATCCGTCAAAATTGTTATATTTTATTAAAAATGAAATAATACCAGTAATAATAGAATTTCTCTTACTTAATAGAAAATAGTTAAAAAGATTATTTAAATTTTGAATTCCTCGACACTACTGATATGACACTGATTTGATCACACGTTTTATTGAAATCACTGTTCAATAACTACAGATCATATAAGAATTGTGTAACTTAATTTAAGAAAATAATTTTTAGTTTCTAATGGATAGACGAGAATTATACCGGGTGCGTCTCAAAAGTCTCACCCCTATAACTTTTTTTATTTTTGCAGATAACAAATTGAGATTTAGTATTTGACATAAATTAAGATTGATTGACATATTCAATTGTTTTTGGTCACTTCCTGTTTCACCGGAAATGACTACAACTTTTGGTTTTTAAATGGTACCCACGGTATTTTTTTACTTTATTTGATAGAAAATGACACTCAGAATAGAATGACATATAATATGTCGACTTTTGATATTTTCGCATATTGTTTAATGGAAATTGTAAATTGCGGTTAATATTCACAATTTGACTCGAAATACCAAGTATGGTGTAGCAAATTTATTCATAAAAAAATGCTTTTTCAAAATATGATAATGAGCCACACTTGTTCCATTTCAAAAAATTGAGATATTATTAAAAATACGATTTGAGCATCTTTTAAACGGCCAGGACAAGACACGAAAAACATTAGATGGTTAAATCTATTTTTTCAAGGCTCCTTGATTAAAACTTAGTGTTTTTAACGCAGCCATGGCACTCTAGATTGAAATTTAAAATATGATTTGTTTTTAAGTAAAAATGTCAAAAATTGACATATGATATGTCATTCTATTCAGAGTGTCATTTTCTATCAAATAAGCTAAAAATATACCGAGGGTGCCATTTAAAAATCAAAAGTTGTAGTCATTTATTATTTAGACAATCAATCATAATTTATGTCATACTAACATACCAAATATCGTTCTTTTAACTGGAAAAATAAAAAAGTTATAGGGGTGAACCACTTTTGAGACGCACCCGGTATAACACAATGTAGTTGTTTATATCAAAAATTGGTCGAATATTTAACATGAAAGTTTTCTTTCTATTGAAACATAGCTATATACCGTTTTTCCCCTTTTTATACGTGAAATTTTACGACTTGTCATAAAATGTTGTTTCAATCTTCTCAAAAAATACTTTTTAATTATTCTTCATCACCCTTCGCCCTTCATCCTTTCACAAATTAGGTCAATGCTTTCAGAAAAATAAAATGACCTAAAACCATCATCAAAAATTAATTTTGCATTATCGGCATTCAAGCGGCTTTTGCAACGAATTTTAAACGCACATTAATCAGTAACGGCGCGAGGTTCAATGCTTTGGGGTGCAAAATGTCTCAAAACAGACACTTTTTCAGCTAACTAATCGCCAATCTAAAGCTACATATTAAAGGATCTTATATTATTAAAAAAACTATAAACCCCGCCAAGTAAATTGAATAACTACAACGTGTAGCATGTTGTTTTAACTTGCTACCTTTTTTGATAATAGCCCTTTCTCTTTTTATTAATTGTTTATAAGTTTCTCTTAATTAATTATAATATTTAAACGTGTCTCTATAATTATTTTATATTTATTTAACAGCAGCGGGTGAGCTACGCAGTGTTGACAGTTTCTTTTCAATTTATCTTTCTAATATTTTCCCCAAAATACCTGGTTATTTGGTCAGTACGGCAACGCCGCTAACTTCCGTTTTCTGATGTCATTTCTGGATTGTCAAAATCTTTAGAGGTTCATTTTGGTCGATAATTATTCTTTTCCCTCCGATCGCCATATTGGTGTGGCGATCGGGAGGAGATTGTCTTTATCCTGGTTGAATCCTTACCGATATGGTTGCTGTGGGGATTGCCAGCGTGATTTTTGGATGTGGTTGGAGAATATTATAAGTTTTTACAAGGATTTTGCCTGAACCAAAATAGCATAGATTTGTTTTTTTGTGTGCCATGTAGCCAGATATTGGGTAAGTTAAATTATTCACGTTTTTTTGCCTTTTTCAATTCTGATTCTTAATAATTTTCATTAGATTTGGACAACAATTTTAAATGGATCCACTAATTTTTGTCAATTATTAATGGTAGCTGGATGAGTTATTAGTTACGCTTTGAATTTTTTTTTTCTTTCCGGTTTTTACTTTTCCTGGTTTTACTTTCTTGCTTTGATGGTTTTTTTACAATCACTTGCACGTGATTACATGGTGTCGAGACATCCACCCTGTCTTTCAACTCAACAAAGATTTGTGACCTTTGCTGATGCAACTGTAGTTCCTGGAGTTCACCCTGTTCAACCCTGTTCAACATTGCCGTGCTCAGCTGCTGCTGTTGGATAAGTTACCCAGGCTTGTATACTTTTATTTTGTGGTACACTATAAAAAGGTATAGATAATAAAGTCTGATTTAATTTTATTGATTTTTTTATAAGTAGTTTTGAACATCTCTAATAATATTTCACTTAATTATATACTTTTCAATTTAATTATATACTTTAATTACAAATTTAAATAACATTTTAACCTCATTTTCAAAATTTAAACCTATT
>NW_022146495.1:0-28075 GCF_002938485.1 Sitophilus oryzae
TGAGGGTCCCCTCTTCCATACCATACAAAAGGACTGGGAATACATAACATTTGAGTATACGAGTTCTCAGATCTAGGCTAAAATCGCGGCTACAGAGCAGCTTCTTAATCCTCACAAAGGTTGCACAAAAAAAAATGCACGGACCTTCTCAATGCGAATCTTTTTTATTTCTGAACAATAATCCGCGGTGCAGTCGACACTTTTACCCAGGTAATCATACTTCTCTACTCTTTCGAAATCCTCGCCTTCCGCGTACAGATGTTTATTGGGTACTCCAGTTTCAGTGACAATCATGTATTTGGTCTTCTTAACATTGAGTGTCAGACCATATTCTCGACTAGTTGTGATGACGTTATTTAACATATAAACAAGTCAAAAACAAGAAGAAAAAATTGAAAAATTGGGCTACACAAACTCACAAACGCAATAGGCCATGCCGGAAAATATAATATACAAAATACCATGTGAATGTGATAAACTTTATATTGGTGAAACATTTAGACCCTTAAATATTCGAATTAAGGAACATAAAGATTATTTAAGAAAGGGCGATTTTAGCAAATCTAAGATTTTTTGTCAGCACCCATGGGACACGGACAAAAATTATTATGAAAGAAGCGATAGCCTCTAAACGAAAAATAAAAGAGGCTTTTTTAATACAATAGCTGTATTGGCATCTGTGGCAATAAATAGATGTATTGGCATCTGTAGAGGTTAGTAATGTATGGCTAGCTCCATATTACATTATTATACCTTACAGTGCAAGTGGCGAAATACCCAAAGGACTTTTTTGAAGACATAAAATCCAAGCTAGATTTAAACGTTTTAAATAGTTTTTTCTTTTATCATTTTTTAGTTATGGCGATTGAGGAAAATATGACTCTTTAAAATGGTTGTTGAAAGATAATATGAACCTCATGTCCTGAAATAAAAACCTATGCACACCACTGTCGTTCGCCATTACGTTTATTTGCGAAACATACTTGCAGATTCATCTGCAAAGATATAAAAGACGCCTTCGAATCAGACGAATAAATACAAACCTATGCATATATCGAGATTAAACAATACGAACATGCTATTTCTTTTTGAATTGGAATCTTGAGATGGAGGCATATAGACTATTGACGATAATTGCTATATGGAAATTGCTATCACTGTTCGGTATATAAAGTATATGTTTGTTTTAAATACAAAGACTTTTGAACAGTCAAGTTTAAATGTTAATGTAAACGAAAACAGAAATGTTTCTTCTTATTGTACAGGGTGTCCAATTTTGGTTGAAATCATAAGTTATCTCCGTTATTAGTGAAGATGATGCGGTTTGTACAAACCTTTCCCACTTTTTTGCCAGACGAAAGATAATGTACAGAAAAATGTCATAGCCTTTGGGACACCTACTGTATCTGTTATTGTTAAAAGGTATCGAGAAGTTGAAAACTGTTTCTTGTGGAACTTTTTACGTAGAACATTTTTGAAGATATGAATTCTTAAGCAGGACGCACATTATCGCGGAACGGAATGGATCGGAACGTATCGGATCGGAACGGAATGGAATGGAAATTTTTAATCACCGCACATTAACGCGGACTTTATTCGTACATATTTGAGTAATTTACGACTAGACTGACTTGGTTTAAATTTTAGTGTGTGTTGTTCTTTTGCGATGGATACTTCAGACGAAGAATTTGTGACATTGTGTGTATTTTTAGAAGAAGAAGTTGAAAAAGAAATTCACAAAAAAAAACGCAAGTGGATCCATGAAATTAACTTGAAAAGGCAAGAATATGGCGAATTTTATCATCTATTCCCAGACCTATTACGCACTGAAAAAAAGGACCTCTCAGTCGAAATGAATATGACTTTGACCCAAAAGATTGGCACATTTCAATAGGGCCAAGAACGACGTTTCTTTAATCAAAGCATTAACTATCTTTTCACAAGCTTTAAAAAATTACTTTAGAGAATAGAAGAATCTATCTGTCCAAAGTATTTCACTCTTGACCCAAAATGAATATGCAAAGAAGTTCTTGCTACAAGAACAATAGTCTTTTTGATTCATGCAAAAATTCTTGATTGAAAAGGGACATTTCTTGATTAAAGAGACACTTTTCTTAAACCAATAGCGAATACTATTTTGACTCAACTAGAATTTATTTTGATCTAAAAGAAGTCTATACATCATATACAGGCATATTACGAGGTATATTATTTTCTGATAAATTTAGGTTTTCCTGGTCTGTAGTAAGTAAAGTGATTTTATTTTCCTCGATAGTAGTTATTTCTGCTTCTTCACTCCTTGGTATTTTTTTTGGGTGGTTCATCACTCTACAAATTACAAAAAAATGTTACATCACGATTACTCAAAGTAAAGCAAATAAATTATTAAAATTATAAGCTTTGGTCACATTTTGAATTTTTTAATACGACGACTTGAAATTCTAAAATTTTTGTAATTATTTACATAAAAAAATCGCTACCTATATTCTAATTCTATCTATATAGTCACGCATGCATTATCTAAACAGGTGCATTAGGTAAATGTCTCTTACTCAAATATAGCAAATAAATGCTCGAATTTCTATTTTTTCAGAAACTCCTTTAAAGAATCCATAATTTGTCCATAAAAAATGACAAATGCATGTTAATAACGATCACTAATTTGTTATACGATATGCGTTTAAAAAGCAATATATGCAAAATTTCAAGTGGAAAATTCCAAGCAACAAAACCCGTACGTACTATGACGTGCGACCTATGAAATGCGACGTACGACTGATCGGACTGCCGACTGATTGTATATACCGTCCTTCGTCATCCTCTTTGCGTGTCATTATTTTTCATCAAAAGAGTATTTAGCTATTGGAAAAATGGCCATGTTTCTTGAATGAAGTAGTTCCTAGTGTATTTTTCTTATTATCTTAAAACAAAGTAACTTGCACTTGGTTGAATGAAAATAGATTCAAGAGAAATTTTCGAATTTTTCAAGAGAACCAGTTTTCTTGAGTTAAGAGAGTTTTTCTTCAAGCAAGATACTTTCTTTTACGCTAAAATAAATTCTCTTGCCACTAATTTTTTTTTCAAGAACAATGACGACTTTAGTTCAAGTCTATCTTTTTTATCAGTGTAGAAGACGAGCATAGTTGTATAAAGGTTTATTTTACAAATTCGTATACATCTAATTTTTATCAATTGTTACCGAATAGTCATCAGTGTTCGTTGATTTGTCAGTACTTTCAACCACATCAATTAATCAATTGTTCTTCATTCATCGTATCCACAAACACAGAACTGCGTGATAATATAACCTTAAAGCTGGATTTAGAAACTCGGGAGTTGAGGTTCAGTTGCCGTTCAAAATGTTCAACGCTATGAAATGAACGCGCGCATTTATAAAGTCAGTTGGTCGAAAAGTTGGCAGTTCGTTTTACGTTCAACGGAGTTCAAAGATGGTCAATGTTTATGTCGGCAGTTGCGGGCAGTTGGCGACCGCTGGCGACGTTCGGCGACAGCCAATGAATAAGCGCCTGTCGATCACGTGAAGCACAGTACGCCGTGGCATTGGATAATGACTCTTATTGTTGTTTCATTATTTCTGTTAATGTCATGTTTATATTTTGCGTAATCGTGGATTACTGTGTTTGGTTTGGTGTGTTTCTGTGTTTGAACTTTAACAAATACCAAAAGTATTTTTAAATCGAAAGAAAAACGTTCGAAATTTTCACAATTCCAAACCTAACCTACAACCGAAACTGACAGTTTATAAATGCAAAAATATTGAACCTCAACTGCCGCGAACATCCAACTGCAACTGAACCTCAACTGAACGCCAACTTCTGAGTTTATAAATCCAGCTTAATATAAATAACTTGCTCTAAGCTGTCTAAAATTCTTGTGTATCTTGCATATTTTGTAAACATTCTATTGAAAACCGGAGGGGGCTGTGGAACCACGGAAAAAATTCGCTCGGCAAGCAATCCCAGCGATTCCCTTCCGTTCCGACCCATTCCTCGCGGCTCCGATCCGCGGTAGTGTGCGGCCTTTAACTTAATTATATACTTTTTAAAATTTCCGTTCCATTCCGATCCGTTCCGATCCATTCCGTTCCGCGATAATGTGCGTCCTGCTTTAAATGGAACAACCTGTATATGTATCGTTTTAAAACATGTCTGTTTCAATATAATAATTTTAAACTTACAAATGCTTTCTGTACTGGAAACGCTTATAGACATGATCCTTAAAACACATATTTTTATCTATAATAACATCCAAGTTTGTGGCACTCTCCACATATCTTTCCTCATTAACAGTTATATTAAGTTGATCCCTAGGGAAGTTATATTTGGATTTGCCGCAAAATAACATTATCTGGGATTTCCGACTATTAAGTTTAAGATTATGACTTGGCTAAGGATTGTATTACATTCAGTTCTTAAGCTTGTTAGATTACTTGAATATATGTGATCATCTGGTAAGAAATTAAAATATATATTTGATACCAATTAAACTTTTAGTTACATAATCGAGAGCGCAATTTTTAAATTCGTTGTTGCCAACAATTGAATATTCGACGCTGGGCTGACTAACTGGAATTTAAATTTCCCGCTGGAGATTCAGGTGGTAGCTCTGCTGTAAAAAATGTCAAGTTGCCACATTTATTTATTTATTTCCTGACATTGTCATTCGTTTTGATCTTTTAATTTTGTATTACGACTTTTTGGTTTAAATAAATTATGTTGTGATACTTTAAGCTTAAAATTTTTTACTAGCAGACCTTGCAGTCGAACATTGGTCTTTTTAGAACCTCTTTTAGTGCGAAGTGGTACAAGATAACTTAATAGCCGTGAAAAACTTATCGCAACTTTATTAGAATATTTTGAACGGAAAAGCGGTAGTAATGACCCTTTATGTCCCCTAAGTTCTATTAAGAAGGTGACTTTTTTTGATGTAAATAATAACTGTTTATATATTTATAATTAATTTATTTTTGTTTCCTAAAATATTTTGATTAAAAGAAAATATGTAAAAGTTGGCAACGCTGTACCGGTCAAGCTTAATCACGTGACTAAAAGTTTATTTGATGTGAACTATATACTATTTATCGCTAAGATAAAATATTATTTAAATTATGATAGTCCCAATGAAGTGATAGAGAATATTTAAATTAATTTATTCATATTTCTGAAAATCCTGCTGAAAATGCATTAAAACTAATTTTGAAATTATAAACAAAACAATGTAGATGCTTCTCGACTAACTTAAACTAAAATTCAATACCTAGGATACAGTTTTAATAAAACATTAACTTTCTCCATAGAATTTATACAAAAAAGCATACATTTAGTACATATTGATATCAAAGAGAAGCAGTTACCATAACTCTTGCCCTCATATGAAAACAATGGAGACTTGTCAACGTGAAATAAATTACCTTATTCATACTGCCGATGGTACCTTTAGAATCAAATTTATGAGGGTTTATTGAGAGCATATTCTTATAATAACCAATTATCCACATAATGTTCTATAGATTGTAAACAGATAGACAATTTTTTAAAATAAGTAGTAGTGTGGGTGAGTTAATAGATGAGTATAGTACAGGATGGGTCAAATTCGACGCTTTTAAAGGGAAACACCCTTTTCTATAGGAGATAGATGAAAACTATTATTGGTGTCTGAGCTCAATTTTTATCAAAAACATGATGGTGAAAACTGCATATCGATATCTGTTATCGTTTATGAGTTACTGGGTGTTTTTTAAAAATGTGCATTTTTAACAAATCGCTGTAATTTTTTGCTTTTAATCGCTGAAAATTTTGTATTTTTGTGAAAACATTTCCAAAGCACTTTTTTACGTAGAATTTAATGATTTAAGTATAATTGTTTTAAAATTAATAATTTAAGAGTTATCAACAGAAAAATTGATTTTTTATTTGGGACACCCTGTATATTTTTAATTAGGCGAAAAGAACTTAAAATTACATTTCCAAAAACATAGCACCCTCTTCGAAATACAGAATTTTTATAATTTCGCCATTTTTAACCAGTAGGCTTTGGATCCCTTATTGATGATCAGCCCCTAATATGGAACTCTCGAAAATATATTTTTCCAGCAAGACGAGGTTGAAGTTATCAGCAAATTTTTGCAGCCAATTTCGAGAATAATAACTGAATAGCTAACCAAGATCCCAGACGTTGGCCGTCGAGGCTGCCGGACTTAGTGCTTGTTATCCTAAGTGGATTTTTATCTTTGCGGAAGAATAAAGGTTCTTATTTTAAAACTGCCCGTATAATCTAGACAAGAATTAGAAGTAATTAGCGGTTATGTGAGGGTATCTTTCATCCCCACTGAGTTAATGAATTCCGCGAGAAATGTACAAAAACGGCCTCGTCTGTCCATAACAGAAGAGGGTCGACATGCCGAACGCCTGTAGCAAAATCTCATGTCTTGGTTTGCTAATAATTTTTTATTGTTATTAGATATAGTTTAAATGTGTTGATGTTGTTAAACATAGTTTTAATTGTTATAAAAGTCTGCATCTTTCATTGCAAATATTATTTTCGTTTTAATTGCTGCTTACAGGTAGAATTTGTTTGCATTACGGCCCGCGGCGCCGTTCAAAGCCGACTTATTCAAAGTGGGCGAATTTTTAGAAACTCTATATCTCGAAGAAGAATCGAGCAAAATATCAAGTATGCTATATTTTTTGAAAGGTAATTTTCAATTCTTTTCAACGAATTAAAAATATACAGGGTGTCCCATATAAAAAATCAAATTTTCTGTTGATAACTCTTAAAATGTTAATTTATAATAAAATAAAAATATACTTAAACCATTAAATTCTATGTAAAAAAGTGCTTTGGAAATGTTTTTATAAATATGTAAAATTTCCCATAGCAAATAAGTTACAGCGATTTGTTAAAAATGTACATTTTTGAAAAACACCCCGTAACTCCGAAACGGTAACAGATTGTGACGACTTTTTCTGTCATCACTCAAACAGAAAGAAAAAGGTATCCGTTGCTCAGGGTTAGAGGAGAGCTGGGTTCGTAGGTAAGGCTTGTGACCTGTGGTGACTTAATAATGTTGTTAAATAATAAAATAAAGTAATAATGTATAGGCTGCAAAGATTCTAAAATTGATGTTAAGTATTCAAATAGTAATGGTCAAAGACAGTAAAAGGGCGCCACTTACTTTGGGTATGAAAAGGTAAAGTAAGAAACCAGTAAGAAAATTTGATCATGAAATAGCTAAAATAAACAATCAACAGCAATAAGGGTCTATTATGTTCATCAAGAATAAAAGTCCGATATAACTATCCTACGTTGAACATTTATTTAAAAAACGAAACACAATTGTCAATCAGTTTAAACCCAGATTCAATTATCCCAATGAAATCGTTAGTTACTTTAAGTAAACCCAAATTTAGTTAGAGTTCTCTCCAGCATACTATACTACGTAATATATAAACAGGCGAAATTTATGTAAGTACCAATACGATGATGTTTCGAAACAAGTCGTGTACAATAACCTTCAAAATGAATCCGTGTTAGCGATTCTCACATAAAGGATCATACTGAAGTAAAACGTACCGTTAAGGACAAAGCATGACTTATAATGTTAACTAAAGGGTAAATTTTGACTATAATATATGGGATAAATGACAACAATTTACAGAGATATTCAAAATATTGTCTCCAAAGTAAAAAAATTTAGGAAATACCTTGTGTGTTGAACTTAGAACTTATCTGTATTTTTTTTTTTTAATTTTTGCACGTGTAGTGAACAGGTAGGCAGGCAGTCTCCTGACTAACGGAAGTGGATGTAGACTCTTCGATAGTAGCAGGAGTCTTTGATATCAGTAGAATAAATGTAGAGTCATAAATACTGTCTCAAAAGTGGTTACTCATATGCCAATTACTTATACGTCAATTTCTTATACGACAGTTACTCTATATAAAAAAAAAACTCTCAGAACAGCCACCGAATACCAAAAATAACTTACGGTCTGAAAAACAGCTGTACACATTCCAAAATATAGCCAAACTATATGCTGATCCAAACCAGTAATGCACAATCAAACATTATCAAAATAAATAAAAAAACGGAATAACTGAAATAAAATTTAGTTAGATATGGCGATACAAAATGGTAGATACACTTACTGTGATCTTATTCCAGGAAAATGCCAAAAAAACACGAACTAGGCTCTGAACAGTATATTCTACATGATTTCAAATCTCCACTTTTGGATACCCGTGCCTTTACTGTTAGGAAAAGTGTTTCAGAAAGCCCTTTTTCTCTGAGATTCGTCGGACGCTGAACCACGCGTCTTTTCTGATCTCAATCTCACGGAAAGCTCCCTTCCTCCTTTTCGCAAAACGGAAGTCTTCGAATTGACAGGTCATATGACCAAAGGCAATTAAGCGAACTCCCCATCGTCTATACTGAAATTTTAATTTGTTTTTATGGAAAGGAACCGCTACCTGTACTGAATGAAGTTTAACATCTAGCGAATAGATGGCGCCAGCAATATTAAAATTTGGAATTTTATAAAAAGAAAAATAAAACGCTACAAGATATCGATGTGCGGTTTTTACCACCATGTTTTTGACAAAAATTGAGCACCAGATACTAGACACCGATATTAATTTTCGCCTATGAAAAGGGTGTTTCCTTTTAAAAGCGTCGATATGGCCCACCCTGTACAGTGGAACTAGAAACGCTAAATCAAAATACTATTAAAATTAAAACCAGTTAACAAAAACTAAATGGAAATTCAAGAGATTCCGTCCTGTATGTTAATGTGTATGTGTGCACGCGAGGATGAAAGATCAGCTTGTCAGATTATAAAGGCTCTGAAATTATCATCCGACATTGTTGTTGGCACCTCCTTTTTATCACGAATCTTTAAATTGATTCAGGAAAAGGTACCGTGTAGCAGGAGGAATGTAACGTATTCGGTACCAAGAATTTCGCCTTGTCTTTCGTTGAAATACTGTTATTGGGAAATGGAAATAATATAAGCATAGTTATCGCATCTTGAAATCAAGAATGTAACAGCGTTGAATATATTCAATACTGAAGAATGTTTTTTTAAGAACGTATCTGTTCAGAGAAATTATAATGTTATCTCAGGTATGAATGATATCTGTAGAGATGTTAAGTAAAAATGTATGAAATTTAAAGATTTTGTTCCAATTAGGGAATGCAATCCCGTACCAAAAACTCAATCCCGCAAACCCGCGGGATTAAAGCAATCAATCCCGCGGTTTCGCAAAATTGCGGGATTAAACAATAAATGCTCCTCTTTGTACTTAACCTATTAAACTTGCTAATATAATGGTTTTATGCAATTAAAAACAGGCTATAGTAGCAGAAAAGTATTTATTTCATATTGGTACAATACAAAATATATACTCTGTTTTTTTTCTCAGGTAAGATTTCGACAGACGATGACAGTAGAAAAGCAGATGACGTCCCATACCAATCTATTTATTTTACTAAAAAAGTTTCTAATAATTTTTAAGTTATCTATGGATGGGTTTAAATATAAACTCGTCATGCGTCGTCACTGGTTGTTTTTAACCAGTTTTATTGGTTTATTTAAAAATGACGGAACGATGAACGACAACAGACACCGATGCGTATGAACTCGCCTTTAGATTTTTGTCATTTTTGACGCTTGTCAAAGTCTGCCAAATTATGTGGTTAGAATTTTGTGTCACCTTTTGTTAAATACACTGCGTTTTGGAAGATGATGCATTTTGATTCGTATTATTACGTGTGTTTTGTGTCTTTTTTGAAGTCAAGTGGAGGGAAAAATCGAGGGAAAAATTAACTGTAGACCCAGAGCACAGTTTATGGTTTATACTCGCTGCTCAGGTAGAAAGTTTTATACACCAATGAAGTTGCCATCGATAAAGTTTGTATACCATTTCGACGTAGATAAGTGCATCTCGTATATGGTAGAAAGATCAAACTAAACACATACAAAAACTGAGTAGCTGTAAACATCGACATCACACGATAGGTAAATAATGGATTTTAGTACTGCAGAAAAATAATGTCAAAAGGTACTGGTTTAAAAAAAATTAAGATTAAAGTTAATTAATCAACCTTTTAAGGTATAAAATTTGTAGGTGTTATTATTAATAAAATAGTTTGTTTTATTTACCTATGTTGTTTTATTTAGTTCCTGTGGAATATTACAAATTTGTATTTGTACATAAGTTATATTGATAAATATAATCATAAATGCGGGTAGTTTCATAAAGCTTGAAAGTAAATAATAGTTCTTTTTCATATTTTTTGGTATGTAGTGTCTTGTTTTTGTTTGTTTTGTATTAACACCGTTTTTATTAAACAAAATAACTCTCGATTACATTTTTTCAGTTTTATACAGTTTTTTCACAATATTTTGAAGTAATCACTTGTCATCTTGTCAATCAAATTTTAAATATATCCTGCTATGCGTTCCAGTTGTACCAACTTATTTCTTTGTAAAATAAAATAAACTACTTTGAAATTAAAATGACAGACACATCTATCACTGTCAAGGATCTTCTCGTTGGACAGACTATATCAGTTGTTCAAATACATAGTTTTAAGGTTGCATGTCATATTGATTTTGGAAATATTTTCGGAGAAAAGATAACATGTCTAATGTGTCATCTTTAAAATTTGACCTTATTTTATTACACATATATTCTGCGGCTGAATTATAATAGTGTACAAATTTGGCCAAGAATCTTTTGTATCGAAACAGAAATTTGGACTGATGTATACAAGGTGTTCAAAGAATATATTTAATATTAAATAAACTTATTTATTATAATTTATCTACTTATTTTATAAATAAAAATATTATTCTGATGTTGAAGTTTTTTTTAACTTGTGTTAGTTATCTGCTTTAGATACACTCCTATATCAATAATTTTATGCAGAATGTACAAAGCTTTTTGTACCACTTAGGACCATACGTATGACTAAAATGATATTTTTCGAAAAAAACGTCGTATTCTCCTTTTTTTCCATATTTTCTAATTTCACAGATTGGTCGTACTTGGTAAAAATTTCGATTTTTAAGAATTGTAAATTTGCGGTAAATAAGATTCTTAACCAAATTTTCACACTCTTGTAAACACCCTGTATACGATAATTCAAATATATTTTCGAAAACTACATAGCATCTTAGTCACAATAGATGCATTTAAAACCTGGTTTGGTTTGGTTTGGTGAGATATTCAACTTTCAATTTACCTTAAAATTTTGCTTGTCCTGATAATTATGCCCGGCAGTTTCTTTGACGAAATTGTCCACAAATACTAGTTAAACACTTTTCTTCACTTACGCTGCTTACGCACATACGCCAGAAAGAAATCTAACAACTAACGTGTTTGTTTTGCACTTATTTTTAAGCCAAGGCGTAAGGGGAATCCCCCGGGTTCCGAGCGTCGACGTATCGGCCCGGAACGAAGCTTTTTGACCTTGATCGAGATCGATTCGGTTACCCAGTAGTAATGTGTCGATCCCGCAGATCCCGCACTGTAAATCCCGCAACTTTGATCCCGCGGAATCTCAGCGGGATCCCGCATTTGCGGGATCCAGCATTTGCGGGATCCAGCATTTGCGGAATTGCATTCCCTAGTTCCAATAATGTTGTTATTGAAATCGATTTCACCATTAGAAAACCAAAAAATTGGTATATTTTAATAACTTTGATTATCACTTATTTTTATTTAAAGTGACATTTTTCATAACGCTTAATCTTTAATTTTTTCTTCCACCTCAACACCCAGATTGACTGGCCTAATTCTGCTAATGCTGCATCAAAAAGCGGCGAGATTTCCTGGATTGCTTCGACGAGCTCTAACCCTTCTTTTGAGCTGATCTCACAAGTGTTCGGTAGGGTTTAGATCTGGTCAACATGCAGGCCAGTCCAAAACTATATGACACCTTCTGTTTCAAGACATTCTCTAGCCAATCTGCTGTTATGGGGAGGTGCATTATCGTGCTGGAGTTAAAATTATCCCCAATTGCAGCTCTCCAAAATCTAACGATTAGATTGGTTCTAGCACTCAATCAACATACCTGACCTGTTAAAGTTTGTTAAAGTGGTAACAATAGAGTTTTTGCTCCCAGCATACATAATACCTCCCCAGAACATTACAGTTCTTCCTTTATATCTTGGTACAGATTTGGCAGCCTGGAGTTTGGCTCGTCTTTCTGGAGTTCTCAATGGAGAACCCAAATTCGATGGTCATCCGGTCTTAGGCCAATTCTGGTCTCATCCGAAAACAGAACATTTCCCCAATTCTCAATTGTTCAGTCTTGATGTTGAAGGCACCAATTTAGCTGGTCAATTTTATTAATTTTCTGTTAATCCAACATAAGGAATGTCTTTATTTTTTTTTTTGGATCGAATGAAAATCATCGGGCAATCGTCATTTTACTACCGAACACAGAATTCACGAAGAAAATAAATCGCAGCAGTCGTTTATTCTTTGTTGTGTTTATTTACAACAAAAAAAACCATATCTTAAAGTTATATACCAATTTTTTTCCTTGCAAAAACTTTTGTCAGAAATAAAAAGTGATTCCATATAAGTTTGGTTGTATCCTTGTTTATATATTCTTAAAGTTGCCCAACCGACTAGACAAAATGTGCTGCCAACTGGAGGACAAATCATGAACCTTTCTGGGCGGAGTCAAAAATATCGATTATTTCGTTATTTTCCTCAGAGTAATGTAATAATATAGCCAGGGTTTCTGCGAACTTTAATAGTGATCAGCTGATTGAGAAATTTAAACGAAACTATTGTTTTATTGTAAATGTGGATTATTTTGCCGTTATTTTAAGAATTCTAAACCGTATTAACAAAGAAATTATTATTTCGATATGTTGGTACATTATTTATAATTTATGATAATGCTAATTGCTGTTAATTAATATTTTAAAAAGTTGGCATACCCATTTTAATTTGATTTAATGCAGGTTTAAAAAAGAATCATTTCATTCTTAGATTATTTTATTCTAAATTGAGTTGCATAAATTTTATGAATTTTTTTTGAAAAACATGAAACTTTTTACATTTGTGATGCCAACTAATTGGCATGGTATTGGTATGGAAATTACCAAGAAAGAAAAAGAATTGGCTATAACTTGTAATTTTTCGAAAAAACATATTATACCTATACCGGTGAAAAGCTTAAAAATGGTGCTTTTTATGAAGTCATGGCCAACTATGGTTTCCATTTAAAAAACATAATGTTTGAAGCTCATATTTCAAAAAATGGCGGCTTTAGAAAAAAAAAAACACAAACTCATTAGGTATGTGATTATCTACAACTTTTATCTGAAAAGTTTTTGTCTTTAAAATATTATATGATCGAATAAAAACGAAGTCAGCGATGGCTAAAATGATCGATCGATGATATTTCCCAAATAATTTTACATAGATATAAATGACAGCGATCTTCATTTCATAGCCATCGTTGACGCCGTTTTCATTCGATTAAGGCTGGGTAGATTATAATGGAATTAGAGACAAAGTTTTAAAATAGCCAAAATTTGTTTTTTCGAAATATCTTAGTAAGCCTTGAATTTCTCCGAAAAATCCGGAAGGCGCATATTTATGACCCATAAAACTGCAATTTTTCCCCCATTTAACCGACTCTTATCTCCAGTAGTTTCCGAGATACCCATAGAGAACATCGTAGGAAATTCACCCTGTTTAGTATTTAGAAACTAACTATTATTATTATTATTTGAGTAGATTAATTTGATTAATAAAACTCGATTAATTTAATTTAAAATAAATTTGATCAGATTTTTTCTTCGTATATTCTACTACCAGAAAACCAAAATTATATGATAACGCACTTTTCAACGAAGTTGAAGGAAGATATAGTGTATCTATCACAATACTTAATAGAATTACTACAATTAGAAGAAAACAAAAAAATACCCAAATACCTTCACCTACTACTCACCTGTGCCAAAAATAAACTAATATAATCTCTTATAAAAACACTACACAACTACTTCTTCACTACTTCAACCACTTCTACACTGAAAATATCAAATCATAATTAATCAAACAAAAAAGAAAAAAATAACCAAATTATCCTTTCACCTACTACTTAATTGCAAAATAATAAACTATAAAAACACTACTAAACTATTTTTGGTATTCTACACTTAACATTATAATTAAACCTTAACAAAATTAATCTAATTTTACACTACAACCACTACAACTACAAAGAAATAAGAACATTTTTTAAAACTAGAAGAAACAGAACCTCGATACGTGCAACCAGTATAATAGATCAAGCTGACAAAGAATATAAAAATACTTTAAAAAATGTGCATTCAGAAAGAAAACATCTCTCGAAAATTATCTAAACAAACATTTTTTTTTCTTATCAGTAGCATCGGCTCCTGTCGGCCTTGCGAAATTTGTCGGGTATTTACAATAGTCGAATTGTATAATTACTTACCAGCTTTTATAGCATATCTAATAGACAAAAAAGTATCTGGTCGATTAGTAACCAACTGGCACAGTCCGAAAATTATCGATTTTCTCTGTTTTTATTGGTCGCTTCAAAATTCAGAGTAACAAAAATTGTTTTCTGTAATAAAAGACTGTGAAATACGCCCCGCCATCTGGTGCTTTACATCCATAAACGTCTTAGGTTGAGCTACTTTTAAATTCATATACAAGGGTTAAACCCTTGTTTATATAAAAATAAAAAAAAAAAAAAAAAAAAAAAATATAGCTATATTTCTCTGAAAAGTTTTTACTTGCCAATAAAATGTTTGCCAGAATCTGTTCAAGTGTGCATTATATACATATGGTTTTGGCAAGGTATGTTCTTAAGAAGAAATCAATATATATTTCTAGTTAAAATTTGGCTACTTTAACATCTTTTGGTGTTAGTAATTAATAAAAAATTAAAGTGGAAATGAGCATTTTATGAAAACGTACAATAAAATTCTAGTTAAAATTTATGTTAATTTGATAATACACATATAAAATTGATGTCCTGTTTTTGAAAAAGATATACAACTTTTTGACCTCAAAACAGATTGTATAGGAATATTTTTAATACCTCATATTTTAGAAAGTATTCTTTAAAAATTATGGGTTTGTTCTAGATCGATAAGAGTTATAAAATATTTGGTATATATACATGTAATACGATAAGTAACTTAAAACAGTCCTATATTTTTAAATTTACGATTTATTTGTTTGCTGTCGTTAGGAATTTGGTGATAATGTTATTTGCTTAAAAAAACTGAACTGAATTACCTTTAGTCGCCGAATATTAACTGTGCTTTAGTTTTATCAATGTTTACAGAATTATATTCTTTAGTTATATGGATTACTAGCGTGTACCAGCGACTTCGTTCGCGTCGAATTAATCATTTATAATGGTGATGATAAAGCAAAGCAAGAATTTCCATTAACATACAAACTGGATTAAATTTTCTCACATTTATGTCAGCAAGAGAATCTCTACACCCCACAGTCAATCCGTTTGCGAAAAATCAGCTTTAAACGCCAAGCAGTTTAAGCAGAATCGTGATTACTCAATAGTCATATTTTATGAAACACCCTGTATAAATTTATAAAAAATCTTAAAATATGTAAAACAACAATATAAAATATACGTGTTTAAGAGTTTTTCCGAAAAACTCACCGGTATTTAAATAAAAAATATTTGAATATTTGAGGGATAGTTTCGCGCCCTTAGAATTCGAGTTTCGAAAATCCTCTTATCGAACCCCACCCTAAAGTCAATCTGTTTTCCAAAAATCAGCATTTTACGTCAAGCGCTTTAAGCAGGATCGTGATTAATCAATGACCAGATTTTGCAAAACAACTCTGTATACGTTTTTAAAAATCTTAAATATGTAAAAACAAAATAAAATATAGGTACGTATTTAAGCTGTTTTTTTGAAACTTGACTGTTTTTTAAATAAAAATATTGTAATATTTGAGGGGTGGTTTCTGCCCCCTTGAACTGGAATTTCGAAAAATCCCTTCTTATCGAACCTCCTCTACACCCTTAGAATCAACCTGTATGCCAAAATTGAGCTTTTCCGTTGAGTGGTTTGAGCAGATCGTGATTAATCAGTATGTCAGTCACTTAAGGATTTTATATATTAGAATAGATGAAAGTGAGTACAGTAGAAAGTTATCAGTATCTTTAAGCATCATTCAGAACTCCAAAAAATTTGGGTGGCCTCACTCATTAGCTCGAAGTTCACCCTCCCACTCCCCAATGTATGCATTCAGAAAGTTAAAATTAGTGGTAGGCTTCATTCAGAACCTCGGAAATTTCCAGGAACAAATTGGGTGGTTTCTAATTATGTAGAAGTTCGTTCTCCTAATTTCAATGTATGCATTCAAAGTCAAAATTATTGGTAGTAAGGCTTCATTCAGAACCTCGAAATTAGCGGAATAAATTAGTGGTTTCAATTAGCGTAGAAGTTCGTTCTCCTAATTTCAATGTATGCATTCAGAAAGTCAAAAATATTGGTAGTAAGGCTTCATTCAGATCCTGGAATTTAGCGGAATAAATTAGTGGTTTCAATTAGCGTAGAAGTTCGTTCCGCTAATTTCAATGTAAGCATTCACAACGTCCAAATTAGTGGTAGGAATTTTCAATTAGTGGAAAAAGTTAACAAACTTTTAACACTAATAATTATACTTCAAAATTTGCGAGTAATGTCATTTTGACCTTTGATTATCCGTCAACAGAAAATGTGGTTAGAAATAAAAAGTTTATTATTATATAAGTTAATTACTAGACTTTCACTATGGATACAGCTGACTACCGCAAGCTGTTGCTAGGATATTCTATTAATTTTAATTCTATTTTTTAGACATTTCATGATTCTTTCGTCCATTTTCAAAGATAATGTGATATGGCAAGACATTTTTGAAGAGCTTTCAGTGTAATTAACTAATGTGGTTCCTTATTATGCTCCAATTGCCGCACGCGCTGCATTATTCGCTATTTTGTTTCTTTTTGCCCCTACTACACCCGTATTTGCCAATCGCATTTCTCATCAGTCGCTTCCGGAGTCTTGTCTGCGGTGATAAGCGTGTTTTTTTTCATATTTCTCGACGATAAATGACAACGAACAAGAAATAATTATGAGCTCCTTGCTCATAGAAGAAGAAGAAATCACGAGAAAGAATCGAAAGTTATAGGTTCACAATATTGGCAAAAATCCACATTATTTCTATATTTAATTGAGGATGAATTAAACATTTTTCAATATTTCAATATGAGCCATGAAAAATTTGCGAACTTTCTTAGCATTATTGAATTTCTAATCTCCTCTTTGGCTACCTACGCTACGTAGAGTGGAAGGAATTGCGTATGACGTCAGCAGCACTAGCCGCATTTACCGAAAATCATTCTGACCCATAGACTTAAAATAAAATATAGACTGAGCCGCTCATTCATAAATAGCTGGAACATGCGGTCAGACAATGTCTTGTTATTGTTGTGATGTTGTTGTGTTATTGTTTTAGGTTATAACGAGTGCGACACGATATAGGTTGTCTCCTTGCCGTAACGGTCGTTCCTCGACGACTCTGCCGAGAAACACAACACTGTCTTTCGTTTCTCAAGTACACCTGAACTCCGTATCATAGCCGGGTAAATTTTTTATTTTAATGAAGCTTAATTAAATTAAAAACATATCGTATTTAAACTTTTTATATTTTATTAAGATTTATGACAGGCTAAATAAGTTTAGAAAACGTCTTTTAGGAGCCTAGAAAAGGATAAAAATAATAAAATACACGTTATAGAAGAAATTTTATAATCGAAATTAGTGTAATTTTTGAAATTAATAATAAATTATTAATTTTAGCTTCAAACATTTACAACCCCTAATATTAATCAAAACAGGATCTATTCCACAGATATATAATAGAAATCGGCGACAGCGAGAGAAAAAAGAAATATGATTGTTGTAGTTTTTATCTGGTTAAGTGATGTCTTTATTATGTAAATTAGAGATAACATAAATTTGTTCCATTAAAGCAAGGAAGGTGATAGGAAGTGGATAAAAATGAAAACTAAGGCTTCATTTAACTCGGTACTGTCTTTATTATACCGGTGTGTCCCAAAACTGGCTCATCCCCATACCTTTTATATTTTCCAATAAAATGTAAGATTTAGTATGTTAGTATAAGACAAATTAGGGATCACTCGACATTCACTGTTTTCTGCCTACTTCCTGTTTCACCGAAATGACTCTAACGTTTAATTTTTAAACGGCACCCTCGGTATATTTTCTACTTATTCGATAGAAATTATTACTCTGAATAGAATGACATATCATATGTCAACTTTTGACATTTTCGCAGGCTTTAATTCAATTAAATACGTGCCCGAGTAACGACAATTTGATCTCTGAAATACCAAGTATGTGGTATCAATATATTCATAAAAATGCTTTTTCCAAATATGCTACCGAGTCATCCTTGTTCCGGTTTGAAAATGACGGGCGTAAGGATTGGGGTACCATGATTTGTGACTAACTTGGCCTAGACAAGACACGAAACCATTAGACGATCATCAAAACTATTTTTCCAAGGGTCCTGATTAAAACTTAGTGTTTTTAACAACACCATGAAAATCTCGTGGGATTGAAATTTAAAAGTTGGATTGACAAGGATATGTCATTCTATTCAGAGTGTCATTTTTTATCGAATAAAGTAGCATATACCGAGGGTGCCTTTAAAAATCAAAAGATGTAATCATTTCGTGAAATAGAAGAGACCAAAACAATTGAAGACGTCAATAAATTCTAATTTATGTCATATACCTACTAACATACAAATCTGTTTTTTTATCTAAAAATAAAAAATTATAAAGTATTTCACTTTGAGACGACTCCGGTATATTAAAAAAATATTGTTTCATAATGTAATATCATTTTAAAAATTTTGTATGTTATTTTAGATTCTGAAGATAATTTTAGAATAAACCGGAATATATTTTTAATAAAAACATTATTAATTATTAACAGGTTTATAATTATGATTTTGTTACAATGTAAAGTGGGGCAAATAATGTAAGAGAAAAAATTGTGATTGTACATTTTTACTAAAATATTATTCAAATAATCGCCTTTCTACAACAACGCCACTGACTCCTAATGGGTAAATTGAGAGTTGCCTACAGGTTTTATCGTTTCAAGACTTAAATGGATTATTTGGGTCAAATTCTTGTAATTTGGCACTGGCGAACCACATATTTATAGTTCTTTGAACAGAAAGTCAATAAAATAAACACTTAAGGACTACAAGCTGCAGAAAAATGGGTTTATACAGCCGGGGAGATAGCGGCAACAAAGCTTTACTGCACACGTGCGACATGTACTACAAGGTAATAAATGAATGAATAGGCTCCCTCGCCTCTAATCGGTGTTGTCATATTGTAAAGAACTTATCCTTTAAACAGTATCCGACTTATAATTTAGTAGTATAAGGACTATTTAATATACATCTATGGAATATTAAAACCTACTTTATTAAACTGTAGTATTATCTCAATATAATATGTGAATAACAAGAAAAAATATTGATAATATTAAAGACGACAACATAGGTTGATGAGGAAGGCTCGGTCGACTGTACCCAGAAGTAAACATGTACAAAAAGCTTTTGACCCTGGGCAAGCAGATGTAAATAGTGTAGTCTGGTATTTTATTTTAAGTCTATGTTCTGACCCAACAATGCTGGTCGCATTTTTGTCGATGTGATTCGTGCGACTCTGGCTAGTGTGCGCACCTTCATTGAAAGTAACGCAAACAATATTTTTCTTCGGTGGATGCGGTGCGTGCGGCTCTGGTTAGTGTGCGCGTACCTTAAGAGGAGATTAGAAATTCAATATGCTAAGAACGTTCGCAAATTTTTCATAGCTCATATTGAAAAATTTTTAGTTCATCCTCAATTAAATATGGAAATAATGTGGATTTTTGCAAATATTCTAAACCTATAACTTTCGATTCTTTCTCGTGATTTCTTCTTCTTCTATTAGCAAGGAGCTTATAATTTCTTGTTCGTTGTCATTCATTATCACCGCAGAGAGGACTCTTGAAGCGACTGATGAGAAATTCGATTGGCAAATACGGGTGTAGTAGGGGCAAAAAGAACCAAAATAGCGAATAATGGGGCGCGTGCGGCGCGTTCGGTACGGCTCAGTGTGCGCGACAAGAAAAAAAGTGCGACTTTTGCGGCGCGTGCGGCTAGTGCGGCGCTGGTCAGTGTGCGCGTACCTTTATATCTTCCTAACACAAATCACTAAATTCCTCTCCAGCAAACGGGTTTGCTAAATCAAGAATTTCTTTAATTTGGTTTCTTATACTTAAGCAACTGCGCGTGAGACGATGTCTGGCCAAATATCACCAATATTTACGTGGTTGTTTCTAATTATTGTAGGTTACAATTCGACAACTCGTTGAGTTGTTCTCGTATTGGCTTTCATACATGTAAACCTTCCCTATCTAATAGGGCATTAATAAAAGGGCGTATAAGGGAATATACCGCCTAAAACGAGGAGTTCCTGTAATTTTACTTGTCCCTGTATTAAAAAATGACTGAAACTGAATTGCATAAACTTGAAATAACTCAATGCACTCTAAAATAGAAAACAAAAATATTCGCATATTTGTCATCTTTTAGCATCACGAAATTAGCATTAAAATGGCTTGAAAGGAGCAGCAAGCAACGTCAGCGGAACGAGGCGCATTAATTTCATTTCCAGACCATTAAATCACCGCTAATTGGACAATTTTATATGGCTAGACAATATGTCGTTTAATACATTGTACAGTAATGGTCCGACTGGAAGGCACTTCATAAAAGCCTTGATTTAAGCGTATTGCATATAGGAACGTAAATATACGTAAAATCTTGTGTAAAGGGTGTTTTTAGTGAGGTATTACCAAACCAAACCAAACACATGGTCGCTCAACAATGTTGAAGAGGTAAACTATTGGTTGAAAATTTGGACTTTTTCATAAAGGCATCTGCTCGATCTATCTAAAATATTTTCAGCGTTACAATGTTGCTGCATTATTTGAAAAATGGTAGGATCTTTCTTATTTTAAATGAAATACCCGGTATATTATTACATTTTTAGAAATTACTTTTATATCTCATAATTTTTCTATTATACTAATCTATACCTATCTCTAACATGTTTTGTGATAATAAATAAAACATGTGTAAAATTGTGTGTGACAAAAATATAATCTTTAATAAGTATTGGTAGAATGATGAATTAAACATTTTAAAAGTTGAAATTTAGATTATAAATTAACTGATGTCGGTATATTCGATCTGCCTAAACCAACTGATTGATTATTACACAGAAAGAGAGCAAAAAAAATATTTATTTGCGTTTGTTATAAAATTGCGCAAATGTTTGTTATTTTAAGTTCAACACTACGAGTATGTAGTATACCACAAGTATATATAGTTCATAATTAATAATTCATAATTTCATAGTTGTCGATTTTCGTCGATGTATGTTATTTCGTATATTTTTCATTTTATTGATTTTATGGAAAGCACTGTTCATCAAATTTTGTATCCTATGTTATAGGGATTGTTTCTCTCTACAATTTTCTGTCTCACAATGTACCGTTTGCGTCCAGGAAGGGTTCATAATTTCATAGTTGTCGATCTTCGAAAGAAATCAGTACATGTATATTATTTCATATATTTTTCATTTTATTGATTTTATGGAAAGCACTGTTCATTAAAATGTTGTATCCTATGTTATAGGGCTTGTTTCTAAAATTTCTGTTGTCTCAATATACTGTTTTGCGTCCGGGAAGGGTTCATAGTTTCATAGTTGTCGATTTCGAAAGTAGTACATGTATATTATTTCGTATATTTTTCATTTTATTGATTTTTATGGAAAGCACTGTCTATTAAAATGTTGTATCCCTATGTTATAGGGCTTGTTTTCTACAATTTCCTGCCTCACAATGTACCGTTTGCGTCCGGGAAGGGTTCATAGTTTCATAGTTGTCGATTTCGAAAGAAATCAGTACATGTATATTACTTCGTATATTTTTCTATTTTATTGATTTTATGGAAAGCACTGTTCATTAAAATGTTGTATCTCATGTGTTAGAAGGCTTGTTTCTCTACAATTTCCTGTCTCACAATGTACCGTTTGCGTCCGAAGGGTTCATAGTTTCATAGTTGTCGATCTTCGAAAGAAACAAAGTACATCTATATTATTTCCGTATATTTTTCTATTTTATTGATTTTATGGAAAGCACTGTTCATTAAAATGTTGTATCCTATGTTATAGGGGCTTGTTTCTTCTTACAATTTCCTGTCTCACAATGTACCGTTTATGTCCGAAGGGTTCATAGTTTCCCATAGTTGTCGATTTTCGAAAGAAATCAGTACATGTATATTATTTCGTATATTTTTCATTTTATTGATTTTATGGAAAGCACTGTTCAAAATGTTGTATCCTGCGTTATAGGGCTTTCCTTCACAATTTCCTGTTCTGGCAATGTACCGTTTGCGTCCGAAGGGTTCAGTTTCATAGTTGTCGATCTTCGAAAGAAATCAGCAGTATCTATATTATTTTCGTATATTTTTCATTTTATTGATTTTATGGAGCACTGTTCATTAAAAATGTTGTATCCTATGTTATAGGGCTTGTTTCTCTTCTTACAATTTCCTGTCTCACAATGTACCATTTATGTCGGGTAAGGGGATCATAATTTCACAGTTGTCGATTTGTTGAAATCAGTACATGTATATTATTTCCTACATTTTTCATTTTATTTGTTATGGAAAGCACTGTTCATTAAAATGTTGTATCCTATGTTATAGGGCTTGTTTCTTCTTACAATTTCCAAGGTCTCACAAGGTAACCGTTTGTGTCGGGTAAGGGATCCATAGTTGTCGATTTCGAAAGAAATCAGTACATGCATATTATTTCTTATATTTTCATTTTATTGATTTATGGAGCACTATTCATCAAATTTTGTATCCTATCTTATAGGGATTGTTTCCTACAATTTTCTGTCTCAATGTACCGTTTGCGTCCGGGAAGGGTTCATAATTTCATAGTTGTCGATCTTCGAAAGAAATCACATGTATATTATTTCATATATTTTTCTATTTTATTGATTTTATGGAAAGCACTAAACAAATGTTGTATCCTATGTTATAGGGCTTGTTTCTCTCTACAATTTCCTGTCTCCACAATGTACCATTTATGTCGGGTATGGATCATAATTTCACAGTTGTCGATTTTCGAAAGAAATCAGTACATGTATACATTTCCTTACATTTTTCATTTTATTTGTTATGGAAAGCACTGTTCATTAAAATGTTGTATCCTATGTTATAGGGCTTGTTTCTCTCTCATACTTCCTTCCTGTCTCACAAGGTACCGTTTGTGTCGGGTAGATTCATAGTTGTCGATTTCGAAAGAAATCAGTACATGCATTATTTCGTATATTTTTCATTTTATTGATTTTATGGAAAGCACTGTTCATCAAATTTTGTATCCTATCTTATAGGATTGTTTCTCTCTACAATTTTCTGTCTCACAATGTACCGTTTGCGTCCGGGAAGGGTTCATAATTTCATAGTTGTCGATCTTCGAAAGAAATCAGTACATGTATATTATTTCATATATTTTTCATTTTATTGATTTTATGGAAAGCACTGTTCATTAAAATGTTGTATCCTATGTTATAGGGCTTGTTTCTCTCTACAATTTCCTGTCTCACAATGTACAGTTTGCGTCCGGGAAGGGTTCATAGTTTCATAGTTGTCGATCTTCGAAAGAAATCAGTACAAGTATATTATTTCGTATATTTTTCAGTTTATTGATTTTATGGAAAGCACTGTTCATTAAAATGTTGTATCCTTATGTCATAGGGCTTGTTTCACAGTTATCAATTTTCGAAAGAAATCAGTACATGTATATTATTTCGTATGTTTTTTATTTTATTGATTTTATGGAAAGTACTGTTCATTAAAATGTTGTATGTTATATCCTATGTTATAGGGCTTGTTTCTCTCTATAATTTCCTGTTTCACAATGTACCGCTTGTGTCCGGGAAGGGTTCATAGTTTCACAGTTGTCGATTTTCGAAAGAAATCAGTACATGTATATAACTTCGTATATTTTTCAATGTATTGATTTTATGGAAAGCACTGTTCATTAAAATGTTGTATCCTATGTTATAGGACTTGTTTCTCTCTACAATTTCCTGTCTCACAATGTACCATTTGTGTCGGGTAAGGGATTCATAGCTGTCGATTTTCGAAAGAAATCAGTACATGTATATTATTTTGTATATTTTTCATTTTATTTATGTTATGGAAAGCACTGTTCATTAAAATGTTATATTCTATATTATAAGGCTTGTTTCTCTCTACAATTTCCTGTCTCACAATGTACCGTTTGTGTCGGGTAAGGGATTCATAGTTGTCGATTTTCGAAAGAAATCAGTACATGAATATTATTTCGTATATTTTTCATTTTATTCATGTTATGGAAAGCACTGTTCATCGTGTCTTACACCGACATTGATGTTTCATAATTTTTTATTTTGTAAACCGATTTTTAAGATTATGATATCGATATGAAGATAAATTTATTGGCATTATTTTTTATTATTTTAATGGCTTATATTCTTCGGTTAGATGGGTTTAAACCGGGGTAGGTAAATGAAAACATTGTTTATTGCAATAAATTCAAAACACCCTGTGGAAAAAAACAAGTCGGGCATTTTGGACAAAAAACACATTCATTTTTTCAATCATTATTATCCCATTATCTCTATTCTTTTATGAGCTACACATTTTAAAGTTGGTTAGGTTTGGTTGTTGTGAAATCAATACTTTATGATTTCAGGGATTCTTTTATTAACAAAATTTTTCCAGAAATATTTCGTAAAACATTTCGGGGATAGTGTAGACGCTGTTTAAGATTATGAATTAGCAGAGTATTCTATTTGGACTCCAGGGGCGGCTTGTCCTATGAGGCAGATGAGGCAGTGCCTCACCAATACATTTGAAAAATTACACTTATTAATCGATACATCTTTAATCACAATTTTATATTTTTTTCTCTATTTGCATTAATAATAATTGTATTTTTTAACCGTCATTCCACAATAAATTACGTCGATGGTATTCCTTTAAACGCGCTTCCTATCCCATATGCGACAAACTCGACGATGTATATCCATCTCATTTGTTCTTTAAGAGGTATATGTGCAGAGGTTTGCCTCTCTGTGGCCTCTCGCCTTTCCTTGTCTAGCGTATTGTGGTATATTGCACTGACGGAGCGACAGCGTTCACTAGAATCTTAACTCTGTAGAATGAAAAGAAAAAGCATAGGCAAAACCTTTAGTTGAAGAGAGATAAAATGTATGGAGTAGTAGCGCGGAAAAAGACCGTATTGAGGCGGGCCTCAAATGTAAATTTGAACCTTAAAAGCCGTTCGTTAAAAATATGTATCACTTCCCGATCAGGTCCCGATCAGCCCGAGAGATTTTAGGCGACAGGCTGAAAATGCAGAATTGCATTTGGGAATTTGGCTTAGTTTGAATCAGAGTTTTAATTAATTCTGCAGGTTATTACACCGTTTTGTCTACGTCTTTTAATGTGAATTGCATAAGTTTAATTACTCTTTTTACTGATTATTGTACATATAAAGTAAATACCTAAAAAGTGGGCAGTGACTTATTGTTGATTGATATGATGATCTAGAGGGACCATGCATCATCAGAGGACTTCCCCGTAAAGTTTTTCAAATCATTTCTAGATAAATTGTGTATAGTCAAAAAAGTAAAGCGACCTGTTACAGATTTCGTTTTGTTTTTATTTTTATAGGATGGGTAGAAAACAAAATTACTGCTGCAATAGCCCTATGTAGGTACCGTATGATTGAGAAAACGGTCAGCGTTGGCTATGAAATGAAGATCGCTGTCATTTTATATGTAAATTTATATGGGAAATGTCATCGTGATCGTCACTTCCCAGCCAACTGACGCCGTTTTTTTTCGGTATATCATACGGTATAATACTGCATAATTATATTACATAAGGCTATTTCCTCAACTGCTAAAATTTAGAAATATTTTAAATACAAAATGTACGCTTTTTAACTCTGTAGGTATCTAAAAATATTTTTTTATAAATAATATACAGTGTATTGCATTTAAAAAAACTGAGATAGTATTATAATATTGCAATGTTGGCTGCGCCATAAAAAAATCCCTGCGAATGTGAATTTTTCTCGGATTTCTTCTTTTATCCGATAGCGAAGTATGTAGCTATATTATACGTACTTAAGCAATAATATATCAATAAATTAAATTCACTCCAGGTTTTTACCACTTTTTAAAAGATGAAAAATTTTTCAAATATGAATTATCATGGAAATCCCGCATAAGTATATAGTGCTTCAAATAAATCAGTAGTGTGATGTATGCTGAATTTTATGCTGAACCCAATTCTGTACAGAAAAATGGTAATGCGATTGCAATTTTAAAGAAAATATTTTTTTAGGATATGTACTTTTTTTATGTATAACTTCCTCGTACTAATGGCCACCCTATATACATACTAATAAAAATTCTCTTCTAATGTGCCTCACCATCTTCCAGTGCTACGAGCCGCCCCTGTTGGACTCTCGCATGCAGTGCATACAGCGCATAAATTTTAAATTGTTAACAAAACTGTATTGTTATTAACACAACTGCTACTTATATTTTACTGTAAAAATATCACATGTAGTGATATTTACTGCCCATCTCTAATTATAAATTTATTATGTTCGTCGTAACAAAATCCCTACATGCAAATATTACTGAGCTGGGTGTATCACATTGTATATACGTTTCAGCTGCAACTTGAAATATGAGCGTCGACGATACCGCACGTAATAAACGGTATTGTTTTACAAGATAATAACCACTAATTATCGCGGATTTTGTAGCACGGGAAAGGTGGTGTGGTCGTTAACGGATGCCCACGTTAGCTGATTTTTATCATTGACGTTTTAGTACCGTACATATTGTATACACGCCTGACATAAACAAGATTTTTTTATTAATAAATTAATAATGATAGGTACTTATGTTTACTTTATGCTATACAGGGTGATTCCCGGCCATGGCAATGCCAGACGTTTATGGAGAATCGGTGATAGTATTTTGTTAAAACTTGAATTTTTGTATAAAGGCACCTGCTCCGTCTGCCTAAATTATTTTCAGCATTACAGTATTGCCGCTTCCTACTAAAAGTCAAAAAACATCTTTGGCACTTTAAATGTAACACCACCAATGTTATTACATTTTTTCGAAACTACATTCATATCGCATAATTTTTCTATTATATTAACCAAGATAAAAAATAAAACGTGTAGAATTGACAAAATCGTGATCTTGATAAGCGTTGGTTAAATCATGAATTGGGCATATTGAAACCTGAAATTTGGTTTATAGATTAAGGAATAAGGAAAGTCAAAAAATCAAAAACAGAGGATTGCTTTTTAAAAATGTCCGTCTGCCATACTATTAACATCGGGTCAATCAATAATTTTTCCAATCAGCTCTATATATTGATGATGTTGCCGTATTACTCATCAAGCAATACTATTGTTATTAGTGATGGGCAAAATCAGTTATTTTTAGATAGTCAGTTGAAACTGTTATAGTTATTTATAAAAACAGCTTAAAATAACAGCTTAAAAATAACAGGTTTCTTTATTTTATTGCTAAATATCAGAAAGAGTATGAGGCGGTCACCGCTAGGCGTATTAACGCAGTTGCAAGTTGTAACAATGACGTGCTCGGTGGTAGCATTTCCAGGGTGTCAAAACATTTCAAAATATCGATTGTTATCTAAAATACCTCTCTAAAAACGGTGGTTGTTTACAAACAAGCGCTGTTTACAAATTGCGATATAAAAAAAGCCAAAAATTCCGCCACTTGTCTATACCTATACATTCCGATCTACCTACGCCCTGCCCCTCGAT
>NW_022146495.1:28175-86077 GCF_002938485.1 Sitophilus oryzae
CTCAAATGCTTCGTTCAGTTACGTATTGCTCAGCGTTCCTTTCCAACTCCGATTATCTCGACCAACCGCCGCCCTGTTATGCTCGTAACAGGTTGAAAAACTACATATCTAAAATGACTGCTTCTCCAACCCGTTGAGAGCCCCCATCGACAATCGATGCAGCAGCGTTCCTTTCCACTCCTGTTATCTCGACCGCCAGGCTGGCCGCTATGCCCGCAACTGTTTCAAAAACCTGCTTCTTTTATATCCTATTATTTTAAGCTGTTGCAAGCCCAATACGACCATCCATCGACAGCATCGATCGAAGCAGCTACTACGTTCGCCGTAGCGCATTCCCCACTCCGTTGTCCGTTGTCTCGCCGCCTGTATCGATGGTTGACGAAATAACATGTTTTCCATCCATACTAGTTGTTTTTGGAATTGCTTCGAGCAGCATAGAATTTCGTTGCGGTGCAGAGCGCCGTCTTCGTTTTTCGTTTCACGAGCGACCGACTCTACGTGTCGTTATTTTATATCTGTTATTTTTTAGAAGTAGTAACGGTTGCGTTATGTTATTTATAAATAATTGTTATAAAATAACGTATAGTTAAATAACAACCCATCACTAATTGTTATATTAATCGAGTAAGGCCCGCTTAACAATATACAATTTATATACTAATTATGAGATTTATAATAAAATTAAATAATGAAAATATTATTATTAGTAATTATAACCCTGCAGATTAAGTGAAAAGTTTTGTTCTTAAATATCTCCTCTACATATTATAAACGCGTGTTCAAATATTAATGTTGTGGAATATATATTAACATATAAAGATATGTAATTAACGAAATATCATCGTAACAACAGCTATTTTAGAAACGTGTAGATTTCCTTTTTTTTCATTCATTTCACTGAGATTTATAAAAAGAAAGCCCTTTGCCTCGGGTACAGATACCGCCACGTTTTGTAAATAGCTCAATCAAGCAGAAACAAAATTAAAACGGGGCAACAGGAAACGCTAAAAAAATCCCCCACGTCCTCCTCACGAGTAGTTTCCTGGCACTTTTAAGAATCGAGTAGGTCGAGGCCAAAACAACTGGAAATAAACCGAAATGTGACGAAGTTGGGCGACCAAAAACGGAACTCGCTCCATCAATAATATAGGAACGTCCTTAAACATTTCTAAACAATATGAACTGATCTCAGACACACCTTAAAACTCATATTTGACAAATAATGATGACGTCACGACAAACGATGGCTGAACAGTCTTTACTTAAGATACATATAAACACTTACCGCAAAATAAACCATAGTGTACATAGAAAATGATGAATGTCCTGAGGGAAAGGATAACCTGAAAATGAAAACATTTTTAGATTATTTTATTCTTTATGGAACAAGTTTCAATTTTTTTTAGTACCTTAGTTCTTTCATGACTCTTTTGTTAAGCTCTATATACGAGAAAAGTTGGTGCATTCAAAATTCGTATGGTATACGTGTTGGTTCTGGGGTAAAGAGCAGTTTACATTTGGCAAACACACTGTATAGAAACCTCAGTCTTCCCTAAAAACAAAAAAGAAAATAATAAAGGCCATATCAACAAATATCTACACTGACCTGCAGGAAAAAGAACACCACAAAGAATTTACTTTCATATATTTTAATTTCAATATATTTTGTTCTAGTCTATCTTAAGCAGTTTGTATCCATTATTTGGAAAACGCAATGTTATTATTTTAGTAAAAGTTATTGGAACACCTTATTGGAACGGTTTAACAAAAATAAAATTTTACAAGCCACTTTTCAAGTTGGATTTCTTTTCGATAGTTTGTTTTTTGATACATCATCCTTTATTTTTGTTGGAAATATTCGACTTTAAAGAAGACAGTAATGACACAAAATTAACACAACAGATGCGAAAGAAAGCGACTGCATCGGAAACCGCTCGGCAAACCCTACACGCCTATTGAGTGGTGTAAAATACACCAGTCGTTTAGTCCCGAAACCTATGCTGTGTCGTATTCGCTTGCTGGAATGACATGGTGCGTGGTTATATGTTTCTTTTAAAACAGATTGGCCAGGATTTTTTATTGAACTTTTGAACATTTATTTCTAAGTTTTTGTATTTTGTATATTTTATTTAAAAATGGGATACAAATGTCTTTATTTATAAGGAAAAAAAAGATATTTATAATTATAAAAATTAATTTATTTAACAAAATTTAATTAAAAATGTGACAAAATAGTACCTTTCTATTGGTTCTATCGGACTTTTTTCGACTATATAAATCTTTATTTGTAAGCTTTAATACATCAAATATTTTTCAATCTAATAAATCATTTAATGATGTAAATAAGAGAAATTTCCTCACATGGTGGTCAAATTCTATAGTTTTCATTATATCAAACAGCCTCTGAGAAACGTTTTCAACTCAAAATGCCCTTAATTATGTTTGACTACATCAATTAAAAGGGTCTTCAAATACATCAATGTGCCCAAGTAACATTTTTCGGAGCCTAAAGTTTTATTAAAAGGTAACGGATATTTATAAGAGGTCTATAAGGAACCTTAACATTTATAAGAGTGTTTAAAGTCTTATAAGAACACTATTAGTGTTAAAAGTTTTGTAACACCTCGAAAAAATACCAAAATACTTGAAGTTTTATAATATTGTATCCAAAATGTTTTCGTTACCTGATTTATAAAACCTTTGGTATTGGTTACTTAAGGTTTTTTAAAAGGGTTTTATAGCGTTCTTAAAAACCTTATTATAAAACTTTTACTCTTGGGGTTTTATAGCTTACTTCCTAAAACCCTTATAAATCCTAAGATACCTAATAAACATTCTACAGCTACTACAAAACCTAAAGAATTTTATAAAACTTATAGGCTCAGTAGCAACTCCTTTCATGTCTAGAATAGGGGGCTATATTTTCAGGGTTAGGTTATGTTTTATGTTCCTGTTTTGCTTTTGTAAATCAAAGATGGAAGTAGAAAGAACAAATTGAGGTAATACAATTGCTTATTTTTATAGAAAGTGCGTTAAAACCCGTGAAAATATTTTGGGAAGCACACCACCCACAACTACTAAAAATTACCAAAACTTGGGCAAACATAAAGAGGGTATATTGCCAAATACTTCACGACTGAATCGACTGCCACCGATGAAGGAAGGGGCAAAGGACTTTTGGAAGAATGTATAGATATCAGGGAAATTTTGTCAAAGACGGTGTTGATTTTCCATCTTCTGTGGTTTGGACAATTTTGAAGTGTATTGAAGGGCTTTGTTTTAATTATTTTGATTAAAAAATTGTTTTGCAAAAGCCAAAGCGCCTGAAACAAAAAGTGGGGTTATAGTCAATGGTCAAGTTTCTATAAAAATATTTTTGGTAACTTATAAAACTATTAAGTATCACAAAAGCACCTCAGGTTTTATTGGAAGAGCAAAATTCCCATGACACCTAGGGAAGTGTTATAAGAGTTTTTAAAGTGTTGATGATTACTTAAAGGCCTATATAAAACTAGAGGTTTTTAAAAGGCGAAATGGCGAACATGACATCCTTTTATAAGGCGGCCATTTTATGTTTGTGTTGTACTTGCAAAGAATACAGCAATATTACTGAAGCTTTAAGACGTATTTTTTTCAAAAAGCATGGGGTTAAGAAATGTTGCGCAGTTTATTTGCAAAAAACAAATCATGAGACTTAGGTGAATTTTGGTTTTACAAAATAAATTATATTTGAGTTCTAAACGGGGGCGCTTTAGTTTTAAGAAGGGTAAAATGTTAATATTACTCGTTAAATTTTCCGTGCCAATAAAATTTAGTCCTTATAGAATTCTTACAGAGTATTTAAGTTGTTATGATAATTATTATAACACGCCATTTTCATCAAAGTGAAAATCCATTGCTGTCAACTTTAAACTACAAGCAGAATAATAATGACAAGAACTTGAAATAAATATATTGCAAACAAACGTTGTAGAAAGAGATGAACTAAAAAGGCGTTTTTACAGACGTTTATAAACACTATAAAAAGGAATATAAGGTTTAAAGAGGTAACGAAAATGTATTCCTTGCCGCTATAAAACTTATTTATGGTTTATAAAGGTAAAGACAACCTCTTAGTTACCAATAGATGGAGAGTAAAAGTCACGTTAAAGGTTTTATAAGGTACTAAAATTTGGTCATCGTTACCTTTTTAAGATTCTCCATTTAAGTGCTATAGTGGTGTTATAAGGGTAACGAAAACGTTTCGGGAACAATTGATAGGCTCTTAGGTTTTATTAAGTAGGTTATCGAAACGTAACCATTACCATTATAAAACAAAAAATGTTAGTTGGGTGATATTTGTCTAAAATTTGCAAAAGAATCCGAATCTCTGGATAACTCGAAATTATTTACCCATTTAAAAGCCTTTGATCATGAAAGTGCAAAAATTTGTTCATTTTATTTACTGGAAATGGAAAAATTATTTATATTAGGGCCTGATGAGTTTTGCACTGAAGAAAACATTCAGAGGCTGGTTGATATAATGAAAACTATAGAATTTGACCACCCATGTGAAATTTCCTCTTATTTACATCATTAAATTATTTATTAGATTGAAAATTTCACACCTCTACTTTTCAACCAATAACATGCTTTAGTGTTGACTAGTTACCATGGCAACTGAAAAAATTTCAGGAAATTTTTTCGAGGCGCCACGAAGCACTAGTGGAAATTTTTGACAGTTGAAAAGGTAAACATAAGATCTACAATCATAATGTGAATGAACTACAATGTCTATATTGAAATATTACCCATTTGAGTTTAGCATTTGATGTAACTAATTAAATATAATAATATTTGTTAATATTAACAAATTGAAAGTATTTTAAAATGTCATGTTGGATTAATATTTTTTCAAATTTAGGTGTGAAATTTTCTTACCGAATACCACGCAAGCTTAAATTATTCCTGGAAATTTTCTTTCGGGCACGAATATTTTAGGAGAAAATTATCCTCGTCTTCGACTCGGGATAATTTTAAAATATTCGTGCCCTCCGGAAATAAACCCAAGCTCTTGTCAGTATATAAGTGAAAATATTTTATGCATTAAGGTTTACAAAAAATAAAGATAGTATATTACCGATTATATAGTCGAAAAAAGTCCGATAGAACCAATAGAAAAGTAACTATTTTGTCACATCTTTAATTAAATTTTGTTAAATAAATTAATTTTTTATACTATAAATATCCTTTTTTTCCTAATCTCCTACGAACTGATATAATATGACGAGCAATCTATTAAATTACTGTGAGATTATATGCCTCGATAACATATTGATGTAGATTATTTTCACCCAAACAAATAATAACCCAAACTATACATGGATGCGGATTGTCTATGTATAACTCTTTCTGAAGGTCACAGAAACCTGAACGCGTAATTCGGTGTTCTTTCGCATCTGTTATAGGTAATTTGTGGTAATGATTTAAAGAAATTTCAGCATTAAAACCATAGTTTGTTTGTGGGTCATGCTCTTAACTGAGATTGTTTAAGTCCAGAAGTTGATCTCCACAATGTTCAATTAAAGCAATAATAGCAGGCACAATCATTAGCGTAACTAGCAATTTATACTGGGTGGGGCTTGAGGTTGAGCCAGGGGGCCCTAGGTCTTTTGTTCTTTAAAAAATGAAGAATAATATTAAAAACACATTTTTAGATAAACGTTTACATGATATCTCTATCAATAAATTGCATAGACTTCGTTATCAAACCGTGTTCCTGTAGATTGCCAAATACCTACAATTTAAAAAAAATAACACCATATTTTGAACACAACAAAATAATTTTAACTAAACAAAACTAGAAAACGTCATTTTTACTACATCACAAGCAAATAAAAAGAATTAATACGTAGCAAGTCATAATTCAAGATTTCTCTGGGGGGTGCCCAGCAGTACCTGGGGGGTGGGGGGCACCACTGTAGTTACGCCAATGGGCACAATTACTGAACTTTAAACCATCTCATCATCAACAGACAAGTGGATAACCTCACCGTTGACCTGCACCCAACTTCTTCACAAGTGAATGCCTGGCTGTGATATAAAAAACAGTAGTTTTAGGGATTAGTTTAGTTTACACTTCATAACTGTCAGTGATCCTTCTGTTCGAATCGTTGTCTACCACAAAGAGACAAAAAATACCTAATGTTTCAGAGATGTATACAGGGTGTTTCAAAACAAATGCGAAAAACTTTAGGGGGTGATTCCTTGTTCAAAATAAAAGGGTAGTTTGCTTTATAAACGTTGGTCAAAAGTCAACCATTAGGGAGAATATCGCGGTACAAAGATGGCGGAAAAAATAATGTTTTATTTTTTATCTTGAAAACGAAAGAGATGGAACTATGAAATTTTATGGAAGCATTACTGTTATGAAACACACTTTCAGGTAATTTTTTCATTTTTTTCAAAATGAGTGGAAGGGGTTAAATAAACTACCCCTATCATTCTTGTTAACGAAATTTAAAGAAAAATCTTATCAAACACATGCAAAAAATTAATTTGGATAGTTTAGTTTGGTTAGAAACTTTTTTACCTCTTGGGTTTTTTTGATAAAACTCAAATTAAAAAAAAATAAAATGTAAAGCGTTACATGTCAGGACAAAAAACATTTTAGATTAAGAATCTAATGATAATTACGATAATAATAATCATCTGGATAATAACGTATTGCAGTAGAGTAATGTCAAATAAAATAATAGGAACATCCTAAAAAGTAACAGCAGCCGACTAGATTTTTTCTAAAAAATTACAGCAGCCCACTAGATTCTTTATCAGAAAAAAAAATGTTTTTTGTCCTGATATGCAATACTTTTACATTTATTTTTAATTTCGTGGTGAGTTTTATCAAAAAAATACAAAGAATAAAGTTTCTAAAACAAGCTGAGCTATCAAATTAATTTTTGCATGTGTTTGATAAGATTTTCCTTTAAATTTGTTAACAAAAGAATGATAGGGGTATTTATTTCAACACCTTCCACTCATTTTAAAAAGTGAAAATTACCAGAAAGTGTGTTTCCATAACAGTAATGCCTCATAAAATTTTATTAGTCTATTTCTTTTCGTTTTCAAGATAAAAAATTAAAACATTATTTTTCCGCCATCTTTGTACCGCAATATCTCCCTAATGGTTGACTTTTGACCCAACATTTATGAAGCAAACTACCCTTTATTTTGAACAAGGAATCACCCCCTGAAGTTTTTCGCATTTGTTTTGAAACACCCTGTATATCCTTCCTTCATCAGAAGCAACAAATAATACAAAGAACAAAGAAAAAACTATTTAAAATATCTAAATGGAAATATTCAATAACACTTTAGTTTTTTAACAGATACGTTTGTTATAATTCAGTAGTGTAAAAAAACTATCTATTTTATTTTGTAGATAATCTTCTAGTGGCGAAAAACCCAAAAGTCTTAGTCTAGAGTTAAATTGTAGTGCCATAGAGTAACTACTCACCAATTGTGTACTTCATAACGTCAGTCGTCAGCTGAGAGCAGGCTGCTCCAAAAGCAAACATGCCCACTGCACAGTAAATGTTATACATCCAATAGGGTAGCTGCCAACGCATAAAATAAAACGACTTTTTCTCATTTGAGCGGTTCAGTATTTCAGTGAGCGTCATCTGAAACGAAGATAAATGACGAATCAATAAAATGCTATTAATTTTAATCATAAAACACCAAAATATTATTTAATCAGTATTAAAAACAATACTTATTAAAACAAGCCAATGAGTCAAAGAAGATCTCGACAGAGGCCATCCAAAAAATGAAGACATTTGTCACTGTCATGTATTCGCTCTCTGGAGAGACCTCATATTTTACTGTACGTTATGTTACACATTTAAATTTCAGCTATTAGATTCCCAAGTAGCATCTATCTGACTTCGAGCTAAATCTGACCGGAAGCGACGTCAGACTTTGTGCAAATTTAGATCAGGTGCTGGTGATACGACCGGTGACGTCGCTTTCCTATTAAAGCGACGTCGTTGGATCCTAGTCGGTAAATCCAAAGATCTGTCGACGTACAAAATAACAACGTACCATTTTGATAATTTTCCAACGTCGTTCCCACGTTGGCTTGCATGACGTACATATACATGAACTAGCCCGACGTCTACTCGTTGTCCGAATAGGATACATCTCACTGATAATCCCTAAGTAACGTCAATTATATTTTGTTGTATTTTATGTTCATATTTATAACCTAATTTACGTATCTCTATTTACGTCTGTAAATACAACCCATTAAGTAGCATTTGCGTAACTTAATTTTTTTATTATGCCTAAAAAAACACTAAAAAGGCATTTAGACATTCATCTACATTTTACAGAAAGAGGTCGAGGCTTTTGCAAAATAATAATAGTAGTAGTGATTAGCGATGGGAACTATCGAATGAATTAGACTATCGAATGGTTAATGAATGAATGATTTCAACTATCGAATGGTTTTTATTCGAATAAAATCATTCATTCATTTCATACTAAAGCATATGTGACAACCTCGCCGTACGACTAAATGGTTATCGTTGAGCCACGACTTTCGAATGCTTTTGATAAATGAAATTTAGTATTCGTTTGATTTTGTATGCGTCAGTGCATTATTAGTTCTTCAAAATTTTATCACTTCGCCGTATAAATACTGTGCTATTTTTGCGTTTATTAAATAGTTAAAATAAAATAGTAGTTATTTTTTTAATTTTATTTATTGACAATTGTGTGCATATGCAGGTGGTCAAAATTTTCCGAAAATTTGTGTGGCTTTCCGTAGTCCGATCTTTCAATTATTTAATTTTATATATGGTATAGGTCTATTTTGGAAATTTTGAAAGTAGCAATTTTTAGAGAGATGAGATGAACTTACAAATTAATTTAAAAATACATATTTGTATTTTAGATGTGAAAATTAAGAGAAAGTTTTACGTGCCAATTTAAAAAAAAAAAGTTAACGATGTTTGTATTTTGTTTTATGCTAATTCTCTTACATGCAGTTTTTTGCGAAGAAATATTTCATTTATTTTTAAAGTAAATGCCAGTAAAAGTAAATATAATTTTTTAAATAGTAATATAAAGCACCTAATATAAATAATTTTGATTTCTAATTTTTTATTTATATTTTCCTTCAATTACACTGCATGCTTAGAAAAATTAATAAATGTTTATATTTCATGATTTTAAAATTTGTTGTTAATATAACAAATTAGTTCTGTAATTATTATTATTTAATAAACCAACGTTGCCACACACAAAAAATTTAGAACTATATTATTTTTAAATAGGATCTAATATAAATAATTTGACATCAATTTGTTGTTTATATTTTACTACTTAAAAAAAAAATATTTATATTAAATGATTTTAAATTTTGTTGTTAATAGGTATAACAAATTATTACTGTTATTATTATTTATTAAACCAGTCTTTGCTTAAAACATTAAAAATCATTTTCCTACATCCCAAAATAACTAGTATTATTGCAGTGTAACAACAGAGTATTAATAAAAGAATGCAGAATATATAGACATGCTATCCCTAACTAACTAAAGCCAAACAATAATATTCTTTGCTAATATCTACTAATACCAAAATATGGCAACAGCGCCCTTCATAATGTATTTTCTGTGTAAATACTAGCACCTCAATAAAAAAAATAATGTGTGTCCTTATCTATATCTGACTCGCAAAAAATCAAAGATGCCGGCTTCTTTCATAGCATTGCCACCGACCGCTGTCGGGTTTCTCGGAAAGAAACCTACATCGCCGGGCGACAACTAAAATTCAGTTAATATTTTTATTATAATCGATCCTGACGAATAAATGAATTTCATAAATGAATGAATTTTATAAATGAATGATTTTTTGCTGCGAATTACTAGAGCCACAATTTTTTCAAGGCAGATGACGGATCTATTCGATAATTTTTATTCGAATAGTTTTCAACGAATGTTTTTACTAACTATTGATGAATGGTGCAGCAATGCATGATGTCTTGTCTCCACCGATAAATGCTTTTTATCCGGAAGATATGCTGCATTACACTGGTACATCTTAATTTCATTGTTTAGCTTAGGAAACCAGACCCATCCTCCTCCCACATGTGAGGTTAGGCTTAAAAAAGTGGCTGTCCATTTTTTTTAAGGAGGAAACAAAAACTAAAATATAGTTGCACAAATCCACAAATCACTGATGTGTCACTGATACGCAAAGTGAGGTTACGTGGCGTACGTTGGAATTATATACGTCATAATACGATTGACGGTCATCCGGTTTGATGACTTCGGTCGTGTGATACGACTAATGTTGGAGACCCGGTCGGAATTGGTATATTGGTAGTTCATATTAAGTCGGACACAGAAATCCGCCATTCTTAACAAGTATCCGATTGTCAGCCATTTTAAAATCGTTTTTTGTTTTAAAATTTATATTCACATTTCCATTTCTAGTAAGAATAATATTGATAGGTTGTGTTTGGGGGGAACCACAGTACAGTTTTATGATTAAACCAGCTAGAAAATTAAAAAATATTTTGGGAGTTACTTTTTTTATAGATATTTTTATTCATAAATCTACCTAATTTTGAAGGCGTTCGTTGTTTTCCGGAGTATTTTAATCGAATATATCAAAAACTTCACTTGCTTCCGCTGACAAAACTGATGTCTGGATTAATGATTCAGAATTACTATAATATGAAATTAGATAGGCACTTATTATTATATAAGTTATATTCGAGGGTGATTATGAATCCATTTATTTGTAATTAGGTAGTTTATGTATTCTTGGTAGCGAATATGAGACCAAACGTAACGTAAGTGCCCAGCGACGAATTTTAAGTGACTAAAATCCAACGTAATATGACGTTGGTAATTGGTTACATTCCCTATTAGGTCAGATACCGACGTCGAGGCGACCCGAATCTGTATTCCCCATTTAGGTGCAAATAAGGGTCGTCAGGCGGTCGAACCGACGTTGGTACCCGACGTCGGGTTTATTGAACGCGACGTATACCCAACGTTAGATAACGTCCAAATGCTACTTGGGTTCAGTCTTGTCTAATGATTCAATATCCAAAAATGCAGCATAAATAATACTAATAGTTTCCACTGTTTTATTAATAGTAGTATTCATTCATTAAAAGTTTATTTACATAATACTAACAAGGTCGATATACTTTACAATGTAAAGTACTCCGTACAGTAGTAAAAATAACTGTGTTTATAAATAGAACAAACTCCATTCATAAAGTCGACTGACTATTTTTGCATGTGTAAAAATAAACTGAATGCTACTTTTTACGAAGTCTTAATCTTAACTAGGAAAATTAATTTGTAAATTGGGAATAGTTTACTTTAAGATATCATATCTACAAACTCAGGAGCAGATACAGGAATGTATTTTACTCCACAAACTAGCATAGAGTTAAGAGACATGTCAATTATTAATACTTTGCTGGCGGTATTTTTGATGAATTTCCAGGAAAACCATTATTTATAGTATAAACTTTTTTAGTAAAATACTTATAGATAACAAGGGGTTTCAACCTCATAGATAACAAGGGGTAAAAACCATGCTTTTTTAATTTAGCAATATTCTATGACAAAAAGTATACTCAAATTTGAATTCAAACTCAAAACTGATTATATCTGAAAATGTATGTGAATTGTGAATCTAGGTAGATATAAATAGAATAAAATTTAGTTCGTGTGGCATTTTATTTTCGTCATGAACTGGAAACATTAAATGTGGATTACCCAGATCAAACGCGGACTTATAATTAGGATTATATGGCCAGCTAATACAAGAAGTTTAATCTTAGAGAACGTGAAGAAAGTAGAAACAAAATGAGGTATAAAAAGAAAAGATTTATTAAAAGGGAATCAAGATAATCCAATAAATACAGAGAGAAAAAAACGAGAGAAAAAAACACCCTGCATAATTATTTTTTCAATAGATGGAGAATTAAAAAATGAACATTTTTTGTATTTAAAGTATTTCAAATTTTTTTGTAGTTTGGCAGATACACGCAGTATTATTTCACATGGCTAAAGGTAACAGCAACGGTAAAATACGAGAGAGAAAAATCATTGAGAAGCCTTGATAAAAATTTACAGTGGAAAATGACATATGAAATATAAAATCGCGAATATCTGTGAAACCGTGATAAATTTTGAAATACCCTAAGTTCAAAAAAGATTTTGGGAAGTGGATGCCGTGGAAGTATTGTTAAATAAATGTCTGATGGAGGGTAGAATCCCGGACGCATGGAAAAACGCAGAAGTTGTGCTATTATACAAAAAAGGAGATTTTACAAATATAGAGAATTATAGACCAATAAGCCTTCTCTCGCATCTATACAAGCTCTTCACTAGGATTATCAACAACCGACTGTCTACGAAACTAGATTCCTATCAGCCAATAGAACAGGCAGGCTTTCGAAAAGGTTTTAGTACCATCGATCATCAACAAACAATTAAAACAGTCATTGAAAAAACAACAGAATTACAATATACCTCTACATTTGGCCTTTGTAGACTACCAAAAAGCCTTTGACAGCATCGAAACCTGGTCATTTCTAGCTGCAATGGAGGACGCAAGAATTGATTCCAGATATTATTCCATTATTAAAAATACCTATGATAGTGCAACCTTCCAAGTTAAATTAGATGATGACCTCAAAACAGAAAAAATACCACTCGGCAAGGGCGTGAGACAGGGAGATACCATCTCTCCCAAGTTATTACACTGGCACTGGAAAATGTCTTCAAAAATTAGAATGGGAAAATAGAGGTCTAAGCATCGATGGGGTACACCTTAGCCATCTGAGGTTCGCAGACGATATTGTCTTGCTGAACACCGACATTCAAGAACTAAACACCATGCTAAATGAGCTAAATGACCAATCCCAGAAAATTGGCCTTAAAATGAACTTGAAGACCAAGATAATGAGCAACAATATCCATAACATTACTGTTGACAACGTTATTATTGAAAACGTAGACCATTATATATATTTAGGTCATAAAATCAAACTGGGCAAGGAAAACCAAAATACGGAGGTCAAACGCAGGATCCATTTGGCATGGGTAGCATTTGGAAATATGAGCGATATTTTCAAAAATAAAAAAGATTGCCCATGAACCTAAAGAAAAGGCTTACGACAGCTGCATTCTACCTGTGCTTACGTATGGCTTAGAGACTATAGCAATTACTCGAAAAACAGCAGAACATCTACGAGTAGCACAAAGAGCCATGGAACGAATCATGTTAGGAGTCACCATTAGGAAAAAAAACGGGACACCCACATACGTCAAAAAACAAAATTAATAGATGTCGTTAAAAGAGTGGCAAGTCTGAAGTGGCAATGGATAGGACATGTGGCAAGACAGGATCTAGACCGATGGCCCAAAAAATAATCCTATGGAGACCTAGGGGACAACAAGAAGTGTGGGCCGACCAAAAAAGAGGTGGGTCGATGACGTCAGGGCAGTGGCAGGAAGACAATGGATAAGATTGGCTAGAGATCGTGAAGCATGGAAAAACCTAGAAGAGACATATATCCAACACTGGATGGAACTAGGCTGAGAAAAGAAAGAAAGAAAGAAAGAAGTTCAAAAAAATGTTCATTTTAATTCTCTATCTATTAGAGAAAAAATAATATACGGTGTTTTATTACAAAAAATGAAAAAAATATTTTATATTTTAGAAGTTTGGCGCAGAACATCCTGTTTGATATACGATTACCATATTTATAGCAAAGTAAGTACATACCATCTAAAGTAAATACCTAATATAGTTTTGATTTCCGGACAGTTCTTGTATTTTTAATAATATTTTTAAGGAAAGCTGAAAAATACATAGGTATATATATATATATTTTTTATATATTTTTTTATTAATATCTCTGAAACTATCAAAATAGATTTACTTATGGTTGCCTAAATTGAAAGTCGCAAATAGAAGAAATCGCAATGGCAGCTTCCTATGAGAGCCAATCGCAGGTTGTGATTGCGATTTTTTGCTCATTTCTAATTAAAGCACTTCCAGCTCTTTGCAAAGTTCCCGATATCACTGATGTTGGCTTCTGCTGCTTCCTCTAGTCCCTCCAAAGAACCTTGCCCTAAAGTTTTAAAACATCAGTATTCCAGTGCCGGACAGTAACACAGCAGGTGCTCTATAGTTTCTTCTTCCTCTCCGCATTCTCTGCAGTAGTCGTCTTTGGAAATTTTCCATATCACGAGGTTTACCCCCGTGGGGTAGTTCCCATTGATGACAGCTACAATTATGCGCGTACTAGGTTCTTTTATAATTCACTATAAGACGTTACGAGGTTAGCCGGGTGAGCTAGATTTATATACAATTATAAACAACTACAATTTATAAAAATACCATACCAACTAAAATTTGTAATAGTGACGTTACAAAAACTTTCCTGAGCCGTCATTGACATGATTGTTTACTCACGATATATCCAAAGCACTTGGATTTAATGTCATTTGGAAAACAATTTGATGTTTGCCGACAAAAATATTAATATTTGCAATATGGAGATACTGATGACTCGAGCGCAGCTTTGCGTTTCATTTTGCTATAAATTATTCAAGGCACGTTTACTAATTTCCATAATCAATTTACAGTGATGCGATCTAACCTTCAATTAATAAGTAGATCAAGGTAACTTCAACACAGTGTAGTTTATATTATTTTTTCTCGATAGTAATAGTTAGTAGGATAAGTACAGGGTATTATTAAATTTTATATTTTTGAAACAATTTGCAGTCTATTTTCTTCAAAAATTAACATTATCATTTGGATGTCATTATGGCTTTCATAATAGCACTAGTGCTAATATGAATTCATAATAACACGAAAAGAATACAAATAAAACAAACAGAAAAAGGTACCTAAATACGTTTATTTATTGTAAATTAAAATTAATTATACTTATCAGTACAATTGGTTAAATTAATTCCAGACGGTGACAGGTAAGTTGAATTCTTAGAAGGCCATTTATTTTCTGAGTGCTTGAACTTGTTGAAGACCCATCATGCCGAACATGTTTTAAAATATTAAATATTTACTTTTTTCTTATTTTCTTTGGAATTTTCTATATAGCTCTCTGCCACTGTGTTAGTTTGTCTTGATTTTCCGGGAAGTAAAGGGAATCGACAATGTTTTGCGCAATGCCTTCAATATCCGAAGGACACTTTCAGAATCAGAATCACCCATATTAATATTATTTTTTGCTAAAACTGAACGTTTAACACAAAAATTGAACATCAATAATTGAGTTGTCAAAGTCAAAATGGAAACAATCAACAAGCACGGTTACCACTGGTTACCACGGCGCGGCGTCGATTAATATGGGCACCTGATAATTTTGAATTTTAATTTTTATATGAGGATATCTCTGATATTTTTAAATTAAATCACATCTCTTTGGATCGTCCCTCTTGTCGCGTTGTAGATTAAATTTTGAATGATACGCGTTCGATACGAACTTTTAATGAAAACTTGTGTAATTAAGCCGTTAAACGTTACACGCGTGTCATTATGATGTTCGTATCGAACTTGTATCATTAATAGCACTATAGAATCGATTTCCAGAAATGCGATTTAAACTCTATTCTAAAAGCCACAGATATTACCAAGTACTCTGTAAAAAATACTGAATAGTAAACTGTATACGTAAAGTTGTAAAATAGTCCTGCAAACCAAGATTCTTGCTACGTAGCAGCGAATATGCACCATAAGTTTTTGTGTAAAAATAACATGTCATCGAGTTCTACAAAACCTGATTTACTGAGCTTCTTTCTTTGGCAGCTTTTACGATATCGGTGTATCGAATGAATACACCTATAAATTTCCTGTCGGACATATAAATCAGAAGTAGATTGGGTTACTTTATGGTATTTGCCAGCCGTATCTTTTTGTGTAAAGTTATCTACATCTGAACGTAAAGGTACCATTTTTTCCTAAATAAAAAATAAATTTTATCAATAAAAAAATCCCTTGCTAAATTATATACAGGATGCTAAAAATTCGGGGTACGAGCATTGATATCTCGGTAACTGTAAAAGATATTGGGGCAAAGATTGTTCTAATGCGCTAAAAAAATGTTCTACTGCGCTTTAGGCTATTCACCAAGACGCCATCAAAAAAGTTTTAAAAATTTCAAGGATTGCTGAGTTTTTTGGAAAAAACGGAATTCTTGAAAATCAATTTTATTTTTTCCTGTCGTTACTTTTTGAAAATCAAAAAAACTAATTGCACATTCTCATAGCCACTTTATTAAGGCTATCTTGGTAACCCTTTTGAACATGGAGAGCATTAAAAACTAGTTTGCAGAAATTGATATATTTATAATAACTACGATTAATATAATGCATATTATTAGATCGTACACTGAGATATCAAATTCACAATAAAAAAAGTTAAAAATAATATCTTTAAATTGCTGACCTGGATATTATTTATTTGAATCTTTCAATTGGTTTGATTTGCGTTATTCAATGTTAATTAGCGCTGATCAATATTGTTGAAACACCAGAACAACTCATCACTGGGTATGCCGAGACGACAACCCTTCATACCATAAAGTTTGATACGACTGATATTTGGAGATAGAGAGCCAACCTATGGAAAATCGTCTCAGTTACTGGCTTTTGTCAAAGCCCTGAGAGTTTATGATGAGCCATAACTCAACAAAAGGGGACACAATAGATCTATAAGGTGGCGGTCGGTGGTTAACTTCAACCCTTCCATACAATTTACCCCTAAAATATTGAACCTCCTCCGCCACTGGGCGTTGTATACTCAGAAAAATGCGTTTATCAAAGCGACCACGGACCCGCCGAGAAAACGAAAGAAATCGTTAAAAGTTCTGACAGTACCGACTTCCTCGACTTGTTATTTTTAGTACGCGTTTATATGTTTTTCTTGTTTTTTACGCATTGAGACGGGGCTATTAAAAAGTCGGTAATGTTGGTTTAATGTCGTGCAAATTGCACCCTGCTCTTCTCTTTGTCGCTTTTGGCTTTTACGGCTTTTATTAATTTCGTTTTTATAGCCTTCTTCGTGGTATAGGTTTAATGCAGTTTTTTAAATTTTTAACCAGGTAATAATTTTAACACATTTTAGGTTTAAATCACACTAGAGCCTATTCCTTTGTAACAAGTTCATTTCTTAAAAAAAAGGGTCTTTGTAAATATTTGTTCTTGAATTAGTTAAATTTGATTTTTGAAGAAAAACTTTTTCGCGCGTTGGTGGTAAAATTCAAGGCTGTGACACACTCTCTGTTTAAGCTACTCTTCTCCAAGTTTTTTATTCTGCTGTGTATATTGAAAGGGTTTTTTTTAATCAACTATAGAATGAAAACACACAAACACAGATAGATACTTAAATTTCACATCTCGTAGCGTTTTTTTATAAACATTACCACTGCGAATGGCAGCTTTTCATCGGAGAGCAGTCGTGGGTTAGGTATTTCACTAGAGAGAAAACCAATCAATAACAATAAACAAAAAATATAGATATTGGGCGCCAGGCATGTACAGAGAAAGAAAACACAGTTGTATATTACTTAAAACTAATGACTATATTTATTCAAGATGGACTGTGATGGTAAATAGCATTGTACAATTTTTGATAATTATTATAGTGGTTATATGTCAAAGAAAGTGGTGTTAAGAGTTGTACTAAATATCTATAAAATTAATACCATTACAAGACATAATGTAATGAAACGTAAGATCTATATCATATTTTAAATACTAAATCGACAAAAATGTTCTTAATAATCTAACCACTAAATATAGTCTGTACGATATTATATAAAATGTACGTTAAGTTAAGACTGAAAATCGACTGAAAATCAGAACCTAAATCTACACTTAGCTGTTCTTGAGGCAATCCTGTTTCGAAGAGTAGCAGCGTGAGGTAGGCTCATATCTCTGTACTGTCTGTCGGCGATCCTGTTGGCCAAAACAACAAAAGGGGCCAGAATGAGGACACCATGACTCAATACAGCCGTAGCTACTAACTAGGCTTAGAAATGGGAGCGAAGCAGCATGGGGCTTACGCTGTATCCATACTGTGGCAACATGGGGACACTACCCGTACCTTGGAACACTACTAGGACCTTGGATAATGTCCGTAGCTTGGACCATAACCTTGGGCACAGTCCGTCCATAAGACAACGGTACAGGGGAACACTACCCGTACCTTGGATACTACTAGGACCTTGGATAATGCCCGTACCTTGTAAATAGTCCGTACCTTGGACCCTAAAAATACGAAACTCTTGTTTAAAATCAAACAAGGTCTAATAAACAAAATGAACCTACCTCGAATTACTTCCGAGGGCTCACTAAATAATAAAGAACATGTCCTTTCTTCCATGTGACATTCTGGAGGACAAAAGAAAAGGGACGCCAACGTGCCAGCAAAATACAAATACAAGTTAGGTTGGGACATCCAAAACTCTACCCTAAAAATATGCAGTAATAATATATCGAATCTAAAAGGATAATATTTCATCTTTACCTGTTGCTTTGAAATAGCAGCTGATTCAGATTATACAGCAAGATTTAAATAATCACCATTTCTAAAAGCCGGGATGGTTAGGTTAGGCTACAGAGCGCTAAAAGCAAAAGTCAGTCGACAGCACAGAGTTGACAGAAGCGATGTTGACAGCGCCTCCACAGAGCGATAACAGGGTTGTGTCAAACGACAACAGGGTTGTGGACTAGAGAACGTAAAAATTCGTCAAATAAATTATCCGGCCGGAACGATAGGGAATCCGGTGATGATACGCCAGACATCATATATCATAATCAAAGACATGTAACGAACTAAAAACGTTACAATCTAATCACAGTATAAGTGTAAAAAAAGTGTTATAAAAAGTTTATATGATAGGGCAAAAATAATATGTACAGACGACATTTCACTAAACAGATAAACCACACAAAAAATACATTAATAAACAACGACTATCCACCATATTTTATTGACAAATCATTAAACGAAATATAAATCCCAAATCATAGACACAATATATACAACTGACAATTCCATACATACGAGGCGTTTCGGAAAAAAATAAGAAGGATAGAAAAATAATATAACATACGAACATCTTTCAAAACACAAAATACAGTTAGATCCATTTTATCACATACTAAACCAATGAATACAGAACAACAAACAAAAAATGTAATATACCATATACCAAATACCATGTGAATTATGAATGTGATAAATTTTACATTGGTGAAACATCTAGACCCTTAAATGTTAGAATTAAAGAACATAAAGATTATTTAAGAAAGGGAGATTTTCACAAATCTAGATTTGTCAGCATTCATGGGACAAAGGGCACAGAATAAATTTTAATAACGCCAAAATTATAATGAAAGAAGCGATAGCCTCTAAAAGAAAAATAAAAGAGGCTTTTATAATTCAATCTAATAAAAATAACGTAAATAATAAAGTATTGCTCATGCATCTGTAGATGTTAGTAATGTATGGCAATCGCTTCTTCGATTTTAAAGAACATAACATAAAAAAACGTAACATACGTAAAATTTAAAAATAATCATACTGAAGGTTTGGGGCTTTTTGGTTTTACCTTATTAAGTAATTATTATCAGGTAGTAATTGTTAATTTTGAAGTTTAACTTGATATAATGTCATTCTAACAGAACGTCAACGGTTTCTTGTAGACGTATCTATTTTAAAAAAGTAAAGTGTTCTCGAATAGTCGAATTTAAATATTTTAAATAGTTTTTTTCTTTATTTTTTGTATTTTTCTTGCTTCCGACGACGGAAAGAGATAAACTTTTCGAAACGTTAAGCATTTTTTTCTTTGTTAGGCAAATTTGTATAACTGTAAACATAACTTCTGACAAGCAGTGTCCGTTTAGGTTTAACGCAGAAGTGTTTACAAAAAATAACTATTTTATTTTGTAGATTTTCTTGCAGTGCAGTGGCGAAATACCCATATAGGATTTTTTTGGAACTATAGAATGGTTAGATATGAAAAAACTAATTGTTAAAAGCGGAGTTCATTTCTATATATCTAAAATATTCTGTTCGGATGTTTTAAACATTTATGTCTGGCTGGGAACTGATTTCATTGTTATTCGGTTCTATTTACAAACCATTTCAAAGCGTGTATAGAAACTTCAGCACGAACTGAATAATGAATTCAGATAGTTTGAGATAAGCATAGACGAGTATTAACGACCCATTTTATACTGCTGCTGTTATTATACCATTTCGTTTTATATTCGTTCCATTAGTGTTGTTATATGTACAGTATGGCTCCCGGATTGGCTTTACAAGAGGAAACGCTTTTTTATTACTGACATTTTGAGAATAACTCGATCTTCATCAAAATTTTTGCTTGTTCTAAAATGTTTTTTTTTCGTGACAAGGGTCCGTCCTTTGCCGGAAACACTGCGACCTGTGAGGCCTATTGTGTTTGTCCCCTTTCTATATCTGTACCCTTTCTCTTATCCCTGTGCCCTGCACTAGCTTATGCAGGTCCTTGATAGGATGGGAGCATAGTTCCTCCGGTTCTAGCCTAGCTTTCCCAAATAAAAAGTGTCGCTTACGATCCAGAGCCTCGCAATGACATATTATGTGCTCCGCTGTTCCAGGATCTTTATCGCAGAGTCTGCAGCAAAGACTTCCTTGATACAGGCTGAGCTTGTTCAGGTAACACTTGACAGCCATGTGTCCTGGCAAGAGGCCTGTTGTAATCCGCACTTTATTCCTGCAAAGCATTAGTAGTTCTTTTGCGATTTTAGAGCTAGCTCCTTGGATAAAAACCTTGCTGTGCCTGTGCCCCTGTCTGTTTCTCCAAAGAACATTCTGCTTTTCCCTGATCCAGAGTTTTTTCTGAAATGGTTAATCCCGCTTATACTTTTCCAAATTTCCATACCGTTTTAGAAAAAATTAAAATGAAATACATGAAAATGTGATTGATATTTTTCCTAAAAAGTTCTAAAAATCAAAAAGCCTTACGATGGTAATATAATTTAGATTTCATTCTTTGGTAGATGGTTATTATCAATTTTGATTAACGTCATATTTTTTGTTGTTGTTAAAGTATCACATTTTCCGATAACTATAGAGCCCGAGTTACGGGACTCCAAAGACCCATTAAATCGGATGATTTTTTCGCCATTGATGATGGGGTTTCATGGTGCCTTCCATTCCATGCCGTCAAAAGCTATGGAAACCCTACTCGACTTACCTCCTCTTCAAATTCTTTTGGAAAGAGAGGCGAGATGTGGCACGAGAAAGCCAAGGAACAACCATATTCATACAAAACCGACTAGTAGACCAACTACAGTCGGATGACATTCTGGGAATGGTCTCGTCTCGGATCTCACATCACCAGTCCAACTCTTGACACACAAATACGTCCTGTTTCCGAATAGGGACGAATGGGATAAGCCAAGAAATGGTTTATTACATGCAGAAATGTGTTGGTACACGGACGGATCCAAAAACGAAAAAGGATCTGGCGCAGGAATTTACTGCAGCAGTCCAAAGACTGAGATCTACCGGAGTCTTAAAAAACACACCACAATTTTCCAAGCTGAGCTACATGCTATTGAAACCTGTGTGCATCTGTTAGTAGAACAGCAATACATTGGGAAAAGAATATGCATATTTTCCGATAGTCAAGCCGCGTTGAAAGCACTTGAGGCAACGAAAAGCACGTCTATGACGATTCTTCATTGTAAGCAACTACTCAATATATTAGGAGATAGGAACAAAGTGTCGCTAATATGGATACCGGGCTATGTCGGCCTAGAGGGAAATGAACGTGCTGATGCCCTACCCAAAATTGGTGCAGGCTTGCCATTCGTGGACCCAGAACCCACACTTAGCGTTCCAAAAAATCTCGCAAGAGACAGGCTCTGTAAATGGGTTAGGGGTGCGACGTTCCGGAACTGGAATGACAGTCCCGGAATGGAACATGCAAAGAAAATCCTAGCATGACCATCCAAACGTAGAACAGGAGAACTCTTAAAGGCTGGTAGAAATGGAGCGCGTACGCTCACTGCAGCATACACGGACCACTGCCGGCTGCGATCCCACCTACAGAGAATGGGACTGGTGGAAGACGCCGAATGCCGACTCTGTATGGAAGATGACGAAACAATGAAGCAAACAGGACCATGTTTGAGATGTTTGGCAAACCCATGCTAGACCTACTGGGTCTTGAGGGCGAACTTTAACCCTCATTTTCTATTAAAGAACTTGTAGAAACTGAGCCACAATAGGCCCTCGCGGCCGCAGTGGTTGGTCCCACCTGGGACCCACTCTTAGTCAATACAATACAATACAATGGGGTTTCATAATGCACAAAACTTCGTTAAAATATCATGAAAAGATGAGTCTCTTCGGGCCCCCTTTGCATTCCGAGTTTCAGCCCCCTAGCTCAAAAAGAGCCCGAGTTACGACGCTCCGTTGTAACATCCGATCGTTACTACTTTTCCTCACGCGTCTCGCGCCTCGTGTGTCACAATTTGTGCCTTCAATTTTTACTCCCATCGTGCGTAAAGAAGTTTCACTTTAAAAATATTGTTATTATATTACTCTGTATTAAATAAAGTTATTTCTCACTAAATTTCTGCTATACCTACACCTAAATTTTGATAATTATTACATTTTAATATATTATCGTGGTAAAGTAGAATTAGTCACGAATATGAAATTTATTGCTTACCAAAACCAACAAACAGGTACATAAGGTAACATTAACGAGTTCAAGATCACGCTTTTCGTAACCAACGTGTAAATATTTAACAGCCGTTAAACCTATACGTTAGGAGGGAATTAAGACAGAAACTAAATAATCGTAAAATATACATAGGCATTCGAAAATTTAACTAATTTATCACTGAATGTATTGAACCAAGGCTATAATTAGATTAACACACCCATGTAGGCGAGATGCATCGCTACCAGAAACAGGTAAACCACTATTAATTTGCTTTTCCCAATAAATCTATAAAACTAACAACTATAATTACCAAGTACCCCTACGAATAATTAAAATAATTAAACAAACAGTTTAAAGCTGTAAAAAGATATATTATTCAGTGTGAAGAGAGGAGCTTTGAACTTTTGAAGGGAAATTGTAATACTTTATAATAATTGCCACATGACATCTAGTGACCAACAAATGCAAGATCAAAATTCTCTTGGTCTTGGTTTTTCAGTCTAATAAGTGTTGGTCTTGGTCTTGCTACAAGACTCTTATTTGCAAGTCTTGCAGAAGTTCTATCATTTTCACAAAGTCTAGCAATCTTGGAGACTGAATCCTCCATAAAGCTCTTTGTCAATGGCCTCCGTTAATCCCATCATCTTTAAATGTCTATTCAGTCTACAATGCCCTGTTAGTAGACTAACTACAGCTTTGACTGACTTTCTGTCTGTTTATCAGGTCTGCCATGATTTTTGGCGAATCTTCTACTATGAATTTTTTCGCCTGTCTTTTTCTGCCCTGGTAAATTTATGCACCATTCTAGAGATTTGCTGGCCATCCACCCTGTTTAATAATATACAATAATATTCAGTCTTTTGATCTTAAATCTTTTCATCCAAATAATCAAATATACTGTAGTATAAAATACCCAGAGTCGTTCAACAAAGTTGAAGAGGAAATATTTTTGGCCAACTATATATAACAGTTTAAATGAAATAAAGAGACCTACGCTGTGTTAATTTGTATTTATTACATATCTCAGATGTGCTCGACAGAAGCAATATTTGTGCAAAAATGTAAATCCAATGCTAAATATGTAAATAACCCTACTTATTTTATTAAATGAAATGAAGGGAGTGTCGTACTCTGCCTGGAATTGATAAGTAGAAGAGCACAGCAGGGAAAACCTTGATCAGTATTCTAAGGAATCTAGTTGAGCAGAAGTTCATCAGAAGTTCCTACGCTGTTCTGAACTTTAATAAAAAATAAATATTAATAACACAAATACTGTCTTCATACCAAGGTTTGAGGTTTAACACACTTAAAATAAACACATAAAATATTCCTGCAGGTACTGAAGTCCCTGGATTCGTGAGGCTACTCAGCTATAGTTGATATCTTTGGTGTCAATATTTTTAGACTATGAGTTCTGTGTCTTATACCATTCTTTGGTTTTGGCTGCTCACTTGTTTGCTAAGATATTCGTCCAGGCATGGTTGGAATAAATTTTTGGTTGGTAATACTGAATCCAAACCATCGCCACGAATGGACACTAAACGATTGATCGATCACTTCGATTTAATTTTAAACTAGACATTATTCACAGCATAAATCGAATCCATTAAATTCATACACATGTCATATATAATACTTTTGTCAGATGAAATAAATAAGGAAAAACTTTAGCACAAAATATTTCAACAAGAAAATAAAATATATGCTTTAGTTAACACTAGTTAAATAATGAAAAAAACATTTACTTATCCTTTAGTAACACTCTTTGTCACAATTACCAAAACTTATACCGTGCTGGCAACTGTTACTTTTGGGTTTTGGGTCGGTGTTTACATGTGTGGAAGTAAATCGCATAGGGATCTTATTAAGTCGGAGTGAGAGAAATGCGACGGCGTGCTATTGCGGCGTTGCCGGTACGCCTTTCCCTGTCAAGTAAAGTAAAATCACGATCGCACACCGCTTATTTTTAAAAAACTTTTTTTTCGAGAAGATAACTAGATAAAATCATTAGATATGTTTTAGAGCATCTGAAATAGAATTATATAGGATATCGTTAGGGTGTCCATTTTTTTATAACGATGAGTCGTCAGTAATCGCGATAATTTAAAAACTTAACACATAACACGCCATAACTTAAAAACCACTTTAGTATTGAAACTTTTTTATTTTGAAGATCGGATCTTTTACAATATGTTTAAATAAGAAAAATTCGATAAGGTTGTTTTTTCAACAACCCATCCATTTAATTTTAGTGCAACGCAATTTCAGCAATCGTGTAACTTTTTTAATTATAAAGATTTTCATATACTCTCTCTGAAGAAAATATAGCAGAAATGTTAAGAAAGTTTTTGAAAAAACTACAATCAATTATTTCTAATAGATTTCGAGATATCGATTTTTGAATTCAGAGTTCTAAAAGCGTGAACACTGTCGAACACCAACTCAATTTCACTTATTTTTACCAAAAATGCAAGTGTTTCTAACTTGCACTTAAAAATTTTCAAGCTCTTGGAAAAATTACAACGACTCGTTAACAAATAAAGTATCACGAGACGTAATTAAAACGTGAAGCTGAACGTATGATGTACACCTTTCCTAGAACTTTAAGTACTGACAGAAGTATTGATTGGGTCGATCAGCAACAAATCTGCTATATCCCCTTCCACGTCTCTTAAGCCGGCCACTCACTAGGGTCACTAGACCACTCACTAGGCAGGCATGTTGCTCAACATGCTTCCCAACAGGTTTGTCAACAAAAATCACCCAGCCACACACTCAAGAAACATGTTGCAAAACTTCAGTTGACAAAACGCGGAATTTTGAGGTTAACTATTAACTAGTAGTCTACAACATGTGCTGCGAACCACACACCTGGGCAACATGCTCAGCTCACGTCGTGGCTTTTCGGTTCCGTCCTAGGAGCCTGCAACTTAGCAACATGTTGACGGACCAACACATACACTTGGAAACTTGTTGACGGCAACTGCGTTCGCCAACATGTTGCGCAACATGCTCCCTAGTGAGTGGCCTGCTTTAGCAATGTGCACAGTTTCTCGATCTCTTTCATACGTTTGGCAACGTGTTTACTGTTCTCACTCTGTTCAGTGTATTATAAACGCATTACATACGGAAATCTCAACCCAAGACTAACCTTTGCCAGCCCTTAGTATACCAGAATAACATCACTGCGTCTCGAACGGTAGTCTAAAAGCTATTACCTAACACCTATCATCTCTGTTCTCCCTCTCCCTAGTTTGCGAATAATATTTTAAAAATCAATAATTATTTATGTATACGCAGAGTGTATTAAAACGGAATATTTTGGATTTAAATGCTATTCAATACTGTTTTGGATTTAAATACTTCTCAATACGAAGTTTAAAATGACCTGAAAGTATAATCGTCGATTGAAGAAATAAAACCAAACTAACCCAATTCTTTCAATCAACGGTATAATAAATTCATATGGATTTCATGAAGGTTAAACTGACGCGACGCGACGCACGTGGCGTTTGCTATCAAAACTCATTAAATAATTGGAAACATTTAGATAATTTAAGATGTAATTATAAACCACAGTTTTACGTTACTTACTATAAATAAATACGAATCAATAACCTACTTGCTTTGTTGAGTAATGTACCGACGCTAGATACAATAAATTATACAAACTTACAGAATATAATACCAGCCGACAATAACCGTCTCAACTGACCCCAAAGATAAAAATAATTTTTATTTTATTATTTAACGTTCAAAAGCGGAAGCGCATAATACAATAAAGCGGTAAAAATAACTTACAAATTGTTATTAAGCTTGCGTACATTGTTAGGGATAATATAAACGAAGGAATAATGGACAATAAATAATGCAAATCTCAACTGACTATAATATAAAAATAAATTGAATAAACTACATTATTGCACAGTACAGAGTTCCATACAGGATAAAAAGAGTGAATTTCAAGCAGGGTGCAAAAAATCATTTTTAAGAAATCAAAAAGTCGTTTTTTTTTTAATTTTAATCGGATTTTTTTGAATTTTAATGAAGTTTCTATTTAAAATCCTATCCTAAATGGCTAAATCTTTGTAACTCTGCCCGATATTGACAATATTAACATTTCTAGGGTGGGTGTCGTTTTTCCACATCGGTCACCGATATATTTTATTCTGTAAACTTTGCCGATGCCTCTATTTCCGCAAAAATAGTTTTTTTTTGGAAATAGTCATGACTGTCTTAAGTCGAGAATAAAATTAGTACCGTCTAATGTTCAAAGTGCAAAGTACTTATTGCAGAACAAAATGTCGGTAGAAATTTGGAATGAACTAGAAGCTAAATTAGGGAAGGCGGAAGTCAGCTTGATCTACATTTAGCTGTTTCAAAAAAGGTGTAAAACAGCCTTGACTCCAGCTTATCTTTTGACATTGATTAGGCCTCGGGAATAAAAATATATCCTGACATCAGAAGAAACTAGTTCTGCGCTAAAGCTTGCGAATGAAATGTATTCAAATACCGAATTTCTGGCAAAAAAAAATCAAAAATGGAAGCAATTAAAAAAGTGCGACAAAAAATAAAGTTTTTAACCTAACCTCGCTGTTAAAGTATCATTTAATCTACCCTTCCCGTTAAACTACTATTTTATCTACTATTTTTCATAGATATAAGCAGAGATAAAACTAAAATCATGTACAGGGTGGGTCAAATTCGACGCTTTTAAATGGAAACACCCTTTTCTATAGGAGATAGATGAAAACTAATATCGGTGTCTGGAGCTCAATTTTCATCAAAAACATGATGCTGAAAACCGCACATCAATATCTGTTACCGTTTCGGACTTACGGGGTGTTTTTCAAAAATGTGCATTTTTAACAAATCGCTGTAACTTTTTTGATATGGAAAATTTTGTATTTCTATAAAAACATTTCCAAAGCACCTTTTTACGTAGAATTTAATTGTTTTAGTATAATTTTTTTAAAATTAATAATTTAAGAGTTATCAACAGAAAAATTGATTTTCTATATGGGACACCCTGTATATTTTTAATTTATTGAAAAGAATTTAAAATTACCTTTCCAAAAATATAACACACTTGATATTTTGCTCGATTCCTCTTCGAGATATAGAGTATATAAAAATTCGCCCGCTTTAAATAAGTAGGCTTTGAACGGCACCGGCTGTAATGCAAAAAATTCTAGCTGTGAGCATCAATTAAAACGAAAATAATATTTGCTATGAGAGATGCAGAATTTTATAACAATTTAAAATATATTTAACCAACATCAACACATTTAAACTATATCTAATAACAATAAAAATAAATAGCAAACCAGGACATGAGATTTGCTACAGGTGTTCGACATATCAACCGTCGTCTGTTATGGACAGACGGGGCAGTTTTAGAACATTTCTCGCGGAATTCATTAACTCAGTGGGGGTGAAAGATACCCTCTCATAACTGCTAAGTATTTCTAATTCTTGTCTTGATTATACAGAAGAATAAGGAACCTTTATTCTACCGCAAATATATCCATAGGATTAGATCCATGGGCACTAAGTCAGGCGGCCTCAACGGCCAACGGCTGGGTTCTTGGTCAGCTATTCAATTATTCTTGAAATTGGCTGCAGAAATTTGCTGATAACTTCAGCGTTCAGAGGCGGTGCATCGTCTTGCTGGAAAAATTTGTTTTCGAGTTCCATTAAGGGCATATCATCAATGAGGGGACCAAAGCCTACTAGTTAAAAGTGGCGAACTTTTAAAAATTCTGTATTTCGAAGGGGATTATAACAAAATATCAAGTGTGCTATATTTTTGGAAAGGTAATTTTAAATTCTTTTCAGTTAATTAAAAATATACAGGGTGTCCCATATAAAAAATCAAATTTTCTGTTTATAATTCTTAAATTATTAATTTTAAAAAAATTATACTTAAACCATTAAATTCTACGTAAAAAGGTGCTTTGGAAATGTTTTGATAAAAATACAAAATTTTCCATAGCAAAAAAGTTACAGCGATTTGTTAAAAATGCATATTTTTGAAAAACACCCCGTAACTCCGAAACGGTAACAGATATCGATGTGCGGTTTTCACCATCATGTTTTTGACAAAAATTGAGCTCCAGACACCGATATTAGTTTTTGTCTATCTCCTATAGAAAAGGTTGTTTCCATTTAACAGCGTCGAATTTGACCCACCCTGTACACTCCCCCGGAAGATCACAACAATGCTATAAAAATCGGAGATGAGCTGTTGGAATATGTAGCGGAATTCAATTACCTCGGCAGTTTTATTTCGGAAAAGGCCAATATCGACTCTGAAATTCAGCACAGGATTAGCAGCGCCTCAAGAGCATTCTGGAAATTAAAAGACAGGGTTTTCTACAATCAAAAACGAAACTTGCGGTGTACCGAGCGATAATAATTCCCACCATGTTATATGGAAGCGAAACCTGGGTGCCGTACCGCCGACACATGAACGCATTAAACAAGTTGCAACAGAGACATCTTAGACAACTCTTAAGAATAAAATGGTTCCATCACGTGCGAGAGTATTGAAGTCATGATTACAAAGTCCCGCTTAAGATGGGCTGGTCACGTATGCAGAATGTAAGAAAACCGCATACCAAAATCTCTGCTTTACGGTGAGCTTGTAGACGGTAAGAGGAGGCCGGGTGGACAACTCAAAAGGTTCAAGGATATTTTCCACGAAAACTTACAGGGAATTAACAAGCAGAATGAGTGGGAAGAGGCAGCTCACAATAGAACGGAATGGAGAAGAATTGTAAAGTCAGTTAAGAGCGACAAGCAAAAGTAAAGAGACAACAAAGCAATGAGATTTTGAATGTCTGGAGTGCGGTAGACAGATAACATCACGTATCGGGCTTTTCAGTCACAGGAAAGCTCATGAAAGAAAACGCCTTGCGTGACCATCTTCTGATGCGTGTCAAATACTCGTCAGCGAGTAATGGCGGTAGGTGATAGATATAAGGCAATTTTAACAGTTGCTATGGAAAAAAGTATTTAAACGTTACAACAGCAAGTAACTTTGTACTTTTTTGATGAATAGATATAGGGTATAATATACCCTATATCATATACACACAACCAAACTTATATGGAATCACTCTTTATTTCTGACTAAATTTCTTGCAAGGATAAAAATTGGTATACAACTTTAAGATAAGGCTTTTTGTTGTAAATAAACATGATAATAAAGAATAAAAACGACTGCTGCGATTTATTTTCTTTTGAATTTTGTGTTCAGTAGTAAAATCACGATTGTCCGGTAATTTTCATTCAATCCAAAAAAATTAAAAAAATGCCTTATGTTGGATTACCTAGTAGGGAAAGAATTATTCCTCTCACCGAACAAGGAATGCTCCAGAAAGACGTAGCAGAGATAGTAGGCGTTACCCAGGGTGTTGTATCGAAAACATATGGAAGATACTTGGAATTAGGGACACACAAGGATAGGCCCAGATAAAGTCGTCAAAGAGTCACAACTCAAACAAGACCGCTTTGTGTGCTAAATTTCTAGAATAAATACCATTGTTTCTCATCCAGAGCTACAAAGACAACCTCTGGTAGCTAGAAGTGTGAACGTTTCAGTAAACCATAAGAAAAAGGCTGCGTGCACGAGGGTTTTACAGTAGAAGAGAGTTACGGATCCCACAGTTATCTCGGCAAAATAAAATTGACCGGCTAAATTGACGCCTTCAACATTAAAACTGGACAACTGAGAATTGGCAAAATGTTCTTTTTTCGGATGAGACCAGAATTGGCCTAAGATCAGATAGCCATCGAATTCGGGTTCTCAGAGTTCCAGAAAGACGAGCGAGACTTCAGGCTGCCAAATCTGTACCAAGATATAAAGGAGGAACTGTAATGTTCTGGAGAGGTATTATACTGGGAGCAAAAACACCACTGCTACCACTTCAACAAATTTTAACGTGTCGGAGATATGTTCATTTGGTGCTAGAACCAATCATTAGTCTTTGGAGAGCTGCAATTGGGGATAATTTTAACTTAATGCACGATAGTGCACCTCCCTAAACCAGCAGAGTGACTAGAGAATGTCTTGAAACGGAAGGTGTCATAGTTTTGGACTGGCCTGCCTATTTACCAGATCTAAACCCTATCGAACACTTATGGGACTAGCTCAAAAGAAGGGTTAGAGCTCGTTGAACCAATCCAGGAAATCTCGCACAGTTTATTGATGCAGCATTAGCAGAATGGAAAAACATATCCCAAGACAACGTGGATAATTTAATAAGAAGCATGCCAGTGCGGATAGAAACTTGCATAAGGGTTAAAGGTGGCAACAAGGAATATTAAAATTATCAATTTTCTTTCTGCTTATGCTTTTTGGCCATTAAAATTTTAAATCTTAATTTCGTTTCAGAAACCAAAAAATACAATTTTGTTTATTTTGCGAACTGATTAATTTTTTTTATTGCTATATGGATTGTTTTTCATTAAAAGTCATTGGTAAGGACTGAGTTTTATTAATAAACATAAAATTTTCATACATCTCAAAAATTACGAAAAATAATAGATGATTCCATCATCTATTATTTTTCGTAAAACCAAGTTTGGTTGTGTATATTATATCATATAGGAATACTTTTTTATAGCTTTATAGGAAAACTTTTTATAATTTTTACAGTTACCTTTCGATTTATCATAAGTTTTTAAACAAGTTGATTTTTTTTTATTTAACCCCATGATGAAAATAAAAAATCTCTTGGTTGATTTAAATCATTGCACTTTGATTTCAAGTTAATAACAAGTCTTCAAGCAAAAAAACTCTTTACTAGAGAAAAAAACTACTATTGTAGTTTTGACAGTTAAATTTTGACGAATGTTTCAATTTTGACGATCATTCTAATCGCAACTTACTCATTGAGTTCATACAAAAAAATGTTGAAAAAAGTCCCTTCAAATTTCTCAAAAAAACGGTGTCAGAGTTAGCATGGAAATAAAAATCGCTGTCATTTTATATTTAAAATTATATGGATAATGTCATCGATCGTTATTTCCAAGTCATCTTGACGCCAGTTTTTTTCAATTATACGATATTTTTATTTATGTAAATGACTACTCACATAAAGTTAAAATATGTGTGCTTGCTAGCAACAAGTATTTTGCATTAAACCAAGACTTTCCTTTTCTTTTTCTTTGACAAGTGCGCAACCTTACGAACATGACAGGCGCTGTCAAATAAATCCATCAAGCGACCGTATAAATTTCGCTTGCACCTCTTAAATATCTAACGGACTGGCAAATTGCTCGATGTTAAATCGACTCGAACATGACAAGAAACTACTTAATATCATAATATTCGTAGTAATTTGTTCTAAGCACCTATTACATCCACCTCGCAAAGCACTTAATTTGAAATTGTGAAAGTTTTATTGCAGTATTAACGGTGGAGTAGTACAAACTGGATCCTTGGCAAGACTCTAGATCGATAGCTTTACGCTTCTTCTCTTAGAAAATTACAATTTTTATTTTCTGAAAATTTCACACCTCTACTTTTCAACCAATAACATGCTTTAATGTTGACTAGTTACCATGGCAACTGAAAAAATTTCCGGAAATTTTTTCGAGGCGCCACGAAACTTTAGTGGAAATTTTTTGACAGTTGAAAAGGTAAACATAAGATCTACAATCATAATGTGAATGAACTACAATGTCTATATATTGAAATATTACCCATTTGAGTTTTAGCATTTGATGTAACTAAGGTTGGTAATATCTTTTATTTAAGGAAATATGTTAGATATACCTACATATGAATTTCTTCGAAATTGCCATGTTCTAAAAAATATAGTTCTGCCGCCTTTATTTAACTAAAGCTGGTATTTTTCTATTTAACGAAATATGATGGATATACACTTGATTTTGATTTTCGGGTGTTATCTGGTTTTATATTTTCAATTTCTTCTTTAATGACTTGTTGGTTTACTTTTCCAAATCGCGACATTTCGCTATACACTTCTTACTCTACGTACAGACGTTTTAAAACTAGTAATAGCTTAATGACAGAATCGCAAACAAAAATGACAAAACACATAATATGTCAAAACATCAATACCTTGGCCAACTTAACAAATTGAAATTATTTTAAAATGTCATGTTGGATTAATATTTTTTCAAATTTAGGTGTGAAATTTTCTTACCGAATACCACGCAAGCTTAAGATTCCTGGAAATTTTCTTTCGGGCACGAATATTTTAGGAAAATTATCCCTCGTCTTCGACTCGCGATAATTTTCAAAATATTCGTGCCCTCAAAAAAATTTCCGAAAATAATTTAAGCTCTTGTGATATTATAAGTGAAAATATTCTAACAAAGCAATTTTATCTTATGGGAATCAGATGCATATTTTTAAGTTTCATTCAATGGTGAAATATCGAGATATTTTTGGAACTAAAATAATTTCGGACTTCCTTGTCTTTATTATTGAAGTGAAACTATTTTACGCGCGCTGGGAGTGAAAATTCAAAGCCGTGCCATGACACGCGAGACGACACGCGACACAACAGGCGAGAGGAAAAGTGGTAAGGACAGCTTAGGGTTTAGAAAAAATCGACCGATTTTAATGAAATCTTTTAAGCCGGTAGATTGCACCAAGGCCAACTTAACCGTGTATAACACGTGTCACTGGGACAGGTAGTTTTGACGTCAAAAACATCAAAAGTTGATGTTGTCCAATCGCGAACAAATTTGGTGAGTAGGTTATGTGAGCGACGGTGCACACAGTCCCACTCTGCAAAGTTGGATACGATGTTTCGTTTACATCTTCATTAGGATGGGACTAAGGATTTGATATTGAAGAAAAATGTGGGTCGATTTCGGCATAATTTGGGACGGGCTACAGGATGATGTAGAGTTTTTTATAAACATTACCACTGCGAACGGCAGCTTTTTATCGGAGAGCAGTCGTGGATAAGGTATTTCACTAGAGAGAAAACCAATCAATAACAATAAACAAAAAAATATAGATATTGGGCGCCAGGCATGTACAGAGAAAGAAAACACAGTTGTTTATTACTTAAAACTAGTGACTATATTCATTCATGATGAACTGTGATGGTAAATAGCATTGTACAATTTTAATAATTATTATAGTGGTTATATGTCAACGAAAGTGGTGTTAGGAATTGTACTAAATATCTATGAAAACAACTATGATAAAATACAAGACATGTAACGTTTAAGAGAATATATGAAATGTAGCATTTCTTTAATTAATTTGATATATTTTATATGATGTTAGTGCAATAATAATATCTATAAAAAAGTAATACTATTACAAGGCGTAATGTAATGAAACCTAAAATCTAAATCATATTGTAACTACTAAATCGACATAAATGTTCTTAATAATCTAACCACTAAATATAGTCTGTACAATATTATTTAAAATGTACGTTATTAAGTTAAGACTGAAAATCGACTGAAAACCAGAACCTAAATCTACACTTAGCTGTTCTTGAGGCAATCCTGTTCCGAAGAGTAGCAGCGTGAGGTAGGCTCATATCTCTGTACTGTGTGTCGGCGATCCTGTTGGCCAAAACAACAAAAGAGGCCAGAATGACGACACCATGAATCAATACAGTTGTAGCTACTGACTAGGCTTAGAAATGGGAGCGAAGCAGCATGGGGCTTACGCTGCATCCATACTGTGACAATATGGGGACACTACCCGTACCTTGGAACACTACTAGGACCTTGGATAATGTCCGTAACTTGGACCATAACCTTGGACACAGTCCGTCCATAAGATAACGGTACAGGGAAACACTACCCGTACCTTGGATACTACTAGGACCTTGTATAATGCCCGTACCTTGTAAATAGTCCGTACCTTGGAAATAGTCCGTACCTTGGACCCTAAAAATATGAAACTCTTGTTTAAAACCAAACAAGGTCTAATAAACAAAACAAACCTACCTCGAATTACTTCCGAGGGCTCAATAACAAACAAAGAAACTGTCCTTTCTTCCATGTAACATTCTGGAGGACAAAAGAAAAGGGACGCCAACGTGCCAGCAAAATACAAATACAAGTTGGGACATCCAAAACTCTACCCTAAAAATATGCAGTAATAATATCGAATCTAAAAGGATAATATCTCATCTTTACCTGTTGCTTTGAAATAGCAGCTGATTCAAATTATACAGCAAGATTTAAATAATCACCATTTTTAAAAGCCGGGATGGTTAGGTTAGGCTACAGAGAGATAAAAGCAAAAGTGAGGTTAAGCACGGAGAGAGTTGACAGAAGCGATGTTGACAGCGAGCGATAACAGGGTTGTGTCAAACGATAACAGGGTTAGCGACTAGGGAACGTAAAAATTACGCCAAGTGCGTCAATTAAATTATCCGGCCTGAACGATAGGGAATCCGGTGATGATACGCCTGATATCATATATCATATACAAAGACATGTAACGAACTAAAAACGTTACAATGACGTCCTCGACGTTTCGAACCGATGCCTCTAAAGAGACAAAATCATCAGGATTTTTCTTAATTATGTGTTGACTGGAACCAAACTCGGCACCAAAACTCGGTACCCAAATGGAGTTCACAGACGGATAGACGAACATTTTCAAACAAATTTTGTGAAAGTCAGTGAAATTATTTATTAATTTTTAATTTATTACTTTTTCAATATTTCGAACTACACTTTTTCAAACAAATCCTTCAATTTAATAGCTGTCAGTGCTGCCAGTAAGAAGTTTCACTTCAAATATGAGCACATAGTGCACATATATTTTTTATCACTTATTATTTCAATAATATGGATTTCATATAAGTTTTTGCAGAATCATACTTCATGGAAAAATAAATTATGAATTTATTCATATAAAGCTTGTCTAACAAGAAAATACCTAACAGTTAGAGCTGTTGTCTGATATTTTAGTTCACAAGTAAATTGTAATATCTGTCATTGTTTGTATGTCGTGTGACGAATGACGATATTCTTCCTTGATAGACTTTACTTTAAACCGGAAATTAAAGGCAGTTGAGAAAGTGTGAAGTATACTCTTTTAACTTTGTGACCAGTAAGACTTGTACTGCATTCGTTCTGCATAAATGGCATCAAAATTGGATTATCTTTCTTAACAGAATAGAAAACTTTCAGCATTTCATTAGTTACTACACACATTTGTTTTGGCATTATTAATGCTTAATTTTAATGGTAATTTGTTGTTCGTCCTTCTTGCCAGATGTCCTGCCCATTGCCACTTGAGGAATTTGATTCTGTGGATGACATCTATTATCTGGGTATTTTGTCGTATCCACTCTTTTCCTTTACGGCCTTTCTTGATTATTCCCAGCATATTTCGTTCCATTTTATTATTTCCATTGTTGAGTTATTTGTGTTTTCTGTTTACTAGTTAGTTGTATATTACTTTTGATTATGCTAAATTCATTTTGAGGCCTGTTTTATTGCTGGCTGTACTTAGTTACGTAGTTCGTTAATTTGTACTTGTAGTTCTTCAGGTTTTTTTGCAATTAGGACTATGTCATCAGCGAATCTTGGATGATTAAGATCATTCCCATCTATTCCTAATCCTTTGTTGGTCCAGTCCAATTGACGAAAGATTTCATCTAGTGTTACTGTAAACAGCTTTGGGAATATCGCGTCTCCCTGTCGTTATTATATATCATTATATACTCTTGCAATTGCTTCTTTGTATATAATGGCGAGAGTTTCTATATAAGGCCTGTCTATACCTTGTTTCGCTAGGGCTTCTATTATTGCCTTAGGATATATCGAGCCGAAAGCCTACTCAAAGTCTATAAAGGCTATGGCTAGTGGAAGTTCGTATTCTTTTGTTTGGCTGATAGTTTCTCTTAGTGTATGTATACAGAAAAGAAAATAACGTATGTATGTGATCAATCGTGCTAAAATTAAATATTGCACGTTATATATAGATACTTCCAAACCAATATATCCGGTAATATGAGAAACAATAATAACAATACTTATTTCACACGTTGATAATAACAAAAAATATGTAGCTATTAAATTTCCTTATCGTATTTTATTCAGCAAAAACAGCATTGCACATTGGTTTCTTTTTCTCATTATTTTCAAGAAACTTAAGCGTGAAAAAATATACAATAATGCAGCGGGTGGCATGATTGAAAATATGGTGAAAATATTCCTCACATTGAGGCTAAAAGATTTGACACCTAAGTAGATTTTTGACGCCCTCTTGTAAAACTTGACGTGCACATATAATTGTCAATTTTGTATCATATTTTTTGGACAAAAATTAATAGGGGTATCTCTACCCTCGTTCCTTTCATTACTTTTTTTCGTTACTTTCAGTAATTTTCTTGTATATTTCTATCTCTAGAACTGGATCTTAGTTCAGTATATATGATAACAAAATTTAGTAAATTTTCGTGATTGTGCTTTTGGTCCTCGTCAGTAAGGCCTGTTTTGTTCTGTTAAAGAAAAAGTCCTTTTTGGTATTTCCGTGATAAGTATTTATTAAACAAAAATCAAGTATAATATGGTTTAAAAGCTTTTAGATGACTGAATTACAGTTGGCAACAACCGTCGCAACAGAGAGTCAATTAACATAATGCTGGCTAAGCAATATACAAGGCTATCGCCAGACTTCGCAGTATTAAGATTAAAATGTACGTTATAAACGGTTGGTCCAAATTTCAGATACCCTATTATTATTATTGTTATTATTCTAACATGTTCTTCAGTGACACCTACCATATTTAAATTATATCTGTCAATTTATACATAATATTGACGATTTTTAAGGCTATCTATAATACAGAAAACAAAAAAGTATCTAAAATTATGGAATGAATAAAAACTAAAAACCTCTATTTACAAAACTCCCGGAAGCAATATCCAGAGCAATATAATACTTCTGCATAATAATTCATACGAAAATATTACCAAGCTTGAGGCTATTCAAAAGCTTTTCAAAAGAAACAATAGAAATAGTCGTCTAAAATAATACCAGCATAATAAAACCTAAATCTATGGCTGTTCTTATCTGCTTTATATTATAAATTTGTTATAAGGAATTACTTATTTATAGCGCTCTTAATCATAGGTATGTACGAGTATATATTTTAAAATTTAAATCCATTTAATACCTTTTAGTAACTTTTGGCTGTCTGCTATTTTTTCCTCCAAAATTGATTAATCGATTTTGAGAGATGTTTATTATTTTATATTGCTTTTCTTGGTATAATTTTCTCTTATATACATTTTCTTCTAAAAGTAAAAATAAACGATTTCAGGAAATTGATAAAATTTACATATTGGTATGATTGGAATAAAAAAAGGAAGCTACCCTATATTAACAATTATTGTTAGTTTATTATACGTCATTATAAGCCAGAACTTGTAAATTTACAAAAAAGAAAAGCTAGAAAAATTGACTTCAATCAGTGCCTTCTATTAAAAGATCAGCCCACGGGCGAGATTTATGACGCAATGCCGTCTCTAACAGAACAGCCTCGAAGCGAGATTTATGATGTCACGCTAGTTAGATATAACGGATTAATAAATATGTTGTAGAATACATGGAAAACATAATCATTCCTCAGACTTTTGGTTTGTATTTTAAAAATGATATAGTTTACATGAAATATACATAATATACAGTTAATAACTACAACATATATACCTATTTATAGTAATAAATACTTTGGCAAATAAACTATAAACCATACAAATGCAGCCAATGTTTTACAATATACAAATAATGTATAGGTACATAAGATATTGGGTAAAATGAAATATATTTTAAATTTTAGGGTTTGAAAATCGATCTAATTTAACAAAAAACATTCAATATCTACTAATAGTGATGTATTATTATTTGCATTCACAAAATTTATATGTATATTTTGCAAGTATCAATGTTCGAAAAATTATATTTACAAATAATACAATATTATCTAAAAAAAGGCGTCAGCGATGGCTATGAAATGAAGATCGCTGGCATTTTATATATAAAATTATTCTAAAATTTTTGATTTTCTTGGGATTTTCAGGTGCGGAAAAAACGCTGATTTAAGTTTTCATTTGGGTTTTCATTATTTTTATTTGGTTTAAAATAATGTTTCGGCTAATTATAGCCTTCATCAGTGTTGTGTCATATGAGAAAAATAGTGTCGAATATAATCCAAAAAATTACATATACAATATAATTCACACCTCATAATGTTTACTGCAATTAATAAACTAATATAAACTTATCAAAAGATGACCACATATTTTTAAAATTATTATTCTTAACACTAAAATTATCTACATTGACTATGGAGTACGCAGTAAACATTATGTGCGTGGTGTGAATATTTTATATGTAATTTTTGGATTATATTCGACACTATTTTTTTCATATGACACAACACTGATGAAGGCTATAATGTTAACCGAAACGTTTTTTTAAACCAAATAAAAAAAATAATGAAAAACCAAATGAAAATTTAATCAGCGTTTTTCCCGAACCTAAATCCCAAGAAAATCAAAAAATTTAGAATATTTAGAAACAAGGTTCAAGAATATCAAATTTTCCAAGATTGTAAAATTCTAGTTAATTATTTTATGTGTACAGTTATTTAGGGAATGTCAACGATGTTCATTTCCAAGCCAACTAGACGCCGATTTTTTTCGATGATACGGTATAATTCTTACGTAAAATGTAAATATCATTAGACCAATTAAAACAAAGAAATATGAATTTCTTAGTATTTTTAGTAACACCTTTATTCTTAAAACTTAATTTTGTATTATGCAAATATACCAATTTTATTGTTATTTTATTCATGTTGTATTCAGCCATCACTTAAATATTTGATATTAATTTGGTATTATAAGTAATCAACACTATTCATTAAAAATTACGGAACCAATATATGTTATGCTTGACATACATTATATATTATCAAACAAAAACACATTCTTCTTTTAAACTGTATCAATCTTGTCTTTACAAAAATCTTTTTTAAAATTTGAACTCAAAATAATAATCTTTAATACACATATTCTTTATTTTTCCCTACATCATAATACCTACTTACGTGTTTGAATCTATCGAAGCTGAACCAACATACCAACAACACTTGGAGTGAAGATTCCACCAATATGAATAAAATAAACATAATTGTCCAGTTTTCATTAATACCATCATGGGAGAATATTATTTTTAAATTTATTAAAGATATTTTCAATAGAATTCTCTTATTTATAACCCGTACCCACTTTTCTTGCTCTTCCGGATACTTTAGGCTGCCTAGTATAAGTATCCTTTCCACCAGACCAGGAACACAACAAAGATGAGGCATAGCACCAAAAACACACTCCACTTAAGCTTTATTGATGAATTGTTAGAGTCTTAAAAAACACAAGAATCACGATAAGTAAAAAATGTATGGGCACTTTTAGGTTAAATCACTTACACAACGTGTAATTTTTCAATTTTTCTATTTTTTTTATGCGAAACCGAGAGTGACCATATATCTGGTAGTAGTTTCTGTCACACAAACACCAAAATAATTAGTTTCTTGCACTACAATAATAAATAATACCAAAAATCAAAGAGTTAAAACCAAAAATCAACCGACAAAATATGAAACGGAATCTAACCCAATATCTAAGTATGTACAGCTGATGAAGTAAACAAAAGTCCGCCCCTAGGCTGATCTTTTAATAGAAGGCACTGCTTCAATGAATTGACATAATTTGCGTAAATGTTTCGGTTGGTAATTTGTTTTAGCACTGCTACCAATCAACAATCATAAAATTCAACAAAATAACTATACAATGTATTGCCTACTATTTCAATTATCAATATATCTTTTTTGATTGAATTACTTATAGATGTTCTGCGAAATAACCATCTAAATGGTCTTTATATCTTTATATTATGTTTAAAACCATTCTGTATAAATATAAAACTAAATAACATAAATATCTTAATACACCAATATCTCATAAAAACACACGACATCCGCAATTCGTTTAACGAAAAACACGCACACTACTCTTATCTGACGATTGCCTGTGATAAAGAAAACGGACACGATCAATTAGAAGGTTCACAACTAAATTAGTTACATTATTAAATAATCATCAGTTACCATTAGACTAGTGTCAACACGTATACCCTCCCGGCAGTTTATTTTTAGCTACTTACAAGATTAACTAATGATGGCGATGAAGTTATGTCTTCAGAAATTGAAGGGAATTATTTATAACGACTATCTATCAACGTCACTATAGTAAATAAGTTGTTATTTATAAAAATCTCTCTATCGAAAATGTTTAACACTCTTACTAATAACTTACATACTTCCTGTGTAGGTACATTAAAGAAAGTCGTTAATATAATATTTCAACCGTAAATGAAAATAGAAGGTTATATCCAATAACGTCAAGCCCTATTGTAATAAACTTTCAAAGCGTAGGCGTAGGCGCTAATTGTTACATGTCTTATAACCCCACAACATAACAGTAGGTACAGTTATTGATAAGTGATCGGTTATAGGTTCGTGTAAAGCCTGAATGGTTTATCGTTAAGTATCCATTGTTTTGGTTCTTGATATTGGAATCACCAATATTATTACAGGAAACAAGCTGTTCGCATCAAATTACATAAAATAATTAACTTTTCATCATCATCATTATCATTTTCAGCTTATTCAACCATTTCCAATTATGATATAGTTATGTACGGCTCTCTTTGTAGTCTTTGTAGTTGTCTATTGTTGGCTATATGCGGGTCCAAGTTATAGTCCAGTCATCTTAGGAGTTTCACCTCGGAATTTGAGATAACCGGCTGTAAACTCGTATAAACCCTTATTTTAACATCCTAAAACATGTCTCAAAACCTACATATGATAGCGTATGCGCGACTTGTAGATAACTGAGGTCAAAGGTCAAAAAATCGATCTTTTACGCATTTTTTGCAAATATCTCGTTCCCTTTCACATTTACGCTATTTGTATTTATTATAAATATTGTAGAGGACAAAATTGTCTACAATTTTTGTTTCAAATTTTTTTTTGTACCTCAAACCGTTTTTGAGATAGAGGGCGGTGAGCGCGCAGTCTTTCATTATGTACGGTATCATTCATGTTCAACCTGTTTTCTCGGTCAAAAACACGAAAACTGTCCGGTTCAAAGGTTATTTGAGAATGGAGTACGAACTTTGTTAGCAATCTATAATGGTCCAAAATCTGAGAACAGCATCGATCATCTTCGTTAATCACAATTCATCAAATCAATCGAACTGAATAAACCTGTGCAATTATCAAATCTTCCACCAACAAGTGCAGCAGCTCACCAACATTTCAATCGTGTTTACTACCAAGTTCAGACTTGGTTAGGGTACGATTTATAAACCCAGGATTGGGGTTGGATAAAGCGTAATGGATTCCTGGAACCTACCACTACTATTCTACCTCCAGCTCCAGAAAACTTGCTGAACACAATATTCTGCAACTGCAAGAATGGTTGTGGTTCGCGATGTGGATGCATGAAATCAGGGTTGCCGCGCTCTTTAGCTTGTGGCCAGTGTAATGGGCAAGCTTGTCTCAATGCTTCACCTTATCAGAGTGATGTCAATGAAGATTAGTAGTGGGAACTATCGAATGAATACTATCGAAACATTCGATAGTTGCAATTCATTCGAATAATTCGATAGTTAGTAAGAAAACATTCGTTGAAAACTATTCGAATAAAAATTATCGAATAGATCCGTCATCTGCCTTGAAATATTGTATTCTAGTAATTCGGCAGCAAAAAACCATTCATTTATAAAATTCATTCATTTATAAAATTCATTCATTTATAAAATTCATTCATTTATGAAATTCATTTATTCAGTCAGGATCGATTGTAATAAAATATTAACTGAATTTTAGTTGTCGCCCGGCGACGTAGGTTTTTTCCGAGAAAGCGGTCGGTGGCAACGCTATGAAAGAAGCCGGCATCTTTGATTTTTTTGCGGAGTCATATGTAGATAAGGACACATTATTTTTTTTTATTGAGGTGCTAGTATTTACACAGAAAATACATTATGAAAGGCGCTGTTGCCATATTTTTGTATTAGTTGATATTAGCAAAGAATATTATTGTTTGGCTTTAGTTAGTTAGGGTTAGTATGTCTATATATTCTGCATTTTTTTTTATTAATATTCTGTTGTTACACTGCAATAATACTTGTTATTTTGGATGTAGGAAAATGATTTTTAATGTTTTTAAGCAAAGACTGGTTTAATAAATAATAATAACAGTAATAATTTGTTATACCCATTACCAACAAAATTTAAAATCATTTAATATAAATATTTTTTTTAAGTAGTAGCAAAATATAAACAAAAAATTAGATGTCAAAATTATTTATATTAGATCCTATTTAAAAATAATATAGTCTCTAAATTTTTTGTGTGTGGCAACGTTGGTTTATTAAATAATAATAATTACAGAACTAATTTGTTATATTAAGAACAAATTTTAAAATCATGAAATATAAACATTTATTAATTTTCTAAGCATTCAGTGTAATGGAAGGAAAATATAAATAAAAAATTAGAAATCAAAATTATTTATATTAGGTGCTTTATATTACTATTTAAAAATTATATTTACTTTTACTGGCATTTACTTTAAAAAATAAATGAAATATTTCTTCGCAAAATAGTACATGTAAGAGAATTAGCATAAACAAAATACAAACATCGTTAACTTTTTTTTTTAAATTGGCACGTGTAAAACTTTTATTTTAATTTTCTCACCCCATAGTTTGAGTTCGATAACCATTTACTTAACTACATTACTTAAATATAATTATTAAGTTCCAACTAATTCATAGGTATTATTAAAACATCTAAAATACAAATATGTATTTTTAAAATTAATTGTAAGTTCATCTCATCTCTCTTAAAAATTGCTACTTCTCAAAATTTCCCATTAAAAAATAGACCATATACCATATAAAATTGCAGTACAATGTGAGATGAATTCGTTGGTACTTAACGTCACAACCGTTATTTCTGTTTCCAATGGGTTGATCGATTGCCAGTGGCGGCTCGTGAAGTGTAATAAATGGTATGAGCTACTAACAAAAATTGGGGAGGCAAAATAAGTTATATGAAAAAACGGTGCATTTGCTATTTAATTTTTAATTAAAAATTCCGCAATTTAATCATCGTCGAAAGTTTATTTAAACATGGCTATTTTTCTAATGGTTTTATTATGTATTATCGCAATTATTTCCATGCGATAGACAGAATAGAAAACATCCTTTATGCGTATTTCGCCACTGCACTGCAAGAAAATCTACAAAATAAAATAATTATTTTTTTAAGCGATAGCCTCTAAAAGAAAAATAAAAGAGGCTTTTTTAATTCAATCTAATAAAAATAAATGTATTGCTCATGCATCTGTAGATGTTAGTAATGTGTGGCTATCGCTTCTTTGATTTTAAAGAACAATAGATACAACATGATAAATAAATATAACTAACGTAAAATTTAAAAATAATCATACAGAAAGTTTGGGGCTTTTTGGTTTTACCTTATTAAGTAATTGTTATCAGGCAGTAGTTGTTAATTTTGAAGTTTAAATATCAAGTTAAAATGTCATTTTAACAGAACGTCAACGGTTTCTTGTAAACGTATCTGTTTTAAAAAAGTAAAGTGTTCTCGAGTAGTTGAATTTAAATATTTTAAATAGTTTTTTTCTTTATTCCTTGTATTTTTTGCTTCCGACGACGGAAAGAGATAACTTTCCGAAACGTTAAGCATTTTTTTTTCTTTGTTAGGCAAATTTGTATTACTGTGAACATAACTTCTGACAAGCAGCGTCCGTTTAGGTTTAACGCCAGAAGTGTTTACAAAAAATAACTATTTTATTTTGTAGATTTTCTTGCAGTGCAGTGGCGAAATAACCATAAAGGATATTTTTTGGAAAGATGAATCCGCCACATGGGCTGTACAAAAAAAAAGACATTTTTTAGAAAAAAAAGACATTTTTTGACACAAGAATACCTTTGGTGCTACAATAGAAAAAAGTGGTATACTGATGCTTTCAGAACCAAAACAGAAACAGGGATAGGAGCATTTGGGCCGAAATCTAAATACTCCGAATCAATAGGCTCCTACCCAAGCATTCTTAAGCCAGAAATGTACGCTATCGACGATGATAAAGATGCGCACAACTTATCTTAGATAGGTACTATTGGAAATAGGAGATAACAATCTTATCCGATAGTCAAGAAGTCTTAAGCTTGATTTTCATGCATCCGTTATCTGGCGATACGATGATACGATATTAATGTTATTGGTTGAATTTAAAGACTTCGATTGGTGAGAAAATTACGCAGTTTTTAAATTTATTGCATTTTCATGCCTCCATTCATCAGATATACGATTTGCTTGTGATTGGTGTCAATTTATATTTTCATTTCCATAACGATTTCACTGTTTTTCTTATAGTCTAAGAGATTATTATTTTAAACTCGTGAACGGAGTGCGGACCGTCTGGCTGCCGGCAGACGTTGCATTCACCACTGCGCATCATATCTGTATTCAACATCTGTTCACTACTGCGCATCACAAATTCGCCCTGTATTTCAGGAACTAAGGAGGCTAGGACAAACATACTTATGTGTAGCATATTTAGTTTCATAAAAACGTAACAAAGTAATATAAAAAATCGCATCATTGTATCTCTACTCATAAACGATAAATCTCATAAAACACACGAAACTGGGATACCCTTTACAGATGTGATGCGCAGTAGTGAACCGCAGCAGTCTAATGGTAGCCAGACGGCCCGCACTTTGGTGAGAAGAGCATAACAAAAGATATATTAAAAAAACAGTTTTCTTAAAGTTCTCGTTTTCCCGACGTTTTATTAAGGTTAGATTAAATTTGTCAAAAAGTGCCATAAACTTAATAGTTTTTACCCTCAAAATTTCATTCAAATCGCTAAAAGCACTTAGCAGAAAATATTTTGCGTGCCCTTCTGTAAACTTCTTTATTACAATCAATGTAATAAATTGAAAAAAAAAAGATTTTAACCCCCTGTAGCTACGAAACAAAGCAGAATCGGACCTATACAGGGTATCCCAGAAATAGTGCAAATATTTTAACTGGTAGTATAGTTCGACCCCAGAAACACGCCTATGAGGTTTTTCCGCAAATTTTTTTTTTGAAAATTTGAATTTTTTTGAAAAATTTGGAATTTTTTTTAGTTTTTAGTTAAAAAACATAATTTCTTGATAATATGGCAACATAGGTATTAGATTAAATTTGCAAGAAAGAAAATTTAGACAAGATCCAGTTGTGCTCAAAACTTTAGCAACAAATCATTTTTTTTGCAAATTTTCGAAGTAAAATAACTCCGTTATTTTGGACTTATTTGGAAAACGATAAAGAGAAAATGTGTTTCTTTTATCGAGATCTACCACCCCTTACAATACTTGCAATTATTTCTGGGACACCCTGTATTAATATAAAAAATCTTATTTTTACGTGAGGAACCACCCCACGAGAAATGGCTCATATTTTTTGGAACACTCTGTTTAAGTATGTGGAAATAAAAATGTATTTTTATTGTGGGGCATCCTAAATCCATACATTGCACATCAAAAGGTACTGTATACTGTATAACTTAAATATGTTGTATACTTTTTGCCAGCCCCTGTAGATTCACATTATGTACATTTATTAATGAAAGCACTCCTATATTAATAAACGGTTTTACTGTTACCTGTTAAAATTTCTTCACAAAACAGTTATTAAAATAATAATTTGCATCTAAATCTACAATAAAATGGAAGAATCAGTTACTTAAATATATTTGTTTAATAAGGACCCGTTAGAGGCCTCCCATATTTCATTTACGTTGACTTTAAATATTTGCCTTTAATTCTAAGGCGTTCTTGAAGACGGGGTATGTGTGTACAAAAGGTTTAGCTAACAAAAGTCGTGTGATTTTAAGGGTACTTAACAAAATGTAAACTTGGAGTACTTTCAAAGATAACTCGAGGAGCCGCTTGAGTGCAAATTGTTTGCAAAGATTTATACAGTAATACCCCGACTTACGCTACCTCGACTTACGCGAATTCGGAGTTACGCGATTTAATTTTCTCGTCTATTCGTTTTTTGTTTGAACGCCGTGCAGTCAAGGTCAAGCGGCGGCGTTTGTTTCTGACTCCCCCCGCCCGCATTATTATTCGTTCAGTTTACAACAAGCACATACGTGTAGTGCGGAATCGGCGCGTAGGTACATAAGTTACGATTTTGTGTTTTTTTGTGCGTTGTGCGACGACCTGAGATATTTACTAAGTACTATGGCATCCAAACGAAGTAGAACCGACTCTTTTGCTTTAAACAAGAAGAGAAAAACATTATCTTTGGAGTGTAAACTTAACATTATTAAAGACTACGATGCAAAAATAAAAATTTGTGATTTAGCGAAGAAGTATGAACTTCCGGAATCGACAGTCAGATCAATTACGAAAAGTAAAGAAAAAATTCTCGAAGCTGTGAAAAATGCTCAGTCTTTGAATTCAAGCATCATTCGTAAACGGCATGGTATTATCGCTGAAATGGAAACATTGTTAAAATTATGGTGTGATAATCAAGTAAGTGTGAAAAATTGTCCTATTGATCAGAACACGGTGTGCTTTCAAGCTAAACAAATTTTTGAGAAATTAAAAGAAGAAGCTGGGGAGATGGCTAAAGATGAAACGTTTAAAGCCAGTAACGGTTGGTTCAGCCGGTTCAAAAGTCGCTGTAACTGGCATAGCATTGCAGAAAGTGGAGAGGCGGCAAGTGCAGATAAAGAGGCAGCATCTCTCTATCCAGAGAAACTCAAAGCTATGATAAATGAAGGTGGCTATACCAGCCAAACCATATTCAACGTAGATGAAACTGGCCTATTTTGGAAGAAGATGCCTAAAAGAACTTTTATTGCGCGTGAAGAGAAAACTTTTCCAGGTTTTAAGGCCGCCAAAGATCGATTGACAGTGATGCTTGGCGCGAATGCAGCTGGTGACTTTAAATTAAAACCTCTCTTAGTTTATCGCTCGGAAAATCCAAGAGCATTGAAAAACAAATCTAAAGCTGGTTTGCCCGTGATTTGGAAGTCGAATCGTAAAGCTTGGGTGACGGCCTCCCTTTTTGAAGACTGGTTTGGTCATCACTTCATACCTGAAGTCGAACGTTATTGCCAGTCTAAACAAATCCCGTTTAAAGTGATGCTATTAATCGACAACGCGCCAGGTCATCCTCCTGCTACTTTAACTAGTTTCGACCCACGTGTGAAAGTTGAATTTTTGCCACCAAATACAACCAGCTTGCTTCAACCGATGGACCAGGGCGTTATCAAAACATTCAAAGCTTATTACACGAGACGATCGTTTGCACATCTGCATGAAGCTATGAGACAAAACAACGAGCTCTCTGTTAAAGAATTTTGGAAACAATTCAACGTTTTAGAAGCAGTGAGAATCATTGGAGAATCTTGGAATGAAATTTCACAAAAAACTTTAAATGGCGTCTGGAAAAAACTCTGTCCATTTTTTTTCTCCACTATGACTCAGGCGGAATTAGTGTCAGGGCCTGATGAAATTTGCAATGTGATCAAAGACGTTGTCGAACTTGGTAGACAAATAAATTTAGAAGTGGATAGTGATGATGTTCAAGAGCTGTTGGATTCACACAATGAGGAGCTTACAATTGATGAGCTCATAACAATGCGTGAACAAGAGGAAGAAATTGATAATCATGATTCTTTGGATCCAGTTCAATTAGAAGATCAAATGACAGTTGGAAACTTGACAGAAGCCCTCAGTTCGATTGAAAAAGGGTTAACAATTTTGGAAAGCATAGACTCCAATGAAGAGCGCAGTTTTGTTACAAAACATGGAATAAAAAAATTACTAGGATGCTACGAGGAGATATTACGGGAGAAGAAAAAATCATTGACTCGTCAGACGACTTTGTTACAATTTATGAAACCTTCTACATCAAAATAACTTCGGATTGTGTTTATACACTCTATTAATATAGTTTGTATATTGTATTGTCATATTATTTAGAATTAGATACTAATTATTTCCTAAATTATTGTTTTATTTAGTCTCCAGTCCCAATTAAACATACTTTGTATGTCTTTATATGCAAAATTGTACCCCGACTTACGCGAATTCGACTTACGCGGATAGCGCTCAGTCCCACCTATCGCGTAAGTCCGGGGTATTACTGTACTTCACTAAAAATCTCACACTTTATAAATCGTCGTGGACATACGTTTCGCTTATGAGAAAGAAAAATAGGTAGATCGTTTCAAAACTAAATATAAATAAGCAGTTTTATACCGGGTGCGTCTCAAAAGTAACCCCTACAACTTTTTTAATTTTGCAGATAAAAAATCGTTGTTTGTATGTTAGTACATGACATAAATTAGGATTGAATGACGTATTCACCTGTTTCACCGGAAATGACTACAACTTATGATTTTTAAATGGTACCCTTGGTATTTTGTTACTTTCAATTAGAAAATGACACTCTGAATAGAATGACATATCATATGTCAACTTTTGACATTCTTAAAAAAATCATATTTTATGACATCTATTCAGAGTGTCATTTTCTATCGAATAAAGTACAAAAATACCGATGGTGCCATTTAAAATCTCAAAAGTTGTAGTCAGTTCCGGTGAAACAGGAAGTGACCGAAAATAATTGAATACTTCAATCGATTCTAATTTATGTCTTATACTAATATACCAAATCTCGTTTTTTATCTAAAAAAAATAAAAAAGTTATAGAGGGGAGCCACTTTTGAGACGCACCCGGTATAATGTCTTTTGCCTTATGAACAGTTACGTAAAATGGTAGTACAAAAGAGGTACTTAATGCAATACAGGCAAAAGCCAGAAAGCTGGATATTGTTATTTAATTTTATTTGTATCTGCGTTTTTTCTTTATTCACTTGGCCTTTTGTTTGTTTCTTCTTTTTTTGTTATTTGCTTCTTTAATTTTTGATTAATTTATTGTGTTAATGATTATTTTTTGCTGTTTTATGATGTAATGCTACTTATTAAACCATTATCCTAAGAAAAATATTTTTTATTTATTTATACATATTATTTACCATAGTACCTAGCTGTAATTAGGTAGGTACTTACATGTTAATATAAAAAAAAAACATATATTGATATGACGGGAGATGCACTAATATCTCACCGACACTTTACGACATCGTCTATTGATATTGAACAAGTTTTACTTGCCGTATCGGTGAGAACCAGCCCCTGGACAGCCCACCTGATGAAGAGTAGGCCCAGAAATCGGCTGTGGGAGTGGAGCTAACCAAGCTCTTAAGCTCTTTAGCTTAACCAAGCTCTCCCCCCTTTACGACAAGCAAAACAATTTTCTTTTTACTTTTTATTTTTTTTCTCTACTTTCGATTTTTCGAAATTAGAAAAAATACACAGCTAAAGGCAAAAAAATATAATTTATTAATATACACTAAAGCTGTAAGAATTTTGTTCATTTCACTTCAAAACATATATTTAGGTATAATATTGAGTTATTGACTTCCCCCCCCAGGCATGAATTCTGGATACGCCACTGCATATCATATGTCAACTTTTGACATTTTCGCATATGGTTTATTTGAAATTGTAACATGCGGTTCATAACGACAATTTGACTCGAAGTAGCAAGTGTGTGATATCAAATTATTCGTAAAAAAATTATTTTTCGAAATATGCTAATGAGCCACCCTCGTTCCATTTGAAAAAAATTGAGATATGATCAAAAATACGATTTGGGCATCTTTTAACCGGCCAGGACAAGGCACTAAAAACATTAGACGATCAAATCTATTTTTCCAAGGCTCCTTTATTAAAAATTAGTGTTTTAACACAGACATGGATTGAGATTTAAAATACAATTTGTTTTTGAGCGAATGTGTCAAAAGTTGATATATGATACGTCATTCTATTTAGAATGTCATTTTCTCTCGAATAAAGTAAAAAAATACCGAGGGTGCCATTTAAAAATCAAAAATTGTAGTCATTTCCGGTAAAACAGGAAGTGACAGAAAACAATTGAATACGTCAATCAATCCTAATTTATGTCATATACTAACATGCCAAATCTCATTTTTTTATCTAAAAAAATAAAAAAGTTATAGGGGTGAACCACTTTTGATACGCACCCGGTATATACGGCGTCGTATAAATTTGCTACCTGCATTGTATGTAGAAAATTCGCTCGGCTTTTTATCGAGTATGTCACATTAAAATCGGAGTGCACACACTGTTTTTTAAAGTATTATTTTATTAGGTTTTGCTACAAAATTGGCTCTCTTCAAAGTAAAAAAATCTCACAAAAGTAAATGTATCCCATTTTCACATAATTTCAGCAATTTTCAGTTAACAAGTACTGAAATAACGACGTGAAATTACTTTCAGCAAGCCTCCAATTACCAATAAGTAAACTAAAATTAGTTCCAATTACCTATACTAACAAAGGTGTACTTTAAATTGTTAAGATCTTAGCTCTTCGCATTCGTGCAACTTAAAAAATTCAATTACTGTTTTTTTCGATTTAAAGAATAAGCTCTCAGAAAAAAAATCAAAATGATGTACCTCGTAAAAACTGAAAAAAAAGGGTTCCATGAAAACGTGCTATTTAGAAGGTTCTTCAGAATTGCCTTGCTTCGTCTGTTTTGGGTTTAACCGAAAATTAATTATAAGGCCTTTCGTCATGCCACATCATCATGGAACTAATGACCAACATCGTAGAAAATTTTCATTTTAACCGTGAACAGATTTTTTGCTCTTAGGATGCTGTTTTACTTCCAAAATTTCATTTTAGCTTAACTAATATACGTATTTAGTAATAATGTAGGTACGTAATATGCAGTTTTGACACATCTAAAATTAGATCTATAATTTTCACTATTTGAATTATTTAGAAATTACTGAACACAATATTGTGGACATGATATCGATGACATATACCGGGCGTGTTTCAAACGTGGCTCACCCCTATAACTTTTAATTTAATTAGGATTGATTGACGTATTTCATTGTTTTCGGTCACTTCCTGTTTCACCGGAAATGACTACTACTTTTGATTTTTAAATGGTACCTTCGGTATTTTTTTACTTTATTCGATAGAAAATGACACTCTGAATAGAATGACATATCATATGTCAACTTTTGAAATTCTTAAAAAAATCATATTATAAATTTTAATCTAGAGCGACATAGCTGTGTTAAAAACACTAATTTTTAATCAAGGCGCCTTGGAAAAATAGATTTGAACGTTTAATGTTTTTCGTGTTTTGTCGTAGGCACTTAAATGATGCTTAAATCGTATTTTAAATCTTACCTAAATTTTTTCAAATGGATCAAGGATAGCTCATTAGTTTATTTGGAAAAAGCAGTTTTTTACGAATAATTTGATACCACACACTTGATACTTTGAACACAGATAATATGTTCCCTGTGCTTTGAGTCAAAATGTTGTTATCAACCGCATGTTATAATTTAATATAGGGTAAACCAACCAGTGAATGAATGTGACCCAGTTAATGAACAAAATAACTTTATCTTGCTCTAATAAGGTATACGGCCATTAAACTCTATTTGTTGTCTTTTTTTAATCTAATTTACACTGCGTAGTTTACGACTAACTTGCTAAAATACAACCAGTTAATAAACGACACGTGCAAATCGCTGTTCAAAGTTGTGGTCTGATAAGCGCCATTTTCTTTAGGGTAAGTAGATGCATATCCTATTATTAATGATGGTATTTAATTGTTCATAAAATATAAAAGCTTGGCAGTGTGTGAGAATATATATTTCAACAATTCATCGTTATTAATCCAAAAGTAAAACATCTATTATCTTTTAGGTTATATTTTTATTTAATGTGTTTAATAACTGGCGGGAAAAGTTCAAATTCCAGTGAATGAACGGCTGTTCATTTACTGGTATTTTATTCGATTATCTGAAATTGCTTTAAAATGACCCTTAAGCTTTGTTTACATATGTAAATCCATTAAAATACCTTAAATGTAATAAAAATAAATGCCAGCCAGTAAATGAACAGGATTTTGAATCGTTTACTTACTGGATATTGTTCCTGTTCATTTACTAGATTAGGCATAAGACCTTTTTGCAAATGATTTCTGTCTCTTATTATTAGGATAAGTGGGCACTAGTTTTTGTTTTGGAGGTTTAATTTTTAGTATTATAGTTTTATTAAAAGTATTCGGCGGTTACTAAAAATAAATATTTTTTGTTGGTACAGATGGAGCGGAAATACACTAGATTCAAATATTCCAAAGAGCAGTTGTCACTGGGTATCAGAGCAGTAGAATCAGGCAGCATGAACTTAAGTGATGCCGCTAGGCGATAACTTCAACAAAATGGGTAGAATTTCATCAAGAACAAGATAAAATAAAGCGTCAAAAAGAGGAAGACATTAAAAAAAGAAAACTCGATAGAGAAAGAAAGCGAATGGAACAAGAACGAAAAAATAAGATCAGGCGACAGTATGAAATAAAGAGACCTAACAGAGACTTGAGTGAAAACCTGTCACTTTTTGAATTAAAGCTAAAACAAGAACAAGAAAGAAAAACATGCAAAAAACAAGAGAAAAAGTCAGAAAAGCGGAAGTGTGATAAAGATCAGAAAATCGGGCAGCAGTATACAAAATGGTTTAACAGAGATGATTCCTCAAGTACGGATGAAAATCTGTCACTATTTGAACTGAAACTACAAGGACAAAAAAAGAAAACATACGAAAAACAAGAAAAATGGTCAGATATGACGAAGCGTAATAATGCTCAAAAAATCGAAGAATCGGACGAAGAAGGAACTAAGAATAAAATTTCCCCTAAATTGTTATCAATAAGTTTAGAAAAATCAACATCAAATTTTGACTTAAGTGTTCCTTTTGTTAAAGGTGATTATGTCTCTAAACTATGAGGATTCACATTATCCTGTCCTAATAAAGGCTGTTAAAAATAATGAATATAAAGTAAGTGCTCTCCATAGTACATTTATTTATTTATCGTATGGCAAACACATGGTACAATAAAAGTAATATGTATACAAATATACACAAAAGAATATAGAAAAACATGTACAACACTCAAAATTATAAACAAAATATATACACTGACAGAGGTAAAGATAAAAAACATCCATAGTACAAAAAAGAACACTTGGAAGTGGCCGTCACCACCTGATCAAATTTGGTATTACTCGGATAAAATTGTGAAAAAAATTGCTGTTCCAATACCTCATAGCGCTGAAGGGACTTTTGTTATTAATATGTAAATGCAGCATAGTGTTTTTTATATTATACTCTTTCCTGATTATGTTTATTAAAAGCTTATGTTTATTTAAACTTGAATTTTTGTAAAGCTTAATTTAATAAATACAACGTTCATTAACTGGTCTTTATGTGTTTATTCACTGACTTCTATCGTTCATTTACTAGATATTTCGCTTATTCGCCAAAAATTGAAATTTGTGAAACCCTATTATTTTATTTTTGTGTCTAGGTAATATTTTCTTAATTTTTCAATTATAGATACTAGTTTAGTACAACCTTTGAACTAGTTTTACCCCGTATTATATAAAATAAAAAATCGTGATCTATTTAAAGTTAATACTTCGGTTAACTGTTCATTCACTGGTCGATTGACCCTAATTAAAATGCGAAAATGTTAAAGTTGATGCGAAAAAAAATGTTAAATTTTAAATTATATGCGAAAATGTTAAAGTTGACATATGATACGTCATTCTATTCAGAGTGTCATTTTCTATCGAATAAAGTACAAAAATACCGATGGTGCCATTTAAAATCTCAAAAGTTGTAGTCAGTTCCGGTGAAACAGGAAGTGACCGAAAACAATTGAATACTTCAATTGATCCTAATTTATGTCTTATACTAATATACCAAATCTCGTTTTTTATCTAAAAAAATTAAAAAGTTATAGAGGTGAGCCACTTTTGAGACGCACCCGGTATAATGTCTTTTGCCTTATGAACAGTTACGTAAAATCTAAAGATAATTTCAGTGTCATTATCGCCACTAAAACTGACACTATATTGATTTATATTTTGTAAATGGTTAGACAGATACGAATACTACTAATTATGGTGACTCTATATACCGGGTGGTGCTCGTCAGTGAAAACATAGGAAATCGTATGCAAATTTTAAACTGTCCAGATATTGGCTCCCCTATTAATTTTACAACGAAATTGTAAATAGATTTTTAAAAAGTCTGCGTATGCTGACATTGAACTGCAAGACCAACAAAAGATTAAAAAAAAATGGAGAATAATTTAATCATCTAAGATTCGCTGATGACATAGTCCTAATTGCCAATAGTCCTGAAGAATTACAAGCACAAGTTAATGAACTAAATACAACCAGCAATAAAGTGGGTCTCCAAACGAATTTAGCAAAACTAAAGTAATGTACAATGAACTAGTGGAAAGAAAAGACATTCTAATAAATAGCACAACACTGAAAACGGTAAAAGAATACCACTACTACTCTATCTAAAGAAGAAAACATTCGACCAATATGTACTACCAGTCATAACCTATGCGTTTTGCATGCATAGGTCTTGGACACTTAAAACAGGCATCATAAGGTACCGGAAAACTTAAAACAGACATCATAAAGGTACCTGAAAACATCCTAGATCAGGCCACTGGCATCAATTAGACCATGTCATCGTTCGAAGGAAGCATCTGAAAGATGTCAGACTTACAAAAGCCAGAATAGATGCCGAATGTGGTACTGACCACCGACTTGTAGTTTCGAAAATGAAACTTCAATTAAAACCCAAACATTTACACTACAAAAGCAAAACAACATGACCAGATTGAACGTACGGAGTCGAACGAACAACGACACCGCCAACGCCCTCCGGGAAGCCATCAGAGAAGCAGTTCCACCGATAACCTCAATCTCGGAAGCTGAACAAGGCTGGACACAATTGAGGGATGCGATTTATAATACTAGCGAAGAAGTACTAGGATAATCCAACAAAAAGAAACAACCAGACTGGTTTAACGCATCATAAAGAAACTGCAAATCTGTCCTTATGATGCTTGTTTTAAGTGTCCAGGACCTATGCATGCGAAACGCATAGGTCATGACTGGTAGTACACATTGGTCGAATGTTTTCTTATTTAATCAAATATCGAATGTTTTCTTATTTAATCAAATAAGAAAACATTCAACCAATGTGTACTACCAGTCATGACCTATGCGTTTCGCATGCATAGGTCCTGGACACTTAAAGCAAGCATCATAAGGAAACTGCAGATCGCAGGTCAATGGAACGAAATCTGCTAGGAATAAGCAAGAGAGACCGTAAAAGTGGATACGACAAAAGACCAAGGTAATATAGATGTCATCCACAGAGTCAAACCCCGAAAATGGCAATGGGCAGGACAACTTAGAAGCTGTTGTCTTTTCTTCTTGTAAGTTAGGTTAGGACCACAAAAATTACAGCATGGTACCCACGAGGAATTACGAGGCCTATAGAAGCCCGAACCTGAGATAGGACCATGATATTAGAAAATTAGCAAGGATAACTTGGGCCCGCATAGCCAACAATAGACAACAATGGGCCCAACGACAAAGAGAGTATGTGAGGGAAGCTACACCATAATTGGAAATGGTTGAATAAGCTGAAAATTATGATGATAACCGATATTAAGAAATTAGGTATTAAATAAAGGTGAATTCTATTTTGATTTTAATAACTTAAGACACAGTACGTTCTTGTGATCTCAGTAGAAGAAGTATTTCTCTTGTAACTAAAAGAATTTCAGACCATTATCTTTACTTATTTTTCACTAAAAATTTGTGTAAGTTAAAACATTAAATAAAACAATGGAAGTCTGAAGTTCTTTTAGTTTCAGTACTGAATAATTGTCTACCATATTCAGAGAAAGCATTTCTATTGTTAACCCTTTGGCTGCTGGTCGCTAAATAGGCCACTTTAATTTAATCAAGTAAACAGTCGCGTGGAAGTGTATTATCGCCCAGTTTGTTTGCTATGCTTATTTCTATGCGCGTTTTTGCCATTTAATCAACCATATCTATACGTTGGCCGAATTGGCGTGAAAAGTTAACATAAGCGGTTGAATATTCGACCAGTGAGCATTGGTGACACTGAGTTCGCTGTGTGTCATATAGGTAACAATTGTGGTCTAAGCATTTTTTATGGAAATTTCGTGTGATAAAAATTTAAAAATATAGAAACAAATGTATCTGTGATGTTTATTTCTTTTTATTTAGGGCACCATTTACAGTTGGGGTTTGGAACCTTTGGTGTTACACAGCAAAATAAAACACTAAATCACCACAATACACCAAAACACTTTTAACTTTTACACTGGACGCGCCTTTTGCTAACCATGTTAGCATCATCAGCAGATGATTAAGACTCAAAATATTACAGTCTTAATAATAATCTGCTGATGATGCTAACATGGTTAACGAAACGCGCGTCCAGTGTAAAAGTAAAAGTGTTTTGGTGTATTGTGGTGATTTAGTATTTTATTTTGCTTTATTTTGTTATTTTTTAGTGCACCAAATTTACGGCTCAGATAATATTTTCTAAAGTCATAAATCATTAACATATCCTGTATATTTTCGATCATTTCTCATAGGAGTTTCTCGAACAGAGATAATCAAAATGAACTTACTCTTTTTTCTTACATTGGAACCTCACCCCCTTAATTGTTAACTTTTTGAAAAATATTATTAAGAAGATATGCTCTCTTTGTGCTAGTTTATATATTTTTGAAGTCAATTTAATCAAACTAGAAAATAATTAGTACTGCCCTATAAATGATTAATTAAATTAAATTATACTAAAAATATTAAACTGTCTTTAAAAAAACTATTTGTTTTAATACTTAGGTATACCGTGTTTATAGCAACATCGCCCATTAAAAACAATTACCGTTTTTAATAAAATTAGATAACCCGTTCGCGAGAAAAAAAAGTCGCCACTTTACTCCAACCTACCATTTAACGTGTCTC
>NW_022146496.1:0-7781 GCF_002938485.1 Sitophilus oryzae
AAAGATATTCCTTAACCTTTCACGAATATTGACAAATCTTAATATAGAAATTATCCAATATATCAATACAAATATTCGATAAAATATTTCGATAAAATATCTGATTAGATTTACTTTTAAAATTACTTAAAATTAATAATACATGTAACAAGTTACAGAGAATATGAAATCATCAAAATATATTATGTAAAGAGAATATGAAGAGAAATATCTATTCCTTCTAGTTTTCTGTTACTATGTTTGCTTGTTTTGGTACGTTAGGTAACAATGCCAATCAAGTGCCTATATAAAATGTTTGTAATACAGTTTTGTATACGAATTGTGTCTTAGCATTTGCTGGTGGTGCTAATATGCTTAGCAAAAAGTTGGTTTAAATTTCAAAAAAGTATTTTGATGTATTGTGGTTGATTTCTGTATTTATTTGTTTGACTCTTAATTACTAATAGTGCAGATGATACCGACAAAGGCAATACCGAAATTAAGAGCCTCAACAGTTTCCAACTAACTTCGGAAGTACTATACCTGCAAAGTAATACAGAAAATTATGTAGTTTCCATGTATATGTATACTCGTAGATCACTATTATTATCAAGGCCTGGTAAATGGTACAAAAAAGACAGAAGAAAATTGGGAAAATATTTAGGCAGCTCTTTCAGCCTCTTTCTTTTGTATTTTTTCCAATATACTTTTTCCCAACATGCAATCTTCCCTGCATAGGGATATTTTTTATTACTTATATTACAGGCTTATTTTATTAATTTATATTCTTGAAGTGGCTAGAACTCTAGCTAATTAAAGAAATATGCTTATGTACCTAATAAACAAATATAAAATTTAATTGTTAAGCAAAATGTTTTACACATGATGTCATGATTTGACATTGAAATTGTCTTGCTGATAATTTTAGCACATAGAACTTATGTATTTTTCTAATAAATTCGTGTTGTCTTGAATATTTTTCGCATAATTAATGTTAATATATTAAGTTTCTATGTCAACAATAGACTCTTTACATCCTAAATTATTCTCAACATATTGTTACGGATTCCGTGGGTCCACTATTTAAACTCACGATAAAATACTTAACGAATTTATTTTCTCACTTTATACACAATTACTAACTTATAACACACAATAAACTAACTATTTATAAGATTCCTTCACCAAATTGTCCGATTTTCAATTTCCACGCGGTATATCCAAATTTCAAAAACACTGTCTCAGTTGTCGATGGCTCCGGCTTATATACTCTATTGACTGCTTCTCGAGAAATTTCCCCAATTCTCGGAAAGCGTACTTCTTCATACCAGACAATTCTATTGTCTGATTCCGCATACTTCTCGACTTGACTAAAGATGGCGCCTGAAAAAGTCTTTTTAATTTCTGGCGGATACGTTGCGGTTGTGCAGGCAACCAGTAATACGGTTTTAATTTCTGGCGGATGCGCCATTTTTCTTGACATTGCCCCCTTCTCAAATTTGATCGTCCCGATCAAGGTTTCCTGTCTGGTATCTCTTCAATCGATCCAGATGAACTACTTTCATCTTACTTCTAGGGCTGCGTTGAATCCGGTACACAACATCATTTATCCTCTTGATGACTGTATAAGGACCTTCCCATGCTGGAGTTAACTTTGGGGACCTCCCTTTCTTGCGCTGTGGGTTATATAACCATACCATATCGTCCTGTTGAAATCCCGTAGAATTGGCTCTGAGGTCGTAACGAGCTTTCATCCGGTCACTGGCTAGCGTAATCTTACTTCTTACGGCCTTATGAATTTCCATTAACCTTTCCTTCAGTTCATCCGCGTAGTCCTCTACATTTGTGGTGCCGTCGTCTGGTGATCCGAACACCAAGTCACAAGGCAACCGTAATTCTCGACCAAATAAAATCTTCGATGGTGAAAGTCCGGTGGTGTTGTGAACTGCACTTCTATACGCCATTAGGAACAGCGGTATGTGTTGATCCCAATCTCTTTGATGTTCGGCCACCATTTTCGAGAGGTGTTCTTCAATGGTCTTATTGAATCTTTCGACCATCCCATCAGACTGCGGATGTAAAGCTGTTGTCCTAGTCTTGTGAATACCAAGCAGATCACACATCTTCTGGAACAGTCTTGACTCGAAGTTCCTTCCTTGGTCAGTGTGAAGCTCTAAGGGAATTCCAAATCTACTGAAGACATTATGACTAATACTTCAGCTACAGTCGATGCTTCTTGGTTTGGAATGGCAAAAACTTCTGGCCATTTACTGAAATAATCCATCGCCACTAAAACGTACTTGTTGCCCTTGTGCGTTTCAGGGAATGGGCCTGCAATGTCAACAGCGATTCTTTCGAATGGCAGTCCAACGTTATATTGTTTCATTTTTCCCCTAGATCGAGTGCTTGGTCCTTGGCTGGCTGCACAAATTTTACATTGTCGACACCATTTCTTGACATCTTCGCAATAATCCACCCAGTAAAAGCGATCTCTCAGCTTGCTCAAGGTCTTGTTTACCCCAAGATGGGCTCCAGTTTTACCACCGTGAATTTCTTCCAATACCTGGGTAACTTTCTTCCTTGGTACCAGTAACTGAGTTGTTACTGTGCTGCCATCCGCACTTTCCCATGTGCGCTTTAACAATCCATTCTCAATAACCAGTGAATTCCACTGAGCCCAGAGAGCTTTGAAAACGAGCCCTCTGTCCGCAATATCCTGCCACGGTGGTCTCTCGCCGTTACCTTCCTTGAGCCGTAGTATTGCTCCGATGTCTGGATCTTCCATTTGATCTTTCCTCAATTGTGTCGTCGTCCACTGTTCATCGGTTCCAAGTTTAAAACTCCTTATCATGACAGTGCCTTCACGTTGTTCCGTTTTACAGCAGTGCTTACAATCGGTTTGACAGGGTCTTCTGGATAAACCGTCTGCGTTACCATGCATTTTTCCAGCACGATGTTGGATGGTAAAGTGATACTGTTGGAGCTTCTCGAGCCATCGTGCTATTTGACCTTCAGGTTGTTTCATCTCCATAAGCCACTTGAGAGCCGCATGATCTGTCCTAATTAAAAATTCTTGGCCGTACAGATATTTATGAAAATGATCAACTGCCTTCACAATTGCTAGCAGCTCCTTCCGGGTAACGCAGTAATTCCTTTCTGGTTTGGATAGAACTCGACTGTAATATTCTATCACTCGTTCTTCGCCATCTTGCACTTGTGATAGCACTGCACCTATGCCGATATTGCTGGCGTCGGTATCCAGGATATACCTCCCTTGTTGTTGCGGGTAGGCTAGAATAGGACTTGAACATAAAGCCGCCTTAAGTCTTCCAAAGGCTACATCACAATCGGTGTTCCATTCGTAGCCGACTTCATCACCTGTAAGTCTATGTAAGGGTGCAGCTATATTGGCAAATCCCTTGACAAATCTTCTGTAATAGGTGCATAAACCCAGAAAACTTCTAAGTTCATGTTTGTCGCGAGGTTTAGGCCAATCTTTGATTGCAGCGATTTTCTTCTGGTCGGTGTAAATTCCGTCTGCCGAGACTACATGACCAAGAATTCCACTTGTCGCTGGAATAAGCTACATACTTCTTCGGGTTCAAGTACAGGTGAGCATTCCGTATGCGTCGAAGACTTCTTCTAAATTCGCAAATGCTCCTCAAAAGTTCTTCCCATAACCAATACATCGTCGAGGTAAACCAAGCACGTTTTCCAAGTTAATCCTCTTAACACCACCTCCATGAGACGTTCGAAAGTGGCTGGAGCATTGCATAATCCAAACGGCATGACCTTGAATTGGTATAGTCCGTTTCCTGTAGAAAAAGCCGTCTTTTCTTTGTCTTCCTCGTCCAGACCAACTTGCCAGTATCCACTCTTTAAGTCGAGAGTGGAGAACCAGCACGAACCTGCCAGTGTGGTTAACGTGTCGTCTATACGTGGCAGTGGGTAGCTGTCGATAGTCCACGCAGAATCGTGTACTACCATCTTTCTTCGTCACCAAAACAACAGGAGATGACCATGGACTCGATGATTCTTCGATAACTCCATCTTCTAGCATCTTATCTACCATGGTCTCCATTTCTTGTTGTTTGGAAAGGGGCACCCTTCTAGGACGTTGTCGAATAGGCTGGGCATGACCAGTATTAATCCGGTGCTTCACAAAATCCGTTCTTCCACTGTTGTTCTTTTCAAAAATACTGCCATGCCTAAAAGGAACTGCTTAGCCTTCTGTTTCTCCTCATATGTTAGGTGATCCCATGGCTGTTCTAGATGTTTTAGTGTTTCTTTGGATGCCATTTGTGTAACAGCTGACGACACTTCATCACATCGGGTGACACTTCTTACAGGTTCGCAGATGGCTATCTTGTCACCTTTTTGAATCTTGACACAATTCGGGAAAACATTCGCAATTCTGATCGGTATATTCTTGTCGGTGTTCACCAATGACTTTCCTACTAAGTACCTATCTTGTTTCTTGTCGCCACTTTTTACCAGTCCAACACAGCACCCAGCGATTTTCTCCACTTTACCGAATACGATCTTCTCGGTATTACCAGGTATCACCACAGTTTCCGCTGATCTTACATCCATTCTGCCTGGTCCCTCGTCTGGAGATAACATGAACTCTTCATATCCAATATTTAAATATTTCTCTGGTGATCGAACGAAAATCCATGTTGACGAATCACATCCATGCCCAAGATGAAGTCATCTTCAATATCTGCCACTAAAACGCTATGCTGGAACTTCAAATTTCCTAACTTCAGTTCGACGATAGCCTCTCCGTACAACGGCCATTTCCCCCGTAACTGTACGTAAACACACTCTTCTTCTCAGAGGCACCAGCTTCAATCCTTGCACTGAGTTAGCCCGCACCAACGAAACCATAGCGCCAGTGTCCACTGTCATTCGGATTCCCTTTCCATTGACTTTCCCGTCGATCACCAAACTGTCAGCGGTTCTTCCTAGATTTCTAATGGAAAAAATCCTTGGGGCTCTGTTCTCCCCAGTCAATACTCGCCCCTTAGTATTGACTGATTTTAGTTTTCCTGGTGCCTACGTTCTCTGGATGGTGAACGGGATCGCATTTGAACGCGGCAATACCGTTTAATGTGGCCATTCCTGCCACCTCTAAAGCACCTTATGTCCTGGAATCTTCTCTGGTTTTCTGTCTGGGTGTTGCTGACTCCCTTGTTTATTAGTAGCTCACATAGTTTGTCGACTTTCTTACACATCTCCTCCAAACCTCTGTGAGTGTTTTCGGGCTGTTCCTCGACCGCTACCGATCTTATCTTCGGTCTAGGGATGGCGCTAAAAGCAGCTTCGATTTCCAGCGCCCTGACCAGTGCTTCGCTGCTGGTAGAAAATCGGGATATTTGCAGCGCCCTCTCTAATTCGTTGTCCCTCAGTCCGCTGATAAAGCACTGAGCAGCGAGTTCCTCCCTAAATCCTTCCGGTGCTTCTGGATATGCCAGGTGTACCAGCCGACGTAAGTCTGCTTCAAATTCCTGCAGACTCTCTCCGGACCTCTGCAGGCGTGTCTTGATCTGGGCCTGGTAAAGTTGGCGTCGATGTTGGTCGCCATATCTTCTGTCCAGTGCAGCGACCAAAGTTTGGTATTCCTGCTGTTGGGCTGCAGGAATAGTTTGCAACAGTTCCAGGGCAGGGCCACGCAGCGCGATGACAAGTGCCGCTGCTTTCTCCTGGTCAGTCCATCCGTTGGCAGCGGCGGCTGCTTCAAACTGACGGTGGTACATTGTCCATGTCGTTTGTCCATCGTAGGTCGGGGCCTTAAGGTTCGCTGTTCCTTGAACGCCAGGTGTCTTTACTTGTACCTTGGTCTTCTGTAGGTCCATCTCCAATCTTTCTATCTTCTGCTGAAGGCGCTCCTCCAGATCTTCTACAGCTTCTTGGAAGTGGTTCTGTTGTTCCTGGCAACGTACTTCCAACATTGATTGTTGCTTTTTTTCCATTTTTTCGAAACTTTTCTTGATACGGTCCTGCTCTTCAAGTTTTTCTTCTTGTCGACGCACTTCAAAACCTTGTAAAATTTTCTCGATCCGGTCCTGTTCCTCTTGTCTTTCTTTTTGATGACGCGCCTCTAAGCCTTCCAGAATTTTCTCAAGCCGGTCCTGTTCTTCTTGTTTATCTTTCTGGCGACGCACTTCTAGATTTTCTACAATTTTCTCCAACCGTTCTTGTCTAATTTCTTGATTCTCCATAAGCATTTTCTGTAGTTGGTCTTGTTCTTCTTGACGTCGTAGTTTTTCCTCTTCTTTTTCTCTACGGAGTCTTTCTTGTTCTTTGCCTTCTCTCTTCTCATATTCTCCATAAAATCGCCCAATAATTTGCTTACTTCTTCCATTTTCTTCGCTTGTTCTCTTGTACCAACCATAAAAATACTCTAATTGGGTCTAAAAATCTTCCAATCCACTTAATTTCTTCTTAAAATCCTCTTGAATCGCACTTCCGACACCAATTGTTACGGATTCCGTGGGTCCACTAATTTAAACTCACAATAAAATACTTAACGAATTTATTTTTCTCACTTTATACACAATTACTAACTTATAACACACAACAAACTAACTATTTATAAGATTCCTTCACCAAATTGTCCGATTTTCAATTTCCACGCGGTATATTCAAATTTCAAAAACTTTCTCAGTTGTCGATGGCTCCGGCTTATATACTCTATTGACTGCTTCTCGAAATTTCCCCAATTCTCGGAAAGCGTACTTCTTCATACCAGACAATTCTATTGTCTGATTCCCTTACTTCTCGACTTGACTAAAAGATGGCGCCTGAAAAAGTCTTTTAATTTCTGGCGGATACGTTGCGGTTGTGCAGGCAACCAGTAATACATTTTTAATTTCTGGCGGATGCGCCATTTTTCTTGACAATATTTTGAAAGAAAATAAAGACTTAATAATATTTTGAAATCAAAATTCAAACAAATCTTGGATGATAATTAAATATTATTTATTATAGCAAAAGGCAGTTGGCATCTTAAATTATTACTAAAGAACTTTCATTTCAAAAATACAAAAATGGCATCAGATGTACACACATCAATCTTCATACATAAATAAATAATTCATAGAACAAATCGCTTTAAATGAAATTAAATAATGAGTGATGTTTCATAGTTTAATATCAAAAAAATACCATCTTCATTTTCAAGAAAATCATAAACAGACTAATCATAACAAAAACAAATCAACCTGATTTCTATGAAAACTTAAAAAATATTACTTTAAATTACAATTTGTATAGGGAGGAGATTACATAAATTTACATCACAGCTAATAAGTTTAGAGAGATAAATTCAAACAACCCTAGGAACATTTTAAAGATAAAATTAAAATAAATCATACATTTTAAGAAAAACAAATAAAATTGTTCTTCCTGAAAATAACAAAAAGCTGGAAAAACAGTCTTTGTAAAAGTAGTCTACAGGTCAGTTCATTATTAATTTACTTTTTGTGTGAGAACGTATGTTTTAAATATCTACATCTTTTATTCAGTATTTTATGAGCCTTCTCAAATTGACCTTATCTGCAATGACATTCGAAATATTCATTGTCAAAAAACTATTTAATGTTCTCATATAAAAATAACTACACTGGGAAAATATTATGATATAAAAAGATTATTATAAAGCAGTCCCTCTCATTGAAAATAGCAAGCTTTTACAATTATTGTATTTCCGTTATGACAAATCGCACCGGAAGACTAATTACCCTAACTAAAAAAAGTCGGGACACCTCAAAAATTTCTATTTCTTTCTCTTTTGTTAT
>NW_022146497.1:0-2906 GCF_002938485.1 Sitophilus oryzae
TCTTTATATTTTATTGTTCTGTCATGGGCATAGCCATGGTGGGGCAGGGGCTTCACCCAGTAGGCTCGTGTATCATTTTTTGTAGTTTAAATCTATATATTCAGTTGAACAGAAATTTTAATACAAAAAGATAATGTAATTTTTATGTCTATCAATATGGATGCGATATTATTGTATATTATTGTATATTGCAAGATTTCATAACTCAGGTATATATTATACCCCAGTCAAAATAAACAAAAAAAGGGGTTAAATAACAATAATTCGCATAGAGCTGAAAATTGGTTTCGGTCTTAAATACACTATTATAAATGATATCTGAAAAATCCCCACCCCTGCCATGTCTGCTAAAAAAAATTTTGTAGGTCAAAAGTCAAAAATATGTTTTTTTGCTTTTTTCTCCTAAACTGTAAGCGCTATCGCAAAAGTACCTTAACAAATGTCCTATGTAATCTTTTAACAAAATACGGAATTTAAAAACCACTTTATCATCATGGTGTATTTTTTGTTGGTTGTTTAGTTTTTAGTTCATCATAATAACTATATTTTAGTTTTTGTAGAAGACAGTAACGATTTACAGCAATTTTAGCGTTCCTTTTTTTTACCCTATCGAGAAAAGATGCACCTTTATGAAAAAAATTATTTTTAAAATCCTTACTTTGTGTTTCCATAGGGTTTTCCCCCTATAATAAACAGATGATGCCCTTTTGAAACAATTTTGAAAAATTCTATAAGGTTAAATAATTTAGCTGAAAATTGCAGAAAAATACCAAAATTAGCCCACTAGAACAGAATATAACCGTACTGTAATAATACAGGGTGATCTATAATATTGGGTGGTCTATTTATTATATTATAATTATAAAGGTGTTATAATACAGGGTGGTCCGAATTGTATTCGGGAAACTTTGGCAGCATATTCTGCAGATATAAAATTAAAAAAAAAATAAGTAAAAAAGTTCCTATACACTGATGTCTTAAAATTTAAAATGCTTCGTTTCGGAGATACAGGATGTAGAAATTTCATTTTTATTTCGTTCTTCTCCAAATAATTTCTGAACAGACATCGATATTTCGATGAAAATTAGTGTCTGGATGTTTTTTGACAAGATAAATTCGATTTTAATGTCAATATGACTTCTACTTATAGGGGGCGCCACCTACATACTTTAAAATGGTTTGTAATTAATAACTTTTTATCCCAACCTGTATAAAACTACCGAGTAAAAAACTATACATTTTAGCCGTTTTTTACGTAAAAAATGTCTCTTGGTAAAAATCGTTACGATTAACTGTCCTCAAGATATTTGGAATATACACCGGGTGCGTCTCAAAAGTGGCTCACCCCTATAACTTTTTTATTTTTTCAAATAAAAAAACGAGATTTCTTATATTAGTATATGACGTAAATTGGGACTGGTTGACGTATTCAATTGTTTTAGTCACTTCCTGTTTCACCGGAAATGATTACAATTTTTGATTTTTAAATGGTACCCACGGTATATTTTTACTTTATTCGATAGAAAATGACACTTAGTGACATATCATACGTCAACTTTTGACATTTTCGCTAAAAAATTATTGTATTTTAAATCTCAATCTAGAGTGCCATAGGTGTATTAAAAACACTAATTTGTATTCAAGGAGCCTTGGAAAAATAGATTTGATCGTCTAATGTATTTCGTGCGTTGTCCTGGCCGGTTGAAAGATGCACAAATCGTATTTTTATCATATCTCATTTTTTTCAAATAGAACTAGGGTGGTCCATTCGCATATTTGGAAAAGGCATTTTTTTATGAATAATTTGGTACCACACACTTGGTATTTCGAGTCAAATTATCGTTATGAACCGCATGTTACAATTTCAAATAAACCATATGAGATAATGCCAAAAGTTGATATATGATATGTCATTTTATTCAGAGTGCTATTTTCTATCGAATAAAGTAAAAAAATACCGAGGGTGCCATTTAAAAATCAAAAGTTGTAGTCATTTCCGGTGAAACAGGAAGTGACTAAAAACAATTGAATAATCCCAATCAACCCAAAATTATGTCATATACTAACATACCAAATCTCGTTTTTTTTATCTGAAAAAATAAAAAAGTTATAGGGGGTGAGCCACTTTTGAGACGTACCCGTTATATGCGTATCATACGTATCATCATTAACAAAAAATAAACATCTTGACTAGATAGTTATTTGCCTGAAATAATAAATTTGCGAGAACTTTTTTATAAAATCAGTTTCTATAAAAAATTATTAATAAAACAATTTTTGTTGAACTTTTGGCGCAAAAGCATTTCATATCCTCCATTCCTAACCAACTATGATATGTACTGATTATTTGGATTCAAAATATCTCAAGAACAATTACTGATTTTTTCCAAAAGACATCTTTTACGAAAACGCGATAATATAAATTTTCTTACTCAGTAGTTTTATACAGGTACAGACGAAAAGTTATTGCGCTTCCAACCACTTAAAAAATAAGTAGGTGGCGCCCACTATAAGTAAGAGACATATTGACATCATAATCAAATTTCTCATATGAAAAAACTCTCAAACACCAATTTTCATCCAAATATCTATAAAAAAACGAAATAAAAATAAAACTTTTACACACTGTATCTCCAAAACGAAGCATTTTAGGACATAAATTTATACGAACCTTTTTACTTATTTTTATCTGCAGAATATACTGCCGAAGTTTCCCGAATACGATTCGGATCACCCTGTATAAGAAGTGTTATACATTATAAAAAATAATATAAAAAGAAAAACTAGAAAAATCTTTTAGAAGGGCGTAATTATAGAATTTAACAGGCTGTTAGCTGAAGTTAATCGGGCAAAGGCGAATATAATAGCTGAGGTTCGTGCAGCGAAAGGCCAAAATAAAGAAATAT
>NW_022146497.1:3624-70121 GCF_002938485.1 Sitophilus oryzae
GCTATTCTCCGAACGGCGGAGGAGGGTGTGATGATCGCAGGCCACATGTAAGGAAAAGAGAAATGGCAACCGCAGCGAAATTTTTATAGTGCGAATAACTATTCAATTAGAGTATAGCAGCTGCAAATGGTGATGATTTTCCTTACTAGATCCAATAATCAGTTTTGAGAAAGCGCGGGACAAGGGAACAAGAGACAGTAACCATCCTAGTTTTAATAATTGAAATCGCTAGAGAGGTATAGATGGAAGCCAGAAGGAAGCTGTACGTACTTAACTATGACTACAAAAGAGCCTTCGATCGAATACAGCGCGAAAAATTACTAGAAGTTCTCACTGAAGTAGGCTTAGATGAGAGAGACATTATCATTATAAGGAACAACATACTGGAATCACAAAGGTTGTGTCAGAACAGAAAGAGGAAATACAAGATAGGTAGACATACAAAGAAATGTTAGACAGGGATACATATTGTCACGATATGTGTTGTGAACCACACAGATAGCTACACCGCGTACTTAATGTACGGCCACGATGAAGTGAGCAATAGAGAGATACGCGAAAAAGAGCAGCCCATGAATCACAGGAAGTCTAGTAGCACGAGGATAGGGAGCAGAGGAATCATTAAATGGGAAGACTTATAAGACCACCATTAGAGAAGATACCAGACGACACCGTGGTATTAGAATCCGAAGACCAGCTGTAAACCCTAATTGTCAAACTGACAGAAGAAAGTATCACGATGAGTCTAGAGATTAAACCTGTCAAGACAAAAACTGATGAATTTTCAACAATCATCAACAAGACAATAAAAACACCGACATAAAAAAAATGTGTCCATCTCGAGACCACGCAGAGATATATTTACTTGGGCAGGGAACTAAACAGCCAGCTAGACCACTCCAAGGAAATCAGAAGAAGAATAGAAATGGCTAGGGCTGGTTTCCTCAACATGCGGAAGTTCTTATGCAATCCGAGAATAGCAAAACCAACGAAGGCTAGACAATAAAATGTTATATATGGTCACTGCTTCAATATGGATGCGAAACATGGACGCTAGAACAAAAGACATAAATAGCCTAATCATTTGAAATGTGGATGACGTCGAATCCTCAGGATAAGTTGACCTCGAATAAACAACACTGTGAAAGTTTTAAAACAGAATGAAAACTCGTGCACACCTAACAGGAACAATTAAAATCAAAAGACTTCCTACCTTGGACCATAATGCGGCACTCAGAATGTGAAGAAATACAGCTCATAAAAGGAAAAATTGATGGAAAACGAGCATAGGGAAGGAAAAGAAGTCATGGCTACGTAACATATAAGAGATTGGACCCACACCGACTGAAACACCCTTATTTACCAAGCTCTGGACAGAGAGTCATATGCCATATTAATTGCCAACCTCAACAGAGAAGACACCTAGGAGGAGGAATGTTTTTAGCGAGGTTTTTAGTGTCTTGTCTGGCCGGTTAAAAAGATGCCCAATATAGTATTTTAATCATATCTCATATTTTTCAAAATATTTTTTTTTTTATTTTTTTTAGCATATTTAGAAAAAGCATTTTTTACGAATAATTGAATACCACATCATTGGTATTCGAGTTAAATTGTCGTGATGAACCGCAGGTTACAATTATCAATAAACCAGTGTGCAAAAATGTTCAAAATAGTTGACAATAATATGTAATTCTATTCATGTAATTTGACGTTTAAAAATTGTCAAAATGTCAAAGTATTATTAAGTGGCATATCAAAAAATGAATTATGAGAATAATAATTGTTAAAAAAAAAAAAACATGTACAGGGTGGTTCAAATTAGACGCTTTTAATGGGAAAATACCCCTTTTCTATAGGAGATAGACAAAACTGTATATCTGTCTAGAGCTCAATTTTTCATCTAAAAAACATGATGGTGAAAACGGCATATCGATATCTGTTACGTTCGGAGCTTACGGGGGGTTTTTCCAAAAATATGCCATTTTTAACAAATCGCTGTAAACTTTTTTGCTAATGAAAAATTATTGTATTTTTTATGAAATTTTTTTTTTGTTTTTTTTTACGTAGAATTTAACGGTTTAAGTATTTTTTTTTGATTTAAAAAATGTTAATGAATTTAAGAATTATCAACAGAAAATTCTAATTTTTATATGGGCCCCTGTATATTTTTCAATTTATTGAAGAATTAATTTAAAATTACTTCCAAAAATATAATACACTTGACATTTTGCTCGATTCCTCTCGAGATATAGAGTATATAAAATTCGCCCGCTTTAAATAAGTTAGGCTTTGAACGACACCCAGGCTTTGTAATGCAAAAAAAATTCTAGCTGTCAGCATCAATGTAACTGAAAATATATTTTGCTTTATGATAAGATGAGAGATGCAAAATTTTATAACAATTTATAAGTATATTAATCCAAACATTAACACATTTAAACTATATCTATAACAATAAAAATAATAAGCAAACTCAAAACATGAATTTTGCTACAGGGTGTTCGAATATTCGACCGTCTTCTGTTATGGACAGAGGGGCAGTTTTTGAACATTTCTCGCGGAGTTCATTAATTCAGTGGGGTGAAAGATACCCTCATAACAACTAAGTATTTCTAATTCCTGTCTAGATTATACGAAGAAATAAGGAACCTTTAATTCTCCGAAAAATATATCCATAGGATTAGATCATGGGCACTAAGTCAGGCGCCCTCGACGGCCAACGGCTGGCATCTTGGTTAGTTATTCAATTATTCTTTGAAATTGGCTGCAAAAAATTTGCTGATCACTTCAGCGTTTACAGAGGCGGTGCGTCGTCCTTGCGGGAAAAATATGTTTTTCGAGTTAAAAAAGTTAAGGGCATATCATCAATAAGGGGCTCAAAAACTAAATACTGAGTCTTAAAAGTGGCGAACTTTTAAAAAAACTCTGTATGTTCGAAGGGATTATAACAAAATATCAAGTGTGGTCTATATTTTTGGAAAGGGTAATTTTAAATTCTTTTTCATCTAATTAAAAATATATAGGGTGTCCCAAATAAAAAATCAAATTTTTTTTTTTTTTTTTTTTCTTAAATAATTTTAATTTTATAAAAATGTTCACTTAACCATTAAAATTCTACGTAAACAGGGCTTTGGAAAAATGTTTCAATAAAAAAAAAAAAAAAAAAATTTTCCATAGCAAAAAGTTACAGCGATTTGTAAAAAATGCACATTTAAAACCCCGTAACTCGAAAACGGTAACAGATATTGATGTGCGGTTCACCATCATGTTTGATGAAAAATTGAGCTCCAGACACCGATATTAGATTTTTTCTATCCCTATAGAAAAGGGTGTTTCCATTTAAAAGTGTCGAATTTGACTCAGCCTGTACACCACCAGAGATAGCAGAGGCGGCCAAATTCACAAGTCTTGGATTGCTACAACAAAAGTTTAAGGATCATTACGTGTCTGCCTATAAAAACTTTCTAGACTGGAGAATTGCTAAAAGCGTAAATTCGTTTTCCGAATCTCGTGTAATTAATATAGTTTAAGTTTGCCATTTGTAACGGAACAAATCAATCTCCTGATGTGACTAAAAGAAATGTCGGAGGTACGATGTTTTCATGCAAAGAACTTCAAATAATATCAATGAAATTCAAATACAATAATAATAACTTTAAAATAAAACACAAATTACCAATTTTAGTTACACAAAACAACAAAAAGTCAGTTGCTGGTGGTACGATCTATCATTTTTTTCAACAAATTATTTTTACTAAAAGTGGTAAGAAAAAAATACTAATATACAGGTTACATATTCGTAAAACATATCTAAATAATAAACTTCCCAAGAGTATTTCCAAAATAGAATCTGTTCGAGATGACTGCGAGTCTCGATGCATAGCAAGTGAATGATAATTGAGTTTTTTATTATCTTTTAGTTTAATTTTGACCGTTTGAAATTGCCAAATGTTTAGTAGGTAGTGGACATTTTCCCTAAAGACATAAATACAATAATTAACATTTAAAAATAATTAAATTAAAATAATTTTTTTTTTTTTATTAAAAATACAAATTCAGACACTTCTCAATCATTAATTATAATGTGCCGTGAACAAAGTAAAGTATTCAACTCGCAATTTATAGCCATTATTCACTCGGGTGACTTGCGCAAACGTCACCCCGCTGTGAATAATGGCTAGCATAAATGGCTCGTTCAAATAATATACTATAATTTCAGTATTTTGGCAATGTTCAATGAAATCTTGATAGAATCTACTTTTATTCGAAACATTCTAAATAATAAACTAAAAGACTTTATGATAATTATTTTATTTTAATTGAAATAGTCCGTTAAAGTTCGTTTAATGGTTTCTTTTCCAGTTAAGATCCATTTCTCATTTTTCCCGCTAACACCACACAAATTTTCAAAGAAGCTCTAGTTAAGAATCTTATTTTGCCTTTTATTCAAAATAAACTTTCAGAACTTTAAATATCTCCAATTATTTCTTGTCTCTTAAAAAATGTATATCACTACGAAATTATTTGAATATTTTTGTAACTTTATCTCAAGAATATTTTATGAAACGTTCAAAAATGATTTACTCTTTAAAATTTCATTTAATACTATTAAATCCGTTAATAATGTATTCGAATAATAGAATTAGTAAATCCAAAAAATATCATTATGTACAAAAATATTTTACAAATATAGTGTTAGGCAGAATCAAAAAATAAAATAAAAAATAGGTTGTTACATTTAAAAAAATATGTTATATCCGCCACACATTTAGAAACACCCTGTACAATAAAAAAATAGTTTAAATTCTTTATTCTAACAAGCCTTAAGGCTTTTCTGTTCAAAATTTTTTCGTAATTTTCAAAAAAAACGAGAAAATGAACATGAAGCGATCATGCTAAATACAAAATTCATCAAAAAATGTGAAACTAAATACAAAAATATTACTTTTACTTAATACAAATTAATAAAAATTCAAGAAGTAACTTTCATTTCACCATCGAGGTGCATTTTGCAGATAAATTATCCTTATTTTTGATTTTGAAACCCTAAACAAAGGATAATCAATAAAATACCATCCTCTTTCTTTCCTGAAAAGATATCTCGAACTTCATCCCTATAACTGGCTGAAACTTTTTGATTGAAAATTTTTAGCATTTTTAGCAAAATAATAGTCTACATAATCACAGCAGAGAATAATATAAAATACTACAAATTTTCAATAATTGAAATATTTTTGAATAGCGATACTTGTCAAATCATGTTAGTGTTTTAAAAATGTATTAAACTGTTTAAATTAAATACAAATTATATATATTAATAGATGGAACTGATAAATTATGGAAAATGGCTTGATATTTTTTGCTAAAATATGTATATCTATAGTATATCCCCGGATTGTCTTTAAAAGGGGAAAAACTTTTATTATTTTGACATTTTGAGAAAAATGCATTTTTCGAAAAAAATTGCTTCTTCTAAAATGATTTATCCCGTTTAAATATTTCCAAATTTCCAATTTCCGATTTCAAAGTATTGCATTTTTTCCTAAAGTCCTAAAAACGGGTTTCTATGGTAATATATTTTCGTTTTCACACGATAGAATTTTAATTAACGTCATACTTTTGCTGTTTTAAAATGTTAAAGATGTACAGGGTGGGTCAAATTCGAAGCTTTTAAATGAAAACACCCTTTTCTATAGGAGATAGACAAAAACTAATATCGGTGTCTGGAGCTCAATTTTTGTTAAAAACATGATGATGAAAACCGCATATCGATATCTGTTACAGTTTCGGAGTTACGGGGCGTTTTTCAAAAATATGCATTTTAAACAAATCGCTGTAACTTTTTTGCTATGGAAAATTTTGTATTTTTATGAAAACATTTCCAAAGCACCTTTTTACGTAGAATTTAATGGTTTAAGTATAATTTTTTTAAAATTGCTAAGAAATATAAAAAAGAAAAAAGCTTAAAATTTTTAAGTGTGCTATATTTTTGGAAAGGTAATTTTAAATTCTTTTCAGTTAATTAAAAATATAGAGGGTGTCCCAAATAAAAAATAATTTTTTCTGTTGATAACTCTTAAATTATTAATTTTAAAAAAATTATACTTAAACCATTAAATTCTACGTAAAGGTGGCACTGAAAATGTTTTCATAAAGCTACTAAATTTTCCATGGCAAAAAGGCCATGCATTTGTTAAAAATGCATACTTTTTGAAACTTGCCGCGCTCGAAACGGCGGCAGATGTTGATGAGCGGTTTCACCATCATGTTTTGATGAAAATTGACCTCCAGACACCGATATCCAGACTTCGTCTATCTCCTATAAAGAGGGTGTTTCCATTTAAAAGCGTCAGGTGACCCACCCTGCTACTAATGAGAATAGTTATCAAAAAATGTGATGATCAACAGCAAAAGATATTATGACCTTAATCAAAATTAATAATAACCATCTATTAAAGAATGAAATCGAAATTATATTACCATAGAAACGGCTGTTGATTTTTAAGACTTCAACCATATTTTCATATTTTTTTAATTTTCTCTAAAACGGTATGAAAATTTGGAAGAGTATAAACGGGATTAACCATTTTAGAACAAGATTTTTTTTTTATGAAGAATGCATTTTTCTGAAAATGTCTTTAAGAAAAAGGGTTTCCTCTTGTAAAAGCATTACGGGGACATAGTGTATAATAACGATGTTGTCAAAATATCATTTGGACAGCTATGACATTCAAGATATTTTTCTAAAACTCTGAAAATTGGAATATCTTTCCAAATTTTTAAAACTGAATAGAATTCTAGAAATTAGGACAAAGTTACTTACCAGATAAACACGAACCAGGACTTGAGGAACTAAAGGAATTTTTAAACTGTGTTAGACCTGCAAAAATAAACCAGTGTCAATAATAAATTATATACAGGGTGGTCCGAAGTGTATTCCGGAAACATCGGCAGCATATTCTGCAGGTAAAAATAAGTAAAAATGTTCGTATAAATGTATGTCCTAAAATGCTTAGTTTCGAAGGTACACGGTGTTGAAGTTTCATTTTTATTTCGATTTTTTTCAGATAATTTCTGAACTGAAGTTAATATTTGGCTGAAAATTGGTGCTTGGAAGTTTTTTGATATGAGAAATTTGATTTTGATATCAATATGACTCTACTTATAGAGGGGCGTTACCTACGTACTTTTTAACTCGTTTGAAGAATAGTAACTTTTCGTCGTACCTGTATAAAACTACTGAGTAAAAAAATATACATTTACGACGTTTTTTACGTAGAAAAGGTCTCTTGGTAAAAATCGCTACCGACTAATGGTTCTCCAGATATTTAAATCAAAATTATCAATGCCTCTCATCATTGACATTAATTAACCATGTCGACTAAATAGTTATTAGATTGAAATCATATTTGAAATGTTTTTGTGCCAAAAGTTCAACAGAAACTGTTTTATCGTAATTTTTTCGAAGAAAAATTTATGATTAATTTAAAAAAAAAGTTCCCAAATTTACCATTTCAGTCAAATAATTATATCTACTCTACACGTTTATTTTTTCTCAATAATGACATGCATTGACTTTTACCAAAAGAAGTTTTTACGTAAAAAATCACGGAAATGTATATGTTTTCACCCAGTGGTTTTATACAGGTACGGACAAAAAGTTATTACTCTTCAAAACAGCTAATGCACAAGTAGGATGTAGGTGTCGCCCCCTATAAATAGGAGTCATATTGACATCAAATTCAAATTTACTCCCAGACACCAATTTTCATCTAAATATTGACGTTACTTCAGAAATTATTTGGAAAAAATCTCGGAAAAATCGAATTAAAAATGAAACTTCTACTTAGAATATTCCTCTTATGATATACATTTATACAAACTTTTTTTATATGCAGAATATGCTGCCGAAGTTTCCGGAATACAGTTCGGACCACCCTGTATAATATGTAAATAAACCTAATACAAAGACAATAATTTAGATTAGATATAAAGACAATAGTTAAGATACAATATTTTTCAAATATTTGCGTGTTTATGAATTAATTGTCTGAATGTTTATGACTGAATATTTTCCTGTTAGCCCAATCCCATCAAAAATATTGAATGCAAAAAATGCCATGTCTAGCAACACAATTCTTTCATTACAAACTCTTGATCTCATGTAAAACCAAGTCTTAGCCCGTGGTTACATTGGATGCGTGTCATCCGTGAGTTTTTTTGGTCGTGCGGCAGTGCACGCAGAAAAAAAAACAAACAAATGCTATCTACGCAGGCGGTTACATTGCATCGGAGTTTGCGCGTCCGTGCACGTACGCCAATTTCCGTTGGTCGGATGAAAACAAACTGGTTTGTTTTTTTAATACGTGCACGTCCGAGCGTCCGAATTTTTTATCTCCGGGCCCAATACATTCCCGAAAAATTTGAATATTTTTGAATGCTAGGTTTATTTTTATTTGGGATATATTAATGTTGATGGAGACATCCTAAAATATTCAAAAAAATTGACCGGTTGCTATTTTAATTCACGAAATGTTTTACATATTCATTTTCTTGTCCTCTTTTTGCATATATGTAAATTATTTACCCAAAATTTTCTTCTTTTCATGAGCAGTTATTTTAACATTATATCTTCACACAGCATCAAAGTAGTGGCGCTTGTTTTGACAAACTCGACTCACAGGACACCATGAACGCGCATCTAATGGTGCGTTTAGACTTGAGCACGCACGCACTGATCCTCCGCGAATGCTCAAGTGTAAACGGCCGGCTGTGCGCGGACGCTCCCTCTGAATCTCTCTGTGTGCGAGCAGCCGCGAACGTGAGCCGTCTGGTGTCGGTTTTTGGTCCGTACTCAAAGGGATTTTTGTGTGCGCGAACGCCCAGTTTGCACCGGCAATTTGTTTTGTCTGCGTTCGTGTGTGCGTGTGTGATTTTTTTTTCGTTTTTCTTTTAAAATTATGGAGTGGATCAATGAATCTTCGTTATTATTAATTGAAGAATATGAAAAGTTGCCTATATTACGGGATGTTAAACATTCTTTGTATTATTAAAAAATAAAAAAAAAAACGCATGGCAAGATCTTGTAAATAAAATTAATATTGAATATGTCGATATTAAATGAAATTACTATTATTCTAAAATTTGTATCTTTTGTTCGTAATTTTTGGTGTTATTAAATTTTGTGTAAATATTCAAAGTCGGGTCTGGTCATTCTTGTACAGTTTTGAACTGATCATAGCCCTCCTCAGACACTAAGTTGTTGTAGTAAATTATATTGATTTCTAAAAATTTGGGTTGGCCACCAGCGACGATGTTTTCGATTTTTTCTCCTTTTTTAATAATTAAGCTGTGCATAACAATGACTGCAGCCTCGACTATTTCTCGGTCGTTCATTATTTCCGCCAACACAACTCTGCTGTGCGCGCACAAATGGATCCACTTCATTCGTCGAAAAAAATAAGTTTTTAATTTGAACCTTTTGAGCCGAGAACGCGAACGAATGTGCCGTGCGCGCTGCGCTCAGCTCGTGCGTGCTCAATTCTAAACGCATCATAATGGTGCGTTTAGACTTGGAGCACGCACACTAATCCTCCGCGAATGCTCAGGAGAAGTGTAAACGGCCGGCTGTGCGCGGACGCTCCCTCTGAATCTCTGTGTGCGAGCAGCCGCGGGCGTGAGCCGTCTGGTGTCGGTTTTGGTCCCGTACTCAAGGGATTTTTTGTGTGCGCGAACGCCCAGTTTGCACCGGCAATTTGTTTTGTCTGCGTTCGTGTGTGCGTGAGTGATTTTTTCGTTTCTTTATTAAAATTAGCAGTTGGATGACAGTCTTCGTTATTATTAGTGAAGAATATGAAAAGTTGCCTATAATGCAGGATGTTAAACATTCTTTGTATTAAAAATAAAAAAACGCATGGCAAGATCTTGTAAATATAATATTGAATATGTCTATATTAATGAAATTACTATTCTAAAATTTGTATCTTTTTGTTCGTAATTTTGGTGTTATTAAATTTTGTAAATATTCAAAGTCGGGTTCTGGTGTTCTTGTACAGTTTTGAACTGATCATAGCCCTCCTCAGGCACTAAGTTGTTGTAGTAAATTATATTGATTTCTAAAGAATTTGGGTTGGCCACCAGCGACGATGTTTTCGATTTTCTCCTTTTTAATAATTAAGCTGTACATAACGGCGACTGCAGCCTCGACTATTTCTCGGTCGTCCATTATTTTCGCCAACACAACTCTGCTGTGCGCGCACAAATGGATCACTTCATTCGTCGAAAAATAAGTTTTTAATTTGAACCTTTTGAGCCGAGAACGCGAACGAATGCCGTGCGCGCACGCTCAGCTCGTGCGTGCTCAATTCTAAACGCATCATAATGGTGCGTTTAGACTTGAGCACGCACGCACTGATCCTCCGCGAATGCTCAAGTGTAAACGGCCGGCTGTGCGCGGACGCTCCCTCTGAATCTCTCTGTGTGCGAGCAGCCGCGAACGTGAGCCGTCTGGTGTCGGTTTTTGGTCCGTACTCAAAGGGATTTTTTGTGTGCGCGAACGCCCAGTTTGCACCGGCAATTTGTTTTGTCTGCGTTCGTGTGTGCGTGAGTGATTTTTTTTCGTTTTCTTTATTAAAATTATGGAGTGGATCAATGAATCTTCGTTATTATTAATTGAAGAATATGAAAAGTTGCCTATATTACGGGATGTTAAACATTCTTTGTATTATTAAAAAATAAAAAAAAACGCATGGCAAGATCTTGTAAATAAAATTAATATTGAATATGTCTATATTAATGAAATTACTATTCTAAAATTTGTATCTTTTGTTCGTAATTTTTGGTGTTATTAAATTTTGTAAATATTCAAAGTCGGGTCTGGTCATTCTTGTACAGTTTTTGAACTGATCATAGCCCTCCTCAGACACTAAGTTGTTGTAGTAAATTATATTGATTTCTAAAAATTTGGGTTGGCCACCAGCGACGATGTTTTCGATTTTTCTCCTTTTTAATAATTAAGCTGTGCATAACAATGACTGCAGCCTCGACTATTTCTCGGTCGTCCATTATTTTCGCCAACACAACTCTGCTGTGCGCGCACAAATGGATCACTTCATTCGTCGAAAAATAAGTTTTTAATTTGAACCTTTTGAGCCGAGAACGCGAACGAATGCCGTGCGCGCACGCTCAGCTCGTGCGTGCTCAATTCTAAACGCATCATAATGGTGCGTTTAGGCTTGAGCACGCACGCACTGATCCTCCGCGAATGCTCAAGTGTAAAGGGCTGGCTGTGCGCGGACGCTCCCTCTGAATCTCTCTGTGTGCGAGCAGCCGCGAACGTGAGCCGTCTGGTGTCGGTTTTTGGTCCGTGCTCAAAGGGATTTTATTTGTGCGCGAACCCTCAGTTTGCACCGGCAATTTGTTTTGTCTGCGTTCGTGCGTGCGTGTGTGGTTTTTTTTCGTTTTCTTTATTAAAATTATGGGGTGGATCAATGAATCTTCGTTATTATTAATTGAAGAATATGAAAAGTTGCCTATATTATGGGATATTAAACATTTTTTGTATTATTAAAAAATAAAAAAAACGCATGGCAAGATCTTGTAAATAAAATTAATATTGAATATGTCGATATTAATGAAATTTCTATTCTAAAATTTGTATCTTTTGTTCGTAATTTTTGGTGTTATTAAATTTTGTAAATATTCAAAGTCGGGTCTGGTCATTCTTGTACAGTTTTTGAACTTATCATAGCCCTCCTCAGAGACTACGTTGATGCAGTAAATTATATCGATTTCTAAAAATTTGGGTTTGCCACCAGCGACGATGTTTTCGATTTTTCTCCTTTTAAATAATTAAGCTGTGCATAACAATTACTGCAGCCTCGACTATTTCTTGGTCGTCCATTATTTTCGCCAACACAACTCTGCTGTGCGCGCACAAATTGATCACTTCATTCGTCGAAAAATAAGTTTTTAATTTGAACAGAGCCGAGAGCGCGAACGAATGCCGTGCGCGCACGCTCAGCTCGTGCGTGCTCAAAGTCTAAACGCACCATAATGCTTAACCACTAAAATAAAATAGTCGTAGGAGTAAATTCCGTCAGAGCTCGTACGCATAAAAATAACGCACGGACCCGCGTCCAATGTAACCGCTTATAGTTATTATATTGACACTCCGAAGATTGTTCTTACTTAAATCAAAGGAAAATATTTTTCTCTGTCGCAAGTTGTGAGGTCTGGAGGTCAAAAGTACCTCATTTTCACTTAGAACTATATAAACGGTCACTGGCTCCCGGGCTAAAAGCGCTCTTTAACCCTTTTTCCTACACGGAAACGGCCCAATAAGATCGACAAAACCACAAGCATCTTATCCGTTAACCCTGACGCTCCTTCTCGAAAATCCGTTTTTGTCGTAGTGTGAGAGAAAGAGCGCTGTGCTTACACCCTGACCCTCAAGTGCCTCTTTCAGAGCCAAATAATGCCCATTATATCCTTTTTATACCGTCCTTGGCCCACTAAACATTTTCTTTTTCTTTTGTTAGCGCCCGATGCTCTCACTAAAAGAAGATGAAGAAAGAAAACAGTCTATTTATGAACATGGCACTATTAGGAATATAGAGCTGTCACTCTATTAACCTTCCAGTACTAGCGTGGGGTGTTTGATACCCCCACACGAAATTTTATTTAGATAACTTAGTGGTCAATGTCAAAATTACATGCCGCCTCGTGTATTCTTTAATCGTAAAATGTACTAGTCCTCGTCACATTCAGAAAAAATCATAATACGTATGGTGATATGTATATCCCAATTATCTATACTAATATATAAAAATCCATAAGTGACTGGACATACTGATTAATCACGATCCTGCTCAAACCACTCCAACGTAAGAAGCTCAACATACAGGTTGATTCTAGGGTGTAGAGGTTCGATAAAAAAAATTAAGATTATTCGAAATTCCAGTTCCATGGAGGTGAAACCACCCCTCAAATATTTTTATTCAAAAACGGTCAAGTTTCCGAAAAGACGCTTAAACACGTATATTTTATTTTGTTTTTTACATATTTTAAGATTTTTTAAAAATTTATACAGGGTGTTTCATAAAATATGACCATTGAGTAATCGCGATTCTGCTTAAACTGCTTGATGTTTACAGCTGATTTTTGGCAAACGGATTGACTGTGGGATGTAGAGGTTCGATAAGGAGAGGTTTCTCGAATCTCAAATTCCAAGAGGGTGAAAACGCCCCTCAAATATTACAATATTTGTTATTTAAAAAACGGTTAGTGTTTCGGGAAAACGCTTGGACACGCAAAATTTATTTTGTTTTTTTTTTACATATTTTGAATTTTAACAAATCATACAGGGTGATTCAAAAAGTTGGGTAACTGATTAACTACGATTCTGTTTAAACTGCTTGATGTAAAAAGCTTATTTTTGGCAAATGGATTTTTCGAAAGTCAAATTCCAACGAGATGAAACTACCCCTCGAATATTACCAAGTTATATAATATCGCCAAATTGTTTTGTCTCATACTGAGATAAATGTGAGAAAATTTTATCCAGTTTGTATGTTAGTGGAAATTTGCTTTATCATCACCATTACAAATGATTAATTCGACGTGAACGAAGTCGCGGGTACACGCTAGTATGGTATATTGCTTTTGGTAATAAGCAATAAGCAGATATATCGAATTAATTATTCTAGGTCGTATTTTTGAGTTTCTATAACCCATATAACAATTATCGCTATAAATATTTTTTCAATGTGTACTTAAAGAAAAGAAAAAAATATCATATTAGGCCTCAATATTCGGCACCCTTTAAATGCAATTGTCCCAGTTATCGTCATTATCGTGTCCGAGTAATCGTCATATTTAAATGAAATACTGTATTTATAGTAAACATAAAATTAATATTTATTTAATATGAACAATTGTTATTTCCAAGACTTTTTTATTCCAGTACATTTTTCGTGCACCCAGCTCTCACGTTTCATGGACTTCTTGATCATATTCTTGAAGGTTTGTTTTCTGATTGTTTATTAAAGTTATTTGTGCTATCGAAATTTTATTTTGCTTTGCAGTTTCGTTTCAAGTTAAATATTAGTTTTTCTTCTGAATCTCCTTTTTAGAAGGTTTCGATAATAATTATTTAAGTTCCGGAAAGATATAATGAGAGATATGCAATTTATCTATTATACATATATTATCAATTAAAATGTTTTCCTCTGGTATGCTTAAAACGGATTGTGTTCTCATTTTCATCGCGATAGAACGGAGATAGGTTCTGTATAGTAACCTTGTCTCACAAAGTTGTTCTTAATGGATAAACCATTCTTAATAGATTCAATCGTTTTAAGCGTGTCATCTGCGGATTATTTAAGTTTTCTTACCATATTATCTGATAATACGAGAAATCGTCATAATCATGTCCCGGTATTCGACATCTCTAATTAACATAATCCTAAAACAAATGGTATGATGGAGACTGGTAGGCATATTCTTAGATAAGGTTTAGATATACTAACAAAACTAATTAATCTCTACACAATTATAATTTTTACTTCCAAGAACCAATAATCGTCATATGTGCCGATTATTAGGACACCACCACTTTTATTAGACCTAATAATCGGCACACGAAAATAAACTAAAAATATTCTTTAAATCTTATATAATCGCCTAAAGACAGCAAGTATAACATCCATAGAGGTTATGTAATATAAAAGATGCATAATTAAATTTAATTTTGAACACTTAACTGATCTATCTTAAAAGTTTGGATATCTTAACATACACGTTAAAGAACTTGTACAGAACCAACATCGTCCCAATCATGTACCAAAAAATAATGCAGAAACGAATTATGAGAGCTATTATAAAATACACATGTTGCGAAATCGATCAAATAATATCAAATCTGTCAAATATATTTTGATTTATTATTGTACTATGTAAAAATTCCTTAACCTTTTTTGACAAAAACTGTGATGTGACAAAGAAAGTGACTTTAGTGACGAACACTGGTACAGTGCCGATTACTGGTACACTTACCTTATGTAGGTGTATGTGCTAGAAAATAGTCGCAAACCCATTACCATGTAAGAGATACTTTATATGTAGAACATCCTTGTTTGGATGTTAAAGAAACTTCAACATGATATATTAATGAATATTAAATTGTCTCGATAAATGAATGTTTTGAAAATATCGATGCTTCCTATGCATCGAAATATATTGAACATCACTAAATAATAAAAAATCCTTTAAAGAGCTAAAAATTGAGGTGCTTCAGAAGACACATATAAATAAAATGAATGGAGTCTATTAGTGGGGCACTATCCTTTAAAAGTACGCCAGCAGCAGAAAATGGGAATTTTTAATGGACCCACTAATTGCAAGCTATGTAGCAGAAGAGAAGAAAAACGGCCTTTCACAGTATGTATACTGTGAAAGTTCTAACGCCTATTGAAGGGTTGACATACAAGAGGTACATACTTTATAAGCTCTACAAAATAGGACAAGATTACGGTATAATGCTTTAATAGACTAATAGACTTACTCGAGAAACTGAGCTTTTATATTCAATGACGATGAAGATAGTATAAGTAAGACAAAGTTAAAGTGATCTATATCTTGAGGTATATAATTTTTTTTATCAACAAAATTTTAAGAATTTAATTAAGTTTATTCATAACAATCGGTATCCTATTGACAGTCTTTAAATTTCTGTCCACTTATAGTTATATTTTAGTCACCCTTATATAAATGGGACAATACGCGTTCTCTAATATCAGATTTAGATATTTTACACCACAAATAATTTTTAACGGAATATCAGACTATTTTTCAATGACATAAAGTGTCCTAATTAAGCTAAATTAAGTTTCACAATTTAACGAAGCGATGTAAACGAGCAATTTACGATCTTATTTAAGAACTGCATACAAGGCCGAGACAAAATTTTGCAGTGTCACGAAACGACAGTCCATATTAGATACTATAACTTAATTAAGCTTATTCATAAAAATTGGAATTACTTTAACATTCTATAATTTTCTGTCCAGTTATGGTTATATTTTAATCACCCAGTCACAGTAACCAATTTATATTTAACAGAAAAATGAAAAAAATTTCGACGACGTAAATTATTTAAGTTAAATTAAGTTTCACAATTTAATGCCGCGATGTAAAAGAGCAATCTACGATTTTATTTAAAACCTGAATCTAATGCCTAGCCACAATTTGATCACGTCACTAGACAACAGCCTAGAATGAGTGTAAACTTAATTAAGCTTATTCGTAAAAATTAGGATTCTTTTAACAGTTTATAAATTTCTGTCCAGATATGGTTATATTTTAGTCACCCAGTCAAAGTAATCGAATGGTATTTGACAGAATAACTGAACATGTTTCAGCGACATAACTTAATTAAGTTAAATTAAGTTTCACAATTTAATTATGTAAAAGAGCAATTTACGATTGTATTTAAAGTCTGCTTCTAACACCTAGGTAAATTTTGATTACGTCAGGAGACGACAGTCCAGAATAATACTAGGACTTAATTATGTATGTCCAGTAATAGATATATTTTAGTCACCCAGTCACAGTAATCAAATGATATTTAACAGAATAAGTGAACATTTCTTTAACAACATAATTAATTAAGTTAAATTAAATTTCGCAAATTAATACACCTATGTAAAAGAGCAATTTACAATTATATTTTAAAGCCTGCATCTAACGCTTAGTCACAATTTGATCACGTCAGGAGACGACAGTCCAGAATGCGTACTAGAACTTAATTAAGCTTATTGATAAAAATTGGATTTCTCTTAACACTCTAGAAATGTACATCCATTTATGGGTATATTTTAGTCACCACTCACAGTAATTAAATGGTATTTAACTTAACAGAATAACTACACATTTTTCACCGACATAACTTAATTAAGTTAAATTAAATTTACAATTTAATGAAACGATGTAAAAGAGCAATTGATGATTTTATTGATTGAAAGCCTGCCTCTAAGGTCTAGACACAATTTGATCACGTCACAAGGCGACAGTCCAGAAGAAGTAACGAGACTTAATTAAACTTATTTATAAAAATTAGATTTCTTTTAGCATTCTATAATTTTCTGTCCAGTTATGGTTATATTTTTGTCACTCAGTCACAGTAATCAACGATATTTAACAAAATAACTGAACATTTTTCAACAACATAACTTAATTAAGTTAAATTAGGTTTCACAATTTAACGACGCGATGTAAAAGAGAAATTGATGATTTTATTGATTGAAAGCCTGCCTATTAGGTCTAGAGACAATTTGATCCCGTCTCAAGGCGACATTCAAAAGAAGTAACAAAACTTAATTAAACTATTCTATTATATTTTAATCACCCAGTCACAGTAATCAAATTTACATATAATTTAGAACAGAATAACTGAATATTTTTCACCGACATAACTTAGTTAAGTTAAATTAAGTTTCACAATTTAATGAAGCGATGTAAAAGAGCAAATTGATTGAAAACCTGCTTTATCAGAATAACTGAACATTTTTCAAAGACATAACTTATAAAGAAGTTAAATTAAGTTTCAAAATTTAACGAAGCCACGTAAAAGAGCAATTTGCGATTTTATTTAAAGACTGCATCTAAGGCCGAGAAGAACGGCGGGCCAGAATGTTATAATTAAGCTTATTCATAAAAATTGGGATTCTTTTAGCCACCTATAAATTTCATCCATTTTACGGTTATATTTTAGTCACCTAGTCACAGCAACTGAATATTTTTCTACGACATAACTTAATTAAGTTAAATTAAGTTTCACAATTTAATGAAGCGATGTAAAAGAGCAAATTGATTGAAAGCCTGCTTTTAAAGTCTGGACACAATTTGATCACGTCACAAGGCGATAGTCCAGAAGAAGTAACAAGACTTAATTAAACTTATTAATAAAAATTTGTATTCTTTTAGCATTCTATAATTTTCTGTCCAGTTATGGTTATATTTTAGTCACCCAGTCAGAGTAATCAATGATATATAACAGAATAACTAAACATTTTTCAACGACATAACTTAATTAAGTTAAATTAAGTTTCACAATTTAATGAAGCGACGTAAAAGAGCAATTTACGATTTTATTTAAGGACTGCATCTAGAGCTGAGACTCAATTTTGTCACGTCACGAGACGGCGGGCGGGCGCGGCGGTCCACAATAAAACACAAGGATTTAATTAAACTTATTCATCTCGGCAAAGTGGGATGATATTCCTCGGGCCGCTCGTAAAACTGCATTTAATTAAGAAGTTCGGATTCTTCGCATTTTTGGCGTAATTACGCGTTCCGGAGCGCTTCCTTTGTCCCGGAATGGCTTAATTCCGGATTCCCGACACTGTTGCCGCTACACTTCGATAAGGTTTATGTAAACGGCGAAGAAAGGGAGAATTAGAAAAAAAAACAGGAAAAGAACAAAGGCAGGGAAGGTTTTGTAGCTACTGTCTGTCTGCGACTTTTTGAAGATAAAGGAATATTAGTATTTAATCGTAGAAAACAAAAGTAATGTAAGTAGAACCAGTTTTTATTATTATTTTTTAAATATTGTTGCCAATTAGTTAAGATAACTATACTAATTAGAAGTAAAATGTATTATAAAATTAAATTGTTTAATAATTGGTCTAAAATAATAGACCAATTCTTAGAGAGCCAAGGTAGTTTTTATAAAATATTTTTCAATAGAGAGGTTTATGGTAACTTATCTTTTTCATTCTTTAACGGTTTTTCTTAGTCATTTCTCGTTAATTTCGTTCCATTAAGCATTATGCGACAGCAGTTACCTGGAGCGGTATTTTTTTGTAACGTCGTTTCGCGCTCCACAACGCATCAGGAACCTGTTACTGAAGAACGACGATCATAATGACGACAAAATTATAAATTATAATAATAACTATAATTTGCAAATAAATTATTTATAATCGCACTTGAAGTTAGCTCGAACCGTAGTAACCGCATAGCGACGTGTTTAGCTCCAGCCGTCGCGATTTCGTCGGTCGCCAACAGTAGTATCTGGAACTGGTATGTCCGTAGCGCCGCGCGATCTCGATCGGAACGTGTTCGCTCCAGCCGTCGCGCTCCTAGAGTTTTAGTTCCCTGTCGCGATCGCAATAACATGAGTTCATTTTATTTAAACGAAAATTGATAGAGAAAAAATGATACCAATTATATCTTTTTAGAACGAAAATTAGGAAGGCAAAACTTTGTATTTTCCAAAAGTATCTCGATCGTAACTTCAAGAGAAGTAGCCTTAAAATTGTCCCATTTTTGTTTTGTATTAAATGTACCATTTTTCTTCCATAAAATGGATTAAGTGGTTAAAAAATAAAATTCTTATATTTCTTTATATCATGGAACGCAATAGCGCAAATAACAAAATAATAATAATTATTTACACTGCAGAAACCAGAAGTAAGAAAACACTGTAAAAGAACAGAATTTGTATCAAAATGTATTAAAAATATACACCTAGTACCTAGTATAACAACATACTGAAATGGTAAACACTGGTATATCGCCACGATTTGGTGGACCTCGTTTAGTCATTTTTTTCTCCTCTTTTCCCTCCAAGAGTTGGTTTATTAGCATACTCATTCATTGAGCACTCTGTTGGACTTTGTTGTATTTTATTTCCAGATTAACAATCTCACCCTTAAATTTTATATGAAACTGATTATTGAATATTAAACATATCTGTATATTGATCCATCAATAACTTACCGAATATCAGTTCTTTGAAGTGTTTAAATCTTTCTTTCTCTGGTCCATTTAGATTTTTATTATTTCCAAATTAAAAAAAATTATATTGCAGAGCTAACTCAGCTAACCTCTTTATCATTATATGAGAATATTTGGAGTTTTCATTCATTGGAGTCAAAATTTGGTAAATTGGGTATCGAGTAAGGGAAGAGTCGCTGCTATAATATTAATAATACGCTTAGGAATGTGTTTTGATCTTTATTCGACCTTTATCAAAACCTTTTTATTATAACCTTAGACGTCACAAAAACAAAATTATAAAGTTACATTTTAACATAGTAAAAGTCACATTACTACATCTATTTAATATCAAACAAACATATAGATTCCTAGTCTATAAATTCTTCTAGCCATCTGCATGTTGATATTGTTTACAAAATTGGGGGGTTTATGAATTTTTATTATGTATGAATTTGCACGGACACCGAGATAACGGCAAAGAGAGGAGTAGGTAGGTACAGTGACCAGAAATACCAAATAGGCGGGAACAGCGGCACTTTGGAAGCAGGAGCATCGGTTACAAAATCGCGATATTTTGTAGCGGTATTTCTCTGGAACGATCGCTATTGTAATGTGGCTAATGTGGAACCAGTATTCCCATCACTAGAAGAAACCATAGAGCACCTGCTGTGCCACTGTGCGGCACTGGAAAACCAACTCTTTAATACTTTAGTGCAAGGTTTTTTGGAGGGACTAGAGGAAGCAGCAGAAGCCAACATCAGCGACATCGGGAACTGCTAAGATCTGGAAGTGCTTTAACGGGCAGAAAGAATGAGAGGAAGGTTTGGTACAATAACAAGGCCTCCGAGTGAGGCATCACATACACAGGATCCCAAACATCAGCAACCTAACCTAACATAACTATTTTAGGCCGGTTTTACATATTTGTCCGTAAGATACACTTGACATCGTAAAGTTAATTAAAACGGAAACCGGCAGACGTGGCAACGTGGCGGACGCGAAATCTCCAGCTCGGTGGGCGGAGCCTCGTTCGTTAGGGAACGCTACTTACATAAATTAGTTTATTTTCCGTCTTTTGTGAAGTCGCGAAAACGTTAGCGACGACGACTGCGAGACGCCGCGCCGCGTCTCTGTTCGAGACCGTTTCAATTTGCGAATTAAATTAAAGTATTTCTTTGGAACTTAATTTGCTCGGAGGTAAGGAATTTTAAAGGACGCGCGCGAGCGAGGGGTTGGGGGGAGAGGGGTGCGGTAAGAGGAGATGGGGTAGAAGACGTAATAAAGAGTGAGGGGGATCGGCAGGAAAAAATGTGGAGTTATTTAATCCTAATGAAGCTCTGTCTAAGATTATATTGTTAAATTTCACTAAAAATGTATATACAGGGTTGTTCACCACGTACGACACGGAGTATTGTAGCTAAATGATTAGATTTTTGCAAATCGTGAGTGAAGGGGTCGTTGGAGGACTAACTAAAGCTACAATTTAAAATTATTTTTAAAAGATACAGCGTGTCCCAAATAAGTAAAAAATATCAAATTTTTTGGAAATTATTACATTTTTAGTTTCTACGATTAAAATAAAGGTAAATTTAATCAAGGTTTACCGCATTTTAATCTTACCGTTTTTGAAATATTTAGGTTTATGTCAAAATATAGTAATAATTTTAATGCTTTATTTCTCTACGCGTATTTAAGTTTTTAAAACCAAATATTGTACTGAAGTATTTCTATTTACTAAATTTTGTGTTGCAATAATAAAAATTATACTCCCTTATACAGAGTGTCTAAAAATTTATTTTAAATAATTACTAGCTTTAAACGGCAATCACTTGTTTAATTTAAATGGAACACCCTATATATTTTAGAAGAATCAGATGCACAATTTAATTGTCTATCAAATTGTATTATAGAATTTTTTACCTATCCCTTTCATAGAAAATGCATTTTCTTATAGTTTAGACCTCATTTATCAATATACCTATGGAATATTGACATTTTAGATTATTTTTTAAGATGTAACAAATTTTTAAAGAGTACAGATACTAATATTTTCGATATAGTTCGTTTATTTTATTAAAAAATAAAAAAAAATGTTTAAATATTTGTTAAAGAGGATCAATTAATAATGATTTCAGTATTTTATTTTTATTAATAAACTACATTAATTGATTGTTTGCGTTGATTTATTAAATCCAAATACTAAACCTTGTATATTTTAAGTACTAATTAACATAAAAAAGCACGCAATAATTACATAATCTGAGACATTCAGTTTTAAGACACTATGTATACATAAAATATTGATTTTTTTTAAGTAAGATTTATTGTATTCCTTTTTCTTGAGTTATAAATCATCATACAGTCTCGGAACTTTGACAAAATCCAGTATCAGAGACGGTTTTACAGAGGGTCATCTCCGGTATACACGAATGGTTGTTGCCTGGACGCTCTCAGGGATGAGGTGTCCTGGTGTTTTTCATTTTCCCCACAGAATCTGCATCCTTTTTTCTTAGCTTCAATCAGGGTCTATTTTACCATAAGGCACATAAGGCCCGGGCCTTGGGCCCGGTGGTCTGGGGGCCCGTTAAAGGTTGTAAAATATTTATAATTGCTTGAATTTTTGAATTTTATTGGAAAAGAGAGCCCGAATTTTTGCTTGGGCCTTAGGGCCCGACCAGATGATAAATAGACCCTGGCTTCAATCTACTGAGTAACCATTGAGGAGACTATGCATATTTAAATATCCTTTAATATTTCAAAGTCCAAAGCTTGTAAACATATTTAACTCATGTAGGTAATAAGTGCCTTATGAAGGATCCACAAATAAAATAAAATACCGGGTGTTCCGTAAGAAAAAATGTAACTTTGGTACGGATCTTAGTGCCTTATTTTATGTTTCACAAAGAAAAGAAAATACCGGGTGTTCCATAAGAAAAAATGTAGCTATGGTACGGATCTTAGTCCCTTATTTTATGTTCAAGGATCCACAAATAAAATAAAATGCCGGGTGTTCCATAAGAAAAAATGTAACTTTGGTACGGATCTTAGTGCCTTATTTTATGTTCAAGGATCCACAAATAAAATAAAATACCGGGTGTTCCATAAGAAAAAATGTAACTTTGGTACGGATCTTAGTCCCTTATTTTATGTTCAAGGATCCACAAATAAAATAAAATACCGGGTGTTCCATAAGAAAAAATGTAACTTTGGTACGGATATTAGTGCCTTATTTTATGTTTTACAAAAAAAAAGAAAATACCGGGTGTTCCATAAGAAAAAATGTAACTATGGTACGGATCCTAGTCCCTTATTTTATGTTCAAGGATCCACAAATAAAATAAAATACCGGGTGTTCCATAAGAAAAAATGTAACTTTGGTACGAATCTTAGTGCCTTATTTTATGTTCAAGGATCCACAAAAAAAAATACCGGGTGTTCCATAAGAAAAAATGTAACTATGGTACGGATCTTAGTCCCTTATTTTATGTTCAAGGATCCAACAAATAAAATAAAATACCGGGTGTTCCATAAGAAAAAAATGTAACTTTGGTACGGATCTTATAGCCTTATTTTATGTTTCACGAAGAAAATAAAATACCGGGTGTTCCATAAGAAAAATGTAACTTTGGTACGGATCTTAGTGTCTTATTTTATGTTTACAAATAAAATAAAATACCGGGTGTTCCATAAGAAAAATGTAGCTATGGTACGGATCTTCGTCCCTTATTTTATGTTCAAGGATCCACAAATAAAATAAAATACCGGGTGTTCCATAAGAAAAAATGTAACTATGGTAGGGATCTTAGTCCCTGATTTTATGTTCAAGGATCCACAAATAAAATAAAATACCGGGTGTTCCATAAGAAAAAATGTAACTTTGGTACGGATCTTATAGCCTTATTTTATGTTTCACGAAGAAAATAAAATACCGGGTGTTCCATAAGAAAAAATGTAACTATGGTACGGATCTTAGTGCCTTATTTTATGTTTCACAAAGAAAATAAAATACCGGGTGTTCCATAAGAAAAAATGTAACTTTGGTACGGATCTTAGTCCCTTATTTTATGTTCAAGGATCCACAAATAAAATAAAATACCGGGTGTTCCATAAGAAAAAATGTAGCTATGGTACGGATCTTAGTCCCTTATTTTATGTTCAAGGATCCACAAATAAAATAAAATACCGGGTGTTCCATAAGAAAAAATGTAGCTATGGTACGGATCTTAGTCCCTTATTTTATGTTCAAGGATCCACAAATAAAATAAAATACCGGGTGTTCCATAAGAAAAAATGTAACTATGGTACGGATCTTAGTCCCTTATTTTATGTTCAAGGATCCACAAATAAAATAAAATACCGGGTGTTCCATAAGAAAAAATATAACTTTGGTACGGATCTTATAGCCTTATTTTATGTTTCACGAAGAAAATAAAATACCGGGTGTTCCATAAGAAAAAATGTAACTTTGGTACGGATCTTAGTGCCTTATTTTATGTTCAAGGACCCACAAATAAAATAAAATACCGGGTGTTCCATAAGAAAAAATGTAACTTTGGTACGGATTTTATAGCCTTATTTTATGTTTCACGAAGAAAATAAAATACCGGGTGTTCCATAAGAAAAAATGTAACTATGGTACGGATCTTAGTGCCTTATTTTATGTTTCACAAAGAAAATAAAATACCGGGTGTTCCATAAGAAAAAATGTAACTTTGGTACGGATCTTAGTCCCTTATTTTATGTTCAAGGATCCACAAATAAAATAAAATACCGGGTGTTCCATAAGAAAAAATGTAACTTTGGTACGGATCTTAGTGCCTTATTTTATGTTTCACAAAGAAAAGAAAATACCGGGTGTTCCATAAGAAAAAATGTAGCTATGGTACGGATCTTAGTCCCTTATTTTATGTTCAAGGATCCACAAATAAAATAAAATACCGTGTGTTCTATAAGAAAAAATGTAACTATGGTACGGATCCTAGTCCCTTATTTTATGTTCAAGGATCCACAAATAAAATAAAGTACCGGGTGTTCCATTAGAAAAAATGTAACTTTGGTACGAATCTTAGTGCCTTATTTTATGTTTCACAAAGAAAATAAAATACCGGGTGTTCCATAAGAAAAAATGTAACTTTGGTACAGATCTTAGTGCCTTATTTTATGTTCCAGGATCCAAAAATTAAATTAAATACCGGGTGTTCTATAAGAAAAAATTTAACTTTGGTGTGGATAGTTTTATTTTTTTAATTTTTTTTTGCAGTTGTCGGTTGGCTCTGGCGTTGTGGTTTGTTCTATTAAAATGTTAAAAATATGTATTTTAAAATTCAATAATTTGTGAGTCATATTATTTATTAATTCAAAATTCATCCAAAACTTAGAAAACTAAGTATATAGATACTTTAATAAACACATTTTTTTACTGAAATCGTGTATTGTATTTGAACAGAATATTCAAAGTAAAAAAAGATAAATTGAATTAAATAAAGTGTCCCTCCACAATAAAAAACCTCTCTTAGCCGTTTTCAAATCTCCAAATAATCCATTAATCCAAAATGTTTTGACTACGAAGTATTGTCCCATACATAAAAACGGTCGTTAGGAAATATAGGATTACACTTATTTCGACATAAAGGACCGAATATAGCCCATTATCCGCAAATCTCCGCGCTACAAAAGAACATTTCTTGCGGTCAAAATATGTTTAAATCGATCCCGGGGAACTAGCGAAAATCGCCTCTATGTGGCTTATGTTTAAGGAAGATTGAGATGGAGATTCGTTCGGTTCGTTGTATTTGAATGACGGCTTTCACTGGACTCAGGGCCTACCAAGTATATAGGCTTTTAATTTCGTTGAAAAGTTTCTTCATTGAGTTGATCAGTCGAGAAGTCTTTTATCTCATATGTTATAAATATATTTTACAGCTTCTGTGGACGCAACAGTTTTAAAGAAGTACCGGAAGTTGACAGCCAATTTTCTCATTTTAAATAGATACCCTCATTTTTTCTTATACAGGGTGGTGACAATTGCGAAGCTTAACATTGAATTAAAGAAACAAAAGTTGCGTTATTAAAAGTGTGACTCCTGTAAAGAAAACTTCGGTATCTTGATTAGTTTCGTATTTATTTCTTCTTATCTTTTCAGAAATGTTCTTAGCTTTCTAAATTTCGCACAACACTCAAGTTCTTGTTTTCTTATGGCCACCATTTTTAATTTTTATAATATTTGATTGAGCAAAAAATCTATATGGTCATATCCAATTTTGAACTGTTATTATGTAAAATTTCTAGGAAATTAAGATTTTTTGATTGTTGAACATGCATGAAAGCAATCACTGGGATGTAAGATATTTTTTTTAATAATTTTTAAAAGATACAGCGTGTCCCAAATAAATAAAAAATATCAAGTCTTTTAAGTGGAACACCCTGTAAATTATTACATTTTTAGTTTCTACGTCTAAAATAAAGGTAAATTTAATTAAGGTTTACCGCACTTTAATCTTACCGTTTTTGTTATATTTATGTTTGTGTGAAAATGCAGTAACAATTTTATTGCTCCATTTCTCTATAGGCGTATTTAAGTTTTGAAAACCAAATATTGTACTGAAGTTTTTCTATTTACTAAATTTTGTGATCCAATAATAAAAATAATACTACCTCACACAGTGAGAGTGTCTAAAGATTTATTTTAAATAATTACTAGGTTTAAACGGCAATAACTCGTTTAATTTAAATAGAACGCCCTATATATTTTACAAGAATCAGATGTGTAATTTAATTGTCTATCAAATCAAACCAAACCATTTTTTACCTATCTCCTCAAGTTTTCGTAGAAAATGCATTTTTTATCATTTAGACATTTTTTTATCATTTGTCAATATAATCATGGAATATTGACATTTTAGATTTTTTGAAGCAACAAATGTACAAAATGTGCAGGTGATAAAAAATATAATATTGTTAGTCTATTTGTTTACAAAATGAAAACTATTTAAATCTTTGTAAAATAGTACACCAATTAAATATACCACCATTATTTTCGCTCGAATATTAATTAATTACATACTTAATTGTGTTAGTTAATAAATTATTCTAAATAAATGTGGATTTGAATCAGAAATCAATATAATAATAAGTTATCAATGTGAACGTCTCTGTTGTTATATATAGGCATTAGGCATTCGTCAAAAAATGAAATAACATCCTGTATACACAGGGTGAGTCTTAAATGAGTGCAAATATTTCTAAGGGTAGTATATTTCGACCCCAGAAATCTCTATGATGGGAATTTGGAATTTTTTGAAAAAAATGTTTAATTTTTTTTAATTTATAGTTAAAAACAATATAGGTACTCATAATATGGTAAAATAGGTAGTAGGTTAAATTTACAAGAAAGAAAACTCACAAAAGATCCATGAGTGGTTCTCAAAATTTAAGCGCAAAAGTCATTGTTTATGAAATTTTCAAAGTATAATATCTTGGTTATTTTGGACTTATTTGAAAAACGGTAAAGAGAAAATATTTTTCTTTTATCGAAATCTGTCACGCCTGAAAATATTTGCACTTATTTAAGACTCACCCTATACCGGGTGCGTCTCGAAAGTAGCTCACCCCTATAACTTTTTTATGTTTTCAGATAAAATAACGAGACTGGTACGTTAGTATATGACATAAATCAGGATTGATTGATGTGTATTCAATTGTTTTTGCTCGCTTCCTGTTTCACCGGAAATGACTACAACTTTTGATTTTTAAAGGGCACCCTCGGTATTTTTTTACTTTATTGGAGAAAATGACATTATGAATAGAACGACATATCATATTTTAAACTTTTGAAATTCTTGCTTAATACAAAATTGTATTTTAAATTTCAATCTAGAGTGCCATGACTATGTTAAAAACACTAATTCTTAATCAAGGAGCCTTGGAAAAATAGATTGGATCGTCTAATGTTTTTAGTGTCTTGTCCTGACCAGTTAGAAAATGCTCAAGTCGTATTTTTAATAATATTTCAATTTTTTCAAATGGAACGAGGATGGTTCATATTTGGAAGGAGCTAGCATATTTGGAAGGAGCATTTTTTTACGAATAATTTGATACCACACACTTGGTATTTCGTGTAAAATTTTCGTTACGAACCGCAAGTTATAATTTCAAATAAACCATATGAGAAAATGTCAAAAGTTGACATATGATATGTCATTCTATTCAGAGTGTTATTTGCTATCGAATAAAGTAAAAAATATCGAGGGTGCCATTTAAAAATCAAAAGTTGTAAAAGTTACCAAAAACAATTGAATACGTCAATCAATCCTAATTTATGTCATATACTAACGTACAAAATCTCGTTGTTTTATCTGAAAATGTAAAAAAGTTATAGGGGTGAGCCGCTTTTTAGACTCACCCTCTATAGCCAAAAACATCCTGTATGTCATATTAATAACTGCAAGTTAATTAAAATTTTTTCGGCTTCAAATCCCATTTGCAGACGTAATAAATCAGCGGATTATTTAATACGATCAGTATATAAGGTCGAGTCCACCGACAACCAGCACCGTCATCATCAGGCATTCCAATAAAAGTATCGAGTTACCAGCATCGCCCCTCTTCCTAGCCCCTAATCCCCCGTAATCCTACAAATTGAATGCTACTTCCTCGTGTGCGTGTCTATTAACAGGACCATTGTGCCTCTTTACACCTAGGTTAAGTGGCTGTCAACGAGGATTTCGTCTACACACAGAGAGGCACGCATACACGGCCACCGCCGCACAAAAGCGAGAAAAAAGAGGCATCCGGCCACAATAGATCACGAATATCTGATATCTTTTTCGAGAGACGGTTTGCGAGATGGATGATGATAAAGACCGAAACGCGTAAAATACGGCCAATATCAAACATAGAAACTGCATTACGCGTTAAAATATTACCGGTAATTCGTCTTCAAATACCGGAAATTCCGGTAATCATTAAAAAAAATTGGCGCCGGGAGGCACGTATAGCCGCCCATACTAAGATATGTTAATAAAAAGTTGGTAGGCAATTTTCCAATTTTTTTTTATTTCAAAAACTGCGACTTTGACTGATTTTGATGTTTGATGTAAATTTCAATTTAAATTGAAAACCGCGTTTCGCTAGCTACTGTAATTTTGGAGTTACGATTTTTTTTTAATTTTTAACCCCCTCCCATACCCCCTTACCAACCCCCCACCCAAAACTAATGGCCAGATTCTCGGGTGCCACAGTATTTTTGTGCCAAATTTGGTTAAAATTGGTTTAGCGGTTTTTGGGTTATCGTGTTACAGACAGATAGACACCAGATCGCAACCAAGTAACTCATTTTGAGTGAAATTAAAAAAACTTTTTTTTGCCGATCTTAATAGCCTACCATACCTATTGGTGTGGTCGATGGTCGGCTAAAAAGTATACGCTAAGTTAGAAACCAGCAGAGCTGCAAGGTCCCAGAAAACTTAAGTCTTTTTTTATATTTAATTAATTTTATTTACAACCAGATATGTAATACCCTAAGTAGCTCAACCTAAGACGTTTATGGATGTAAAGCACCAGATGGCGGGGCGTATTTCACGGTCTTTTACTAGAGAAAAATATTTTTTATTACTCTGAATTTTGAAGCGACCAATAAAAACAGACAAAATAAAAATCGATAATTTTCGGACTGTGCCAATTGGTTAGTAATCGACCAGATACTTTTTATCTATTAGATATGCTATAAAAGCTGGTAATTATACAATTCGACCGTTGTAAAGACCCGACAAATTCCGCAAGACCGACAAGCCCGATGTTTTCACTGATAAGAAAAAAAAATGTTTGTTTAGATAATTTTCGAGATACTTTTTCTTTCTGAATGCACATTTTAAAGTGTTTTGTATACTTTGTCCGCTTGATCTATTATTATACTGGTCGCTCGTATCGAAGTTCTGTTTCTTCTAGTTGTAAAAAATGTTCTTATTTCTTTGTAGTTGTAGTGGTTGTAGTGTAAAATTAGATTAATTTTAATAAGTTTAATTATAATGTTTAGTGTAGAATACCAGAAATAATTTGGTAGTGTTTTTATAGTTTATTTTTTAGTTAAGTAGTAGGTGAAGGGATAATTTGGTTATTTTTTCTTTTTGTTTGATTAATTAGTAAGTTTGATAATTTGTTCAGTGCAGAATACAAGAAGTAGTTGTGTAGTGTTTTTATAAGAGATTATATTCGTTTATTTTGTAGATGAGTAGTAGGTGAAGGTATTTGGGTATTTTTTCTTTTTGTTTTTCTTCTAATTGTAGTAAATTGTGATAGATACACCCTTGGATACACTACTATATCGTCCTTCAACTTCATTGAAAAATGCGTTATCATATAATTTTGGTTTTCTGGTAGAAGAATATACGAAAAAAAATCTGATCAAATTTATTTTAAATTAAATTGATCGAGTCTTATTAATCAAATTAATCTAGTCAAATAATAATAATAGTTAGTTTCTAAATACTATACAGGGTGAGTTTCCTACGATGTTCTCTATGGGTATCTCGGAAACTACTGGAGATAGAGAGTCGGTTAAATGGGGAAAATATTGCAGTTTTGTGGGGTCATAAATATGCACCTTTCGGATTTTTCGGAGAAGTTTATGGCTTACTAGATATTTCGAAAAAAACAAATTTTGGCTATTTTAAAACTTGCCTATAATTCCATTATAATCTATTTTAGACAAAAAGTTTTCAGATAAAAGTTGTAGATAATCACATACCTAATGAGTTTGTGTTTTCTGTTTTTTTCTAAAGCCTGTCGTTTTTGACATATGACACAAACATAATATATTTTTTAATGAAAACCATAGTTGGCCATGACTTCACAAAAATCGCCATTTTTAAGCTTTTCAGCGATATAGGTATAATATGTTTTTTTTTCGAAAAATTACAAGTTATAGCCAATTCTTTTCTTTCTTGGCTAATTTCCATACCAATAATACCATGCCAATTAGTTGGCATAGTATTCTTATTTTGTTATGATTTATAACTTATAAAGGTGTCATAATGAAAGTCATGTTGGAACCACGACCCTCTGTTGATGCGCGACTATCTAAATTTAACTTTTCTAACATGTCTTGAAAACCATTAATAATAATAGACTATAATGGAATTAGGGACAATTTTTAAAATAGCCAAATTTTGTTTTTTTTTCGAAATATCTAGTAATCCATGAACTTTTTCAAAAATCTGAAAGGCGCATATTTATGACCTCACAAAACTGCAATTCTTTCCCCGTTTAACCGACTCTCTATTTCCAGTAGTTTTCGAGAAACCCATAGAGAACGTCATAGAAAACACCCTGTGTATTGAAAATACCATACCATATGTAACAGAATAAAAAATAAATCTTGCATTATCTAATTAAATTATTTTCCTGATACTTTTTTTTAATGAAAATGTACTTTAATTCAGACATGTATCCTGCTTTTAGAAAGTTTTATGGTTTAACGGGCTTTGTGTGTGAGTTAAAATAATGATATTTTTAGTTTCTATAATTCTTCACACATACAAAGTTAAAGCAAACTTGATTTTAAAACTCTGGCCATATTTTATATTAATAAAGATTTAATTGGTGTAATAAAGATTCAGATGGTGTATTAAGTACAATATATTTATTTTAATGTCAATAATATTATTGAAGCAAGTTTTATGAACATTTAATCAAAAATGTAAAAAGTTTTATGTTTTCAAAAAAAAATATATATCGTAAAATTCGTAAAGCACTCAATTTAGAATAAAACAATCTAAGAATGAAATGATTCTTTTATAAACCTGCATTAAATCAAATTAAAATAGGTATGTAACTTTTTTTAAATATTAATTAACAGCAATTAGCATTATAATAAATTATAAAAAATGTACCAACATATCGAAATAATAATTTCTTTGTTAATACGGTTTAGAATTCTTAAAATAACAGGCAAAAATAATCCACAATTTTCAATAAAATAAAAGTTTCGTTTAAATTTCTTAATCAGCTGATCACTATTAAAGTTCGCAGAAACCCGGTGCTATATTATTACATTACTCTGAGGAAAATAACGAAAATAATCGATATTTTTGACTCCGCCCCAAAAGGTTCACGATTTGTCCTCCAGCTGGCAGCACATTTTGTCTAGTCGGTTGAACAACTTTAAGAATATATAAACAAGGGTAATACTGATATTACTGACTTCTAAAAAATTCGAAAGTGTCAAATTATCTACATATTTCTTCCCTCTTCCATTTCCCTCATCCATTTCCCCCACCCATTTTTCTCACTCGGTTTTTCTCATTTCTCGCCTCATTTAATTAAGCAAAATATTCTTGTAATATCTTTATTAAATACTTATCTAACATCAACAAAAATAAACAAGAAGATTAACAATAATAATTGAAGATTTTAATAAATTTATTTGTTGAAATTAATGGTCAACTTTGACTTATTGTACGGGCGTTGTACGTGTTTCACTCATTGAAGTTTCACTATTGCAAAAACTTAACTCCTGACTTGTGCCAGGTCTTCTAATGTCAACGAAAGAAGGTAAAGAGTTTGAATTGCTACAGGAAGGCGATGGCAACGATGTCGATGAAGATATCATATTTGCGGTTTTAGTTTGGTTGGCTACAGATACATCCACATAACCCTCAGCCACAGCACATTGTCTGGATTTCTATCCGCCTAGACGTTTCAGCTGTAAAATATCAGCTCCGTTATTTACCAGCAACGTAGCCGCTGTTCGTCTAAAAGCATGACCTGTGTAGGTTTTCGCATTGGGAAGTTTCAAAAAGCTAGCAGTTTTGTACGGAAATTTAGATATGGAATTGTATCCAAAGGGTTGATTTCGAGCTTTTTTGGCTTAAAACTTACATTCTGGCGTTTTAAAAAAGCGATGAGTTTGTAATATACTATGTATATACGATGAGTTTGTGATATGTCACTTTTTTCCCTTAATTCTTGCATTGTCCGTATCATGCTGTACATAGCTCAAAGAGTAGATGGCTTTTTTGCCTTGCTATGTCGCTAAAATATGCCATCAAGACTGTCTCCGCAGCAATATTCTTAGCATTTCTTTCGGCACACCATTTTTCGTATACTTTCAATGCTATTTCATATCGCCACCTACTTTTCTCTGGAAGTAAACTGGCTTCAGCTCTTTTTGCAGCTTCTGTAAGTTCTGGTGGAGTACCAATAATAAAGTAGTCTTCATTATCAGAACTTTCCGACAAAATTTGTTTTATTAATCAACGATTTAAATTTATTTAATATAATAAATTTTGTCGTGAAATGGCGTTTATTATATTCCAGTAAATAAATTGAAATATATTTTGTAATTAGAATAGCAATTTATCACACTTTAGAGAATTAGTTATTATAAACATATTAAGTTTTAGTAATTGTTTCTGTATGTTTTGGTTTATGAGTAGCCCAGTAATGTTAAATATTATGTTATATTTAATAAAATTATATAAGGATTCTTGCCAGTTAACTGCTGATATAGAAATTTAATTCTACGCTATGTTTGTCATAATGTGAATCAACCTGCTCTTACTACCGGTTTCGGAGCCCTACTCCATCATTAGGTGAGCTTAGGCAGATCCACAAAATGACAACCACAGCGCAGAGAAAGTTAATTCCGACTTATCGGAAAGTGTCGGTGAGATATTAAGTCCCGCCTACGTGCAATGGTAGTACTTTCGTACCACCAAGGCGCAACTATCGATAGTAAAATTTAAATAGAATGACATGTCATATGTCAACTTTTTACATTTTCGCATATGGTTTATTTGAAATTATAACTTGCGGTTCGTAACGAAAATTTGACTCGAAATACCAAGTGTGTGGTACCAAATTATTCGTAAAAAAATGCTTTTTCCAAATATGCTAATGAGCCACCCTCGTTCCATTTGAAAAAATTGAGATATGATTAAAAATACGATTTGAGCATTTTCTAACTGGCCAGGACGAGACACTAAAAACATTAGACGATCAAATCTATTTTTCCAAGGCTCCTTGATTAAGAATTAGTATTTTTAACATAACCTTGGTACTCTAGACTGCATTTTAAAATTCAATTTTGTTTTAAGCAAGAAAGTCAAAAGTTGACATATGATATGTCATTCTATTCAGAATGTCATTTTCTATCGTATAAAGTAAAAAACTACCGAGGTTGCCAATTCGAAAAAGCGAACGAGAAATTCAAAACTGTCACTTAATTGTTTGTTTTGCTGTTGAAGGTTTGCGCCATAACAACCACTGGTACCGGTAACTATAGATATGAAAATGCAAAACAGAAAACGACAAATTTTTGCATATTTATTTTTTTTCAAAATAAAATACTGTCCCTATTTTTTTAATTAATGATGTGGTTGTAAATAAAATAGTATACAAACCTCGGAGGAAAGTTTTCATTATTGTCTTGAGATTTAGTTAACTTCTCGACAGTAATGAAACACTTCCAAAATTATTATTATTTACTAAAATCAAAAATTATATTAATTAAACTAAAAAAAATATATTAAAAAAAAATGTATTTGCAAATTGGATTTTTGTTACTATATGTTTTTGCGATAATTGAAAATAAATATTTTATTAATTCTAATTATTACATTTTAAATCCCAATCAAACATTTTGCCTAAAATTATTTAATAACAAAGAAATATATTTTTCAAATGTAATATTTATAATAAACATTTACATAAAACCTTAATGATGTTAATGAAATCTCCGTTGGCATTTTCAGTTTTAATTAAAACTAAACGAATTCTACCATAATACACAAAAAATGAACAAAATTATCGAAAAACATAACCGCCTCGCGAGTAGACGTTTTATTTATTCCCAAAAGGCGTCCCAATTGCGTTGTACAGAGTGGCTCCCAATAATATAGAATGTCCGCTGCAACTACCAAAATAATAACGGGTAAAAATATCTTAAAATAGACGTATCGATACATCCATACAGGCCTTGAATATATAAACAATGATACAGGGTATCCCAAACTGAGCGTGCATTAGAAGCTTGTAGCCCAAGAAACATTTTTTGTTTTATAAGTGTGTTAGAAAACTTCCCAACACTATGTTATACAACCTAAACGCATCTAGAATGGTTGTCGTGAGTTATTGATAACCATTATATAACACTTATATGCCCTAAACGGTGCCTTTTATAACTGTTCCTGTAGTAATCCTCAACACTCAAGGTGTGCAACCAAAGTCCTGAAAACTTTCTCAATTTTTTATGGAGGTAATTTCTCAATTACCTCCATAGAAATGCGCGTTTTTTGAAAATAAACTTGTTTCTTTCTGACTATAACTACTTTAATATTTGCCTCTTTTTTTAACATAAAAAGAAGATATGATCTTATTGCTCCAATTTGTCCTACGCAGATAATCCAGACCAGACACAAGAGACAAAATGATGCCATCCCTGTCATAGCCTACAAAAGCGTTTGCGTTATGCAAATGACTTTATAGAAATTACTGGCTTAATAAAATCTATTGTGCCTAGCCAGAGTACTAAATACATATGCGGTATTAAATTTACTGTGTGAAAATCAATTTTACCTCCAAAAAACACATGCACCCCAAAAGCAGAATTATTTAATAGATGTTTTTATAAACAAAAAAAATATGGTAAAATTTTTCTAATGAAAGTCAAATTTATTAATATAAATAATAGAACATACGACTTTTTTAAAACATAGAAATAACTGGCAACTGGCCAAAATATAGTTTTGTACCAGTTTTCAACGTTATCTTAGAAATATTCATTGTAGCCAAAAATGAAGACATCAATAATAATGGCGTCCATTATATTTAAAGTGCTATATATTACTTTAGGATCTATAACATACTCATCAACAATTATATAAATTTGGTTACTTAAGGTTGCGTAAATTAGTTTGGGTTATTTAAAACACCAATTTTAGTGTTTTATACAATTAAAGGTGATACAAATCACCATTATAAATGCCGGGGTGTTTATGGCTACTTTTAGTCACCCAGAAAACCTTTATGTAACCCGTGGTGTCGACTGTAGCGACTCCCTGCGAACGAAGTTTGACATTACAGCGATTTGACAGAAAATGTGCAGATAACAAAACATAACCTCATAAAATTGAAATAATACTGTATTATATATAATCTATATTTAACTCTTTCTTTAACAGGAATACACTTCCTAAACGTTGTATTTTTTTTTATTTTTATACGGACGACCGGACGACTAAGGTTAATACGTCTTTCAAAATCAGTAGCGGACATAATATAATATTAAAATATTAAATATTAAAAAACATTCTGTCTGTTTGTAAATTGCGTAGATGTTTACTTTCACACTACTGGGATCCACTTTTGAAATTATTAGACATCCAACACCGCCTTTTTTCTCTTTGTCTTCTTCGTTTTGCAATAATGATCGCACTAGAAGCCGCTATTAAAAATACTTCGGTATCATCCATGTCCTAACAGCACGAACGCAAGAACTACATTACAATGTGGACGCCGTTGCTTGCGAGCCGAAAGATCTTGAGAAACACGACAAATAAAACAGGAGGCGCAAGCAACCCAATCAGAAGCAAGAGCGCGAACAAGATCACGAGCAATATGGACGCACCTTAAGACCCTTTTTTTCTCTTATTTTATAAAAGTGATTGTAATATATATAATATTACAATACGAATATTTATATATATAATTATATATAAAAGTGATTGTAATAAAAATCTGATATAGTGCTTTTTCAGAATAATTGTCCACTCTGTATAAGCGCCCAGCGAATAGGTATGTATTTTATTTATTCCCAAAAAGGGCGTCCTCGTTCGTTGTGCACGTGTATTTTTTATCAATTAATTCACTTCCATTTTACGTTGATTGGTTAATTATATGGTGAAAGGCTTCGAAGGCAAATTAAATTAGTGTTAAACAAAGGATAATCAAAAGGGTCGGCTTTCCGAATAGACCGGAAAATTAATTATTAATTATAACGGCTTGACGCTCGCTGATAAAGACCGTCACGTCGGTTCGGGCTGGATGGAAAATTTTGTTGATAATTTATCGAAATAACAAAGGAAACAAAAGGGTATTTTTAATATTTAACAGTCAATATATTAAGGGCTTGTATTATGTGCTAACGTTAACATAATTTAAAAAGAACACCTTTATATTTATACAGAAATATCTTGAAATAAGTTATAAAACAGTGGCAGCGTACGATTCAATATTTTGGGGGTGCAAAATCTTAGAAAAATAATTTGTTTATCAAATCGTCAACTTGCCGCAAATTAAACGATCTTGTTTTATTAAAAAATTAGAAACCAAAACCCCGTCTAGTAAAATTTATTGTTTTTAAATATTACAGGTTATGGCTTCATTCAGAACCTCGCAATTAGTAGAATAAATTAGTGGTTTCAATTAGCTTAGAAGTTTGTTCCTCTAATTTCAATGTAAGCATTCAGAACGTCAAAATTAGTGGTAGACATTTTCAATTAGCAGAAAAAGTTATCAAACTTTTGACTTTTGCACTAATTAAACTTCGGGACAAATGTCATTTTGGCCCTTGATTATCTTCCGTCAAGAGAAATTGTGGTTAGAAATCAAAAGTTGATTGTTTTATAAGCTAAATATTAGGCTTTAGACATTATGAATGATCGTAAACTTAAAAGTATAAAGTGTAATTGAAACCACTAATTACGAGGTTCTGAATGAAGCTTAATGTAATTTAATTATTACGTGAAATCAGAAGATTCAGTACGGTGGCTGATAATTCCAAGTTACAAAATTCGCGAGCAACAAGTGCACGGTTAGTGATTTTTCTGGGGTTATTTTGCCACTCCAAAATATCACTTTCAGTTTTCAGTCGCATTTAGGTACCACATTGACAACAAATGTACCATGACTGGAACATTTGTCGCCAGTGGTACTGTCAGCTGCATCTTGATTAAGTCCTTACTTCCAATATGCTGGGGAAAAAGATGCAAGTCTTGTGAACATTTCTACGGCCTTCTTGAGTTTGGTTTGGTTTGTATATTTCCCTTTACAGTATCCAAACTATTTAAAAACGTAAGTCAGTTTTTCAAACTAATATTTTTTAGAAAATATGCGATAATTTTTTTGAGTAGTTTATATTCAATAAATTAATACTTTAATATTTTAATAAATTAATAACTATTAATTATTACTTTAATAAAAAAAGCTCATCTCATATTTAAATAGAGATGCAAAAATAATCGAAAGCAGTAAGTATTTTTAAAATATTTAATTACTTTACTCGGAAACGCATGCGCATAGTTCTCTCGCGCTTATAATCATGCCTGAATAATTTTTATGTTTAGAGGATGTTTGGTCATTTCAATCGGTCTGACTGTTTAAATATAACTTAATAATAGCTGTCTTAATAACATATGTAAAAATCAGACATGTAAAAATAAGTAAAGTTCCTTTTTTTGTTCCTTCCTTTATGCCAAGGTGTCACAGGGCGAACTCCCCAAACACGCCGGTATTCAAAGCACATACATCATCAGTAGAGCACTACTGAGAGAAACCTAATGGTGCGTTTAGACTTGAGCACGCACGCACTGATCCTCCGCGAATGCTCAAGTGTAAACGGCTGTGCGCGCACGCTCACTCTGAATCTGTCTGTGCGCGAGCAGCCGCGAACGTGAGCCGTCTGGTGTCGGTTTTTAGTCCGTGCTCAAAGGGATTTCATGGTGCGTTTAGACTTGAGCACGCACGACCTGAGCGTGCGCGCACGGCATTCGTTCGCGCTCTCGGCTCCGTTCAAATTAAAAACTTATTTTTCGACGAATGAAGTGATCCATTTGTGCGCGCACAGCAGAGTTGTGTTATTGTTATGCACAGCTTAATTATTAAAAAGAAGAAAAATCGAAAACATCGTCGCTGATGGCAAACACAAATTCGATAAACCGATATAATTTACTGCAACAACTTAGTGTCTGAGGGGGGCTATGATCAGTTCAAAAACTTTACAAGAATAACCAGGCCCGACTTTGAATATTTACAAAATTTAATAACACCAAAAATTACGAACAAAAGATACAAATTTTAGAATAGCAATTTCATTAATATCGACATATTCAATATTAATTTTATTTACAGGGTCTTGCCATGCGTTATTTTTTTGATTTTTTAATAATACAAAGAATGTTTAACATCCCATAATATAGGCAACTTTTTATATTCTTCTATTAATAATAACGAAGATTCATTGATCTATTCCATAATTTTAATAAAGAAAACAAAAAAAAACGACGCACGCACGCACGAACGCAGACAAAACAAATTGCCGGTCCAAACTGAGCGTTCGCGCACATATAAAATCCCTTTGAACACGGACCAAAAACCAACACCAGACGGCTCACGTTCGCGGCCACTCGCGCACAGACAGAATCAGAGTGAGCGTGCGCGCACAGCCGTTTACACTTCAGCATTCGCGGAGGATCAGTGCGTGCGTGCTCAAGTCTAAACGCACCATTATGTGTGCGCGAACGCTCAGTTTGCACCGGCAATTTGTTTTGTCTGCGTTCGTGCGTGCGTGTGTCGTTTTTTTTTTGTTTTCTTTATTAAAATTATGGAGTAGATCAATGAATCTTCGTTATTATTAATAGAAGAATATAAAAAGTCGCCTATATTATGGGATATTAAACATTCTTTGTATTATTAAAAAATAAAAAAAAACGCATGGCAAAATCTTGTAAATAAAATTAATATTGAATATGTCGATATTAATGAAATTGCTGTTCTAAAATTTGAATCTTTTGTTGGTTATTTTTGGTATTATTAAATTTTGTAAATATTCAAAGTCGGGTCTGGTCATTCTTGTAAAGTTTTTGAACTGATCATAGCCCTCCTCAGACACTAAGTTGCTGCAGTAAATTATATCGATTTCTAAAAATTTGGGTTTGCCACCAGCGACGATGTTTTCGATTTTTCTCCTTTTTAATAATTAAGCTGTGCATAACAATGCATAACAATGCCTCGACTATTTCTTGCTCGTCCATTATTTTCGCCAATACAACACTGCTGTGCGCGCACAAATGAATCACTTCATTCGTCGAAAAATAAATTTTTAATTTGAACGTTCGCGCACGAGCCGAGAGCGCGAACGAATGCCGTGCGCGCACGCTCAGCTCGTGCGTGCTCAAGTCTAAACGCACCATAAGGGAAGCCTAAGGTTTCATCCTTGTGAGAATAAGTTATGTCAGATCACTCTGGGATCTTACTCTATTACTAGCTACCATCTCAAAACACCAGGTATACTACAGATAAAATATTCAAATAATGACGTGGCATTTTCTACTAGCAAATTATGGGAATTCTAAACGAAGTATTACATTAATAATTATCAGTTGTATCGTTCCCCATTAACCAATAGCACCAAGAAACTTTCAGTTCACACCCTGGCTTCCACCTCTAATAACCGTTTAAACAAAACGGTTGGCTTGTTAAGGTGGAAAGAAGGCGTTAGTCAGTCAGTCAAGCCGCAGGATGACGGTAGGTTTCCATTGTCAGGTAAATCGACGACGAATTAATTATCCACTTAACGTTTCCGTTTATTTTTTTAACGAATTAATAATAACGAGCGCACGCCTCGAGCTGTCAGTCATTTTACCTGCACTAATTTGACATAATTAAGGTTGAAAATTATGTGTCTATGTGTGAGTTGTGCTGGAAATGCCTAATCATGTTGCTGTCGGCGCATACGGCTGCTAGGCTTCTTGTGTTTTTCTTTTTTTTTCGTTTTTGGACGATGTAGGTATTGTTCGGTGCATTTTTCATCGCGTTTCGCCGTTTTCTACACAAAAGATTTTCAGTCTTAAAAGTAATGGAGGTTTTTTTAATAAAAAGAGTTTTAAACGGTATTTCTTTGTTTCGCCGGGAAATGGTTTTAAGTATAACTTTTACCGAATAATTCCATAAGAGTGAGAAAGATAATATATTCTGTCTAGATATAATTCTGTTATACGAAGATGCGTGTACAGTGTGCTTCAAAGCGAGCATCATCATCTTGGAAATTATGTAGAAGAGATTCGAGGAGGCATAGTTGCGCTAATTTCCTAATATCATGGGTCCCATCTCAGGTTCGGTCTTCTTCTAGATCTCTTAATTCTTCGTGAGTACCATGTTGTAATATCTGTTGTCCCTTCTTCTTTCCAGGTGTCCTGCCCATTGCCACTTCAGGGATTTAATTCTGTGGATAGCATCTATAGTCTTTTGTCTTATCCACTCTATCCCTTTACGATCTTTCTTGGTTATTCCTAGCATATTTCGTTCCATTGAGCGTTTTGCAACCTGCAGTTTCCTTATAACGTCCGACGTATGTTTTAAGAGTCCAGATTTCGCATGCGTATGTCATGACTGGTAGTATATACTATACACATACACACACACACATTGGTCGAATGTTTAGATAGAGTTGCATTCTAGATTTGAATATGATTGAGTTTTTTCCATAAGTACTCCATGCTAACTTAATTCGTAGGTTGATTTCTGGTACTAGAGATCCCGAACTGTGCATTAATTGTCCCCAATACATATATTCTTCTACTATTTCCAGTGTTATGTTATTAATTAGAATGTGTTTTCTGTCTACTAGTTCGTTGAACATTACTTTAGTTTTTGCTAAATTCATTTTGAGACCTGCATTATTGCTGGCTGTATTTAGTTTATTAATTTGTGTTTGTAGTTCTTCAGGTCTTTTGGATATTAGGACTATGTCATCAGCGATTCTTAGATGGTTAAGATATTCCATCTATTTTTAATCCTTTCTTGGTCCAGTCTAGTTGACAGAAGATTTCTTCTAGTATTGCTGTAAACAGCTTTGGAGATATTGTGCCTCCCTGTCGTACTCCTTTGCCAGTTGGAAACTCTGGAGTTGTTTTATATATTATTATTCTTGCTTTAGTTTCTTTTTTGAAAAGAACAACAACACAGAGACATTATAACATTGATAGACTGATGGAACCAGCAGTTGCAGACAGAATGAAATTCGAATTAACAGAACTATGGGCAAGTAATAACAACAAGCCCGGACTTAACGATAGTCCAGATGACATATGGAACAACATAAAACAAATCATTCTGACTGTTTCCAACGCTTTTCTGACACCAACAACAACAAAGAAAAACAAACCATGGATGACCGATGAGATACTCTCCCTCATGGAGGACAGAAGAATTGCAAAAGTCGAACAACAGCAACAAAGATACACCGAAATAAATAAAAATATTAAACAACAATACAAACAAGCTAAAGAGAACTGGGTAACTGCAGAAAGCCAAGAGGCGGAACGCATGCATGCTCTGCACGACTCTGTAAATTTTTATAGAAAACTCAAACAAATTACAAGCATCACAAAAAAAGCACCAATACCTGCCCTAAAACACAATGGGAAATTGATTTTAGACCCGGTAGATCTATGCAGCACATGGAAAAGCTATGCACAATTATTATTTGAAGACCAAAGAGAAGACAGACAACTTCTCAATTGTGAAGACTGGTCGGGCCCGGAAATTCTTGAATCTGAAGTTCAGCATGCCATAAAAGCTATGAAAAATCGAAAAAGCCCCGGTCGTGACAACGTGCATGCAGAAGTTCTTAAAATATTTGACTCAAAGCATCTCACATCACAATTTACATTTTCAATCGAATATACGATACGGGTAAAATTCCAAACGACTGGCTGAAATCAACTTTTATAACAATTCCCAAAAAGGCATATACAAAAGACTGTAGTGACTACAGACTTAAAAGTCTAATGAATCATGCTCTGAAACTTTTTCTTCGAGTCATGCATGCTCGTATATACTCGAAATGTGAAGAAAAAAGCGGAGAGACACAGTTCGGCTTCATCAAGGGGCTGGATACCAGAGAGGCTTTGTTTTCAATCAAGCTACTAATCCAGAAATGTTATGATCAACGCATTCATAGATTATCAGAAGGCTTTCGACAACGTTAAACACGATATTCTCCTAAACAGACTGCTCGAGATAGGAATAGACACCAAAGACATTAGAATCATACAGGAACTATATTGGAACAAAACAAAAATTTATCCACAGACACACATCCACACACCTTCAATGTGTGTCAAGAAGTCCGCCAGGGCTGTATACTGTCACCAATACTTTTTAATATATACGTCGAAAAAATATTTCAAATGGCCCTGGAAGGAGAAAGTGGAGGAATTAAGATTAAAGGAGTTCCAATTAACAATATAAGATACGCAGATGATACGGCAATACTAGCACCAACTTTAGAGGATCTCCAGCAAATAATAAATAAGCTAGGGGACATGGGAAATCGTTTCGGTCTTAAAATCAACGTTGCCAAGACCAAACTTATGGTAATAGGACGTCAGCCTACAATCAACACCGCATTGACCGTGGATGGAAATATTATAGAGCGAGTTCCACGATTTAAATATCTGGGTGCCATGATCAATGAACGATGGGCCTGCGATGAGGAAGTTAAACTTAGAACGAATTATGCAAAGTCAACATTTTTTAAAGTTAAAAACTTCCTATTAGCACGCAGTCTCCCGCTAACACTTAGACTACGGGTAGTAAAATGCTACATATGGCCCATCTTACTATACGGTGCAGAAACCTGGTCTCTCAAGGCTAGAACCCTGAACCGCATCGAGGCTTTCGAAATATGGACTCTCCGGAGACTCTTACGTGTGCCATGGGCCGCATATGCCACCAACGAAGAAGTTTTAAGAACTGCAGGCTATGAACGAGAAATGCTTAATATAGTTAAAGAAAGGAAGTCTCATACCTCGGTCATATCCTTAGAGGAGACAAATATTACATTCCTAAGCTGATTCTACAAGGAAAAATAGAGGGACGGCCAGGCCCAGGAAGAAAACAACATTCCTGGCTAAGAAACATACGGGATTGGTGTAACATCAGCGACGCAGCCAACATATTCCGACGAGCTGAAAACGGCAGTCTACACATTGTATGAAGAGTACAGACAATCACCAACGTGCGGCTAAGCACAAGGCACAGGAAGAAGAAGAAGAAGTTTCTTTTTATATATTGGCGAGAGTTTCTATATAAGACCTGGCAATACCTTGATTCACTAGGGCTTCTGTTATTGCCTTAGGTTATATCGAGTCGGAAGCCTTCTCAAGGTCTATAAAGGCAATGGCTAGTGGAAGTTAACTCTTTCGTTCGGCTAGTTTTCTTTTAACGTATGTATGTGATCAATCGTGCTGAAGCCGAGAATTATGTTGGCGCTATTCCAGTCTTGCGGTATATGTTTTCTCCTTAGACAACTGGTGTATATATTTGCTAGGATTTTCCAAATTCTCCTACCGGCGCGGCGTGTAACTGAATCAAGTATTTCAGCTGTTATTCCGTCGTTCCCTGCTGCTTTTCCATTTTTCATATCTTGAAGCGCCTTTTCTACTACCCCAACGAGAACTTCTGGGGCGTCGTCTTGTGGTAGGGACAGTCTTTCTTCTTCGTGTAGCCCCTAGTAGTATCACAGCTTATTTATACCTAACCTGCTAATTTTCTTATGAGCATTTGCATATAAATCTGCTTATCGGCAAGTTGGGTTCTGAGCCCTTGAAACTTTGTCTAGATTCGAAACTGCGCCTCGAATTGGTTATAGACTGTATGATGCATTATAACTCACAAAAGGGGGACACAATCTATACTAATATATAACATCCTTAAGTGACTGACATACTGATTAATCACGATCCAGCTCAAACCACTCAACATAAGAAGCTCAATTTTGGCATACAGGTTGATTCTAGGGTGTAGAGGTTCGATAAGAAGGGATTTTTCGAAATTCCAATTCCAAGAGGGTGAAACCACCCCTCAAATATTACAATATTTTTTATTTAAAAAACGGTCAATTTTCTGAAAAAACGCTTAAATACGTATATTTTATATTGTTTCTTTACGTACATATTTTAAGATTTTTTAAAAATGTATACAGGATGTTTCGAAAAATCTTGTCATTGATTAATCACGATCCTGCTTAAAGCGCTTGACGTAAAAAGCTGATTTTTGGAAAACAGATTGTCTTGTGGTATAGAGGTGGATTTTTCGAAACTCGAATTCTAAGGGGCTGAAACTATGCCTCAAATATTAAAATATTTTTTATTTAAAAACCGGTGAGTTTTTCGGAAAAACTCTTAAACACGTATAATTTATTTTTTTATCATATTTTAAGATTTTTTATAAATTTATACAGTGTGTTTCATAAAATTTGACCATTGAGTAATCACGATTCTGCTTAAACTGCTTGACGTTTAAAGCTGATTTTTGGCAAACGGATTAACTGTGGGGTGTAGAGGTTCTATAAGGAGGGGTTTCTCGAATCTCAAATTCCAAGAGGGTGAAAACGCCCCTCAAATATTACAATATTTGTTATTTAAAAAACGGTTAGTCTTTCCTGAAAATGCTTGGACAAGCATAATTTATTTGGGTTTTTAACATATTGTGAAATTTTTTAAAAAATCATACAGGGTGTTCCAAAAAGTTGGGTAATTTCTTAACCACGATTCTGCTTAAACTGCTTGACGTAAAAAGCTTATTTTTGGCAAACGGATTTTTCGAAAGTCAAATTCCAACGAGAAGAAAACTACCCCTCAAATATTACCAAGTTATATAATAATATCGCCATATTGTTTTTTCTCTCAAATTTTATCCAGTTTGTATGTTAATGGAAATTCTTGCTTTGCTTTATCATCACCATTACAAATGATTAATTCGACGCAAACGAAGTCGCTGGTACACGCTAGGAGATCTATAAAGTCGCAGTGATTATCCCCCCTTCTACTCGCAATACAATTTACATCATTGGGATTATCGACACGCAACTTGAGCCAACCTGTATCTTTTATTGTTTCCCAAAATCCAATGATGATAGTCGAATTTGAAACACTTTGTTTAATTGTTTTGCATCAGTTTAAAAATTTTGTACCAAAGTTGATAAACTAAAGCTTGTTGTTAAAAAAAGAAATACCTTGTAATTAATTTCCCAAAGACGTTTAATAACAAGCGCTTAAACCCGAGTCAATATCCCAGCAAGCTTCATGCATCGCGCAACTTGAGAGAATTTAAGGTGCGCGAAAAGTTTATAATCGACTTAAATAACTCGATTCGTCGCGAATAAACGGCACTTGAGGCGGCCGGTAATAAAGTTAGCGCAGTTTCTCTCTCCGCTGCCGCCGGTAACGGTATTAATTTAGGAAGAGAGAGCCGGTCGCCGAAATTACCCTTTTCCTGATTTGCGACCTGACGCGGCCTCGCTACAAATGAAATTCCGAATTAAGTACGCCCGAGCGCGATTAAATGGCTAGAATAGGGGGTGAGGGTGGTGTATAGGCTCGTTGTGGGCATTGGGAAAAAGGGGGTGGGTGTGAAAAAGGGGCTGGTACCGGTGGTCAGTCGATAGAGGTGTGGGTTTGGTTCGTAGAGGTTTATACTTGAAAACTTTCTTCAAAAACCAGGAAAAAGTAGTTACAAAATCGTACAGCTTTGCACAACAGTCGAAAAGAAAATAACGAATTTTTCGGACTGTGTTTGGTTTGGTTTGGTTTGGTTGTGATTATTGCAAATATATAGATTGATACCGTCCACAGTTTAATCATCATCATTTTCAGCTTATTCAAACATTTCCAATTATGGTGTAACCTTTCTCACATATTTAGATACGCTTTTTGTAATTGGACCTATTGTTGTCTATTTTTGGTCAAAGTTATCCCTGCTAATTTCCTATTACCATGGTTTGATCTTCTACTAGCTTTGATCTAACCATCTCAGGTTTGATCTTCTACTAGCTCTCTAAGCTCTCCACATGCTGTAATTTTTGTGGCCCATCTGTTGTCTGTTTTGTCTTCTTGCCAGGTGTCCTGCTCATTTCCACTTGAGGGATTTGATTCTGTGGATGACATCTATACCTGGGTCTTTTGTCGTATCTACTCTATTTTTTACGGTCTTTCTTGGTTATTCCTAGCATTTACGATCAGATACTTAGAACCGATACAGGTGTTGGCAACACGATCTTAGCTTATGCGGACGATTTAGCCCTCTTAATAACTGCATCCACCTACACGATCCTTGAAGGAAAGGTTCAGACGGCTGCGCTAGCGATTAAAAATAAATTGGAAAGCATGGGCGTCAAACTGGCCCCAGAAAAAACTGAGCTGGTCATTCTCGTTGGACAACGCAAGGCAAAGGATCTAAGTATCTAAGCTGGATAATTTAGTTATAAAACCTCAAAAGAAGGTTAAATACATGGGGGTTTGGTTCGACTCGGGCATGCGAATGACCTCACACGTCACAGAAATCAGGGATAAAACGACTGGCATCATCCAGCATCTGACGAGAATAACTCCCAATATCGGAGGACCTCGCGCGGACAAAAGAAGACTTCTCGCTTTGGTAGTTCATTCGACCATACTGTACGCATCGCCGATATGGTACAGATCCATGCGCTTCAAGCATTACGAAAACATGCTAGAAAGGATAAATAGGAAGTTAGCGCACTCAGGGTTGCATCGGCATACTGCGCATGTCCAACAATAGCGGTACTGTGTCTTGCTAAGATACCTCCGATCAGTCTACTGATCCAGGAAAGAAACCAAATATATAAAAATGGAACTTTCTTCCGGAAAGAGGCCAGAAATATGGTACTAGAGCAATGGCAGACACGATGTGAAGCATATAGCAGATGGACAAAGACTTTCATACTCAATATTAAAGATTGGATGAAATGCGACCAAGCAAACACGGACTACTAAATCACGCAAGCCACTGGCCATGGAGTATTTGCACAGGATCCGCAAGGCTGACTCTCCTACATGCTGGTATTGCGAGGCGTCAGACTCTGCTAACCATACACTACTTGAGTGTCACGCGCACGAAGATATACGGGAAAACGCAGAAACAGTATGTGGTACAAAGATTACTAAACGTCAGAAATCTTCTAACATCATCGAATGAAAATATCGAAGCGATTTGCGGCATGTTAAGGAACATTATGAAGAAAAAGGCGAAGGACGAAATAGACAAGATCTGGGTACAGACAAGACCAACATAGAAGAATGATAAGCCTCTAATCTTGATGAAATGCCTTCGGCGGTACTGAGATTGGCGAGCTTAGAGCACGCAGATGGGTTTTTAGTGGGTAGACCCTCTCGCGTGAGGGAGATCCCCATACTCTGGCCCTAAATAAGGTGTTTCCCATCTATAAAAAAAATGGTTATTCCTAGCATATTTCGTTCCATTGAGCGTTGTGTAACCTGCAGTTTCCTTATAACGTCCGTTTTAAGAGTCCAGGTTTCGCATGCATATGTCATCAGTACCTTCCCATACAGCACATCAAATCACATTTACGATGTGTTTACATTATTAGATGTAGACACAGGGTGACACAATTCCCCCGATGTAAATATGCTACGTTTACACATTGTAGTTCAACACGTATGCACAAGGGTTAAACGTCCGCCTTACAATGTAGCCACAGTATAGCATTTACGTATACACAAAGTAAGGGATACACAGTGTGCCGTAGGATACACAGTGCTTGTGTATTACGTTTAAACTCTGTTTACACATTGCAGTTGTGACTACCGCGTGTATACGTATGTATTTTCCTTCGTATATACATCTTGTGCTAGATAAAACTACTTCGTATGAACAAATTTAGGAAATAATACAAGTTTTGATGCCTAACTTTTTTCTTTTTAAGAAATATTTATTCAATGATACCAATTATATCTTTTTAGAACGAAAATTAGGAAGGCAAAACTTTATATTTTCCAAAAGTATATCGATCGTAAGTTCAAGAGAAGTAGCCTTAAAATTGTTCCATTTTTGTTTTGTATTAAATGTACCATTTTTCTTCCATAAATTGGATTAAGTGGTTAAAAAATAAAATTCTTATATTTCTTTATATCATGGAACGCAATAGCGCAAATAACACAATAATAATAATTATTTACACTGCAGAAACCAGAAGTAAGAAAACACTGTAAAAGAACAGAATTTGTATCAAAATGTATTAAAAATATAAGTACCTAGTATAACAACATACTAAAATGTTAAACACATATCGCCACGATTTGGTGGACCTCGTTTAGTAATTTTTTCTCCTCTTTTCCCTCCAAACAGTTGGTTTGTTAGCATACTCATTCATCGAGCACTCTGTTGGACTTTGTTGTATTTTATTTCCAGATTAACAATCTCACCCTAAAATTTTATATGAAACTAATTATTGAATATTAAACATATCTGTATATTGATCCATCAATAATTTACCGAATATCAGTGTTTAAATCTTTGTTTTTCTGGTCCGTTTAGATTTTTATTATTTCCAAATTAAAAAAAAATTATATTGCAGAGCTAACCTCTTTATCATTATACGAGAAGATGAGAGTTTTCATTCATTGGAGTCAAAATTTTATTAATTGGGTATCGAGTAAGGGAAGAGTCGCTGTTATAATATTAATAATACTCTTAGGAAGGTGTAACAAGGTAATTAAAAACTTGTGCTTACCTTAAAATTTCTTTTAAACTGCACACAAACAGAACATTTATATAGAGCTTCCGAATAATAAAACAATAATGGCTGCTAACACATACCACTCCTAGAAAGGAGAAAGGAGAGGACACATAAGATACACTTGGTCGGTGTATCTACGCTGAGGCTATCCGCGCGTGCGCACACCTTCATTTCATGCTAGAATATAGACACAACAGTACACTATTACAAAGTGTCTATATAGATGTTTATATTATGTGTATACGTCACATTTTTACAAGTGTACTATAGGCACAACTATGATACGAAGTATCACACATACATATGACTTATACATTGTATGTCTCATATCCCGACGTCAGATTTCATCATTTTAATAATTATTTGTTACGTTACAAAAAACTCTTTAGAATCTTGAGTGCATACGGTATACAACTAGTAAACACTGTATCACACAATTCTATCAATATAAACATGCGTGTATCTCATATGTTAGAACTAGCTGAACACTTAAGTTCACTTTAACATGTTTTGTTTCTCATGTGTCTCCCTTGTAGAAACGTAATTTCATTTGGACGTGCTGTATGGATCGTATCTTGTATTCGACACATTGGTCGAATGTTTTCTTCTTTAGATAAAATGGCATCCTAGATTTAAATATGATTGAGTTTTTTTCCATAAGGACTCCATGCTAACTTAATTCTTCGGTTGATTTCTGCTAATAGAGATCCCGAGCTGTACATTAGTTGTCCCAAATAGAGGTATTCTTCTACTATTTCCAGTTTTGTGTTATTTATTAGAATGTCATTTCTGTCTACTAGTTAGTTGTACATTACTTTAGTTTTTGCTAAATTCATTTTGAGACCAATGAATGGTAAATGATAATTGCTGGCTGTATTTAGTTCGTTAATTTGTGTTTGTAGTTCTTCAGGACTATTGGCTATTAGGACTATATCATCAGCGAATCTTAGATGGTTAAGATATTCTCCATCTATTTTTAATCCCTTGTTGGTCCAGTCTAGTTGACGGAAGATTTCTTCTAGTGCTGCTGTAAACAGCTTTGGGGATATTGTGCCTCCCTGTCTTACTTCTTTGTTAGTTGGGGACTCTGGGGTTGTTTTATATATCATTATTCTTGTTTTGGTTTCTTTGTATATATTGGCGAGAATTTCTATATAAGGCCTATCAATACCTTGATTTGCTAGAATTTTGGGTTATTGCTTTAGGTTATATCGAGTCGAAAGCGTTCTCAAAGTCTATAAAGGCTATGGCTAGTGGAAGTTCGCATTCTTTTGTTCGGCTGATAGTTTCTCTTAACGTATTTATGCGATCGATCGTGCGGAAGCCGCATCTAAAGACTGCTTGTTCCCGTGTTTGTGCAGCGTCTAGCGTGTTTGTATTCTGTTCTTTATCATTTTTGTGAATATCTTGTATGTTACGAGTGGTAGACTTATTATTGAGACACCAACCATTACTGAGATATCCATATTTGGCACGTCTGTTGACACTGTGTTTTCTTCTGAGTAAGAGTACGATGGTTGATAGAGGAAAAACCGAATTTAATAATTATTGAAACCCTCGAAATATTTCGAGGTAAGTTTATGGTAATTTTTCAAACAAGAATAGTAAAGTTCTTTGGAGGGTTTTTAGTACCAGGATTGAAGACTGTACCGGGGAATAAGTAAAACCTACTGTTACCCATTGTGTTAATTTAATTTAATATGCAAGATGAAATAAGAAGTAATATTTTTTAACTAAAATTTAAATTACACCTGCATTTTCAGGTTTATGTACCCATCTCTACACGGAAGTAAATATAGAATCGAAACATTTTTTGTTCCCGTTCGTGTTCCGCCGCTGCATATCGCACCGTTCGTCACCGGATACCCTTCCAGCTACGCGCGGCCCGGAAAGATAAATAGGTAAGCATCCAGTCCGGCCATTTTCTCGATAACAAAGCCAATCGGGATTCGGTTTTCCGTCATGGATACCAACATACGGGCCGAATAATTATAAAATTGTTGTTGGCCGGCGCCCGCGAGCGAACTGTAGGCGCCCTCTGTTGTTGGAAGGGTGGAAGAGCGCATAGTATAACGCGCGCCTAATGAGGATCAATGGCTCATTAAGGCACCGGATCCGAACGCGGGCTCTAATTGGTAATTTAATGTCAGTCTGATTAGATAGGAAAAATACGATCACGGGATTGTATGTAGGTATCTAACATAGCCTATTCATTAGACAATCAGTCGACTTACAATTATTATTTAATTTACTTTCGATATAAGATATAAGTAATATAAACGATACCTATTATTAAGGTTGATTCTCACTATACCTTTCGTTTCCGTTCCATATCCATTCCATATCGGTTCTGGGTATCTATTGTATTATTACCTGTAAGCTTCCGTTCCGTATCAGTTCCATACTTTTATTGTACAATTCTATATCATTATGAAAGTTTTATTTTTAAAATTTGTATCTTGTGAGAAAGGTAATAATAGATTTAATTAAGAGGTGAAAGAATAAATAAATATCAGCAAAATTTTAACAGACCTGGTACAAATGTAAGAACTTGAACGCTGTTTCCGATAGGCTTCAGTTCGTCCGCCATAAGAATGTATGGAAGAAAGGATATGGAACGAAAGGGAAATGGAACGGATAGTGTTCATTTCAAATTTAGTGATTATCACAGCCCCTGTGACATAAAGAAAAGACATGTGGCTATCTATTTCAAAAATTAAATTGTTCAAATGTCATATAATAATGGCCGTAGCTGTCATGGAATTGAGCGATTAAAAATTTACCATAAATATTTTTGTTTCAAATGGAAACCCATTTTTTTTGTTTCACTAGTGAAAAGGTTTTCCAATTCGTTACGTTTTAACTAGACATATTCCTATACCTAAAATAAATCGTGTTTAAGTTATTTAAGATTTAGTTTGAAAACGTATATTTTTCTTGATTTTATCTAGCTTCCTTTGACATTAAGTGTCAAACAGTCAGACAATTTATTTCCATCTGTCAGAAAATTAATTATTTGAATTTCCTATATTATAACTACTGCTGCTTAAAAGTTTAATAAGTGTATATTTATATAAATATATCTCGTTATTTTCGTTCTTTAGTGATATCTAATAGTTGATATTTTAATAATATACCGTACGATCGAAAAAAAAACAGCGCAAAGCTTGGAAATGACCATCAATAATATACTGTCATAGGCTACTGGTTGAAATCAAGAAAAATATACGCTTTAAAGCTAAATCTTAAATAACTTAAAAACGATTTATTTTAGATACAGGAACATGTACGTATAGTCAAAAAGTAACAAATTTTAAAAACGAAAGTAACAAAAGCCTTTTCACCAGTGAAATAAAAGAAGTGGATTTTCATTTGAAAAAAAAATGATTTATGATAATTTTTTAATCGCTCAATTCCATGACAACTGCGGCCATTATTATATGACATTCGGACAATTTATTTTTTGACACAGATAGCCACATGTCTTCTCTTTATGGTACAGTGGCTGTGGCAATCACTAATTTTGACGTTTCGGCTATATACATATTTTTGACAGTTTTTTCCTCCAAAAATTAGAATTTTTTTTTCTCAAAAACGGTTAACGTTAGGTATAGAGTGTTTAATATCAAAATTCATAAAATTTTACAGAGAATTTAAGTATGTACTAAAAAATGGAGTCACCCATTTAAAATAAGAAAGTTTCTGTCAACTTCCGGTACTTCCGAAAGTTCCGCCATATTGAAAATATTTTTAATCGATAGATCTCATTGTGAAACAATGACATGCACAAAATCTCGTATCTAGATATTGTAGTTCTCTAGAAACTTCTAACGCAGGCTCATCTTGGAGCACCCTGTATAAATACTTGAATTTTGTCAAGCATTCAACATACGTCATTCAATTATTACAAAATGTGCATTAGAAGTACATCATTATCTAAACAGACCGGGGGCCACATTTAGCTTCGCCGCCCGGGCCCCCGACAGGCTTAGTCCGCCACTGACTATAACTTCTCAATGCATTGGATGTCTTACGATTCAATTGAACGAACCGTATTGTTGGCGTTTGGTTTGGTTTGGTTGACGACTCATGATTTCACAAAACTCTATTCTTCTATCAAAATATCATCGTCATAGAGTTCTTGAAGTATCTGCATTTTGCATGGATGGAATTCATGCTTTTTCAATGTTTTTCTTACAGTCTCGTGTGATATTCCTGTCTGTTGTGCTACTGTCCGCTAGGAGCTGGTGGACTCTGCAATGCAATAATCCCAAAACCTCAATTCGAGCTCCTTTATTCATCACTCGTAGGTTATTTCTTTTTCTTATTACTCACCGAACCAGCTTCGGAGAACTTTGGCACCAGATCCAGTCACAGATATGTGCTGGATTTGGTGGCAAAGTTATCAATTTAATTTTTTTCAATTTACTTCACGATTTTGATTTCTTTCAATGAAAACCAATTCCGTCCTTCGTGCGCACTTTCCAACCTCCCCATAAATGAAAATAATGTCAGTTCTTTCGTGAAGAGAATAAACCATTCTAACACTTTATGCACTTAAGAAAAGATATTACTGGACAGTCCAACAAGCAAAAGCGAACTAACAATAGTAATATTCCTGTTTTGGCTATAAGAAATTTTAAAACATTTTCCAAAGCACGTCATCAATTTTGAGTGACAAGCGATGGCGACAGCGTAGCCAGATTGTGATGGATTTATGAGATGAATCTTAATTTAAAAGTGACAAACAATATATTTAGTATATAATTTTTATATAAATTTTTTTATGTCAGCAGCTACTTGCTACAAATTGAAATAAGTAGAAATATCTTAAAAGTGGTATAATGTGCTTACCAATCAATCTTACTTCTCTGACTGCATTCAAGGATAATAAAGGATCTTTATTGTCACGTTCGCGTTCAAAATATTTTATCAGGGAAGCTAAAAGCGCTTTGCTTCGACTGTTTGAAGGCTTCGGCATATTTTCAATCCACGATTTCAAAAAAGGCAGTAAAAAGTTGAATGTTTTGCACTATACAAATTTCTTCAAGTCTCTCTAGGAAGGTCTGAAAAGCCATTAGATGTTGCTCTCCATTTGTAAATTTTCAAAAAATTAGAATTAAAATATTGTGTTATGCTAATCGCAAAACAATTTCCGATGCACGTGATCCACTTTGAGTGACAAGCGATGGAGACAGCGCTGCCAGATTTTGATGGATTTATGAGATGAATCTTAATTTAAAATTGACAAACAACATATTTATTATATCATTTTTTAAAGAATTTACGTTTTATTTCTAATTTAATAAGTAATATTTTAGTGACTAATTGATTTATTTGTTTTATAGCTTATGTATTTTACTTATTACATATTGGCAAAAACTAGTCCATTATGAAGATTATTATAAGCGTTATTATGGGTTATTTATTACACAATTTTAAGGAATGCAATACAAAAACTGAAAAATTTAGATCTTAAAAGAACTGTTTGTGCTTAGAAGTACAATTTAAGAAAAAAACTATGAAAAACGGCAAAAAAACAAGAATTACTCCCAAAAATTCAAGAACACGATATTATACAAAATAATGACTGACACTAGGATAATTGTCAAATAATACACGACAACATTGCTGAACATGGCGCAATGTGACCAACAAGGCGATAATAAAAATCGGTTTAAACTAATTTTTGCAGCTCAATCTAAATAAAATATCTGTTACAATCATTGGCTCTATAAAGTATAATGAAGAGCTGCTTGGTATCTTAAATAAGTAAACAAATTTAAACATTTTTGTTAAAATTTCATTTACTCAGGTTTATAGGCTTTAGTGTCAATGTCGATGTGATTCATGACGTGCATCGGAAAATGTTTTAAAATTCCTATATATACATTTTTTCCTTTTTATTGCTCAATACTACGGTCAGGTGTTTCCTAAAGTTGTACAGGGTGGGTCAAATTCGACGCTTTTAAATGGAAAAACCCTTTTCTATAGGAGATAGACAAAAACTAATATCGGTGTCTGGAGCTCAATTTTCATCAAAAACATGATGGTGAAAAACGCATATCGATATCTGGTACCGTTTCGGAGTTTTTCAAAAATGTGCGTTTTTAACAAATCGCTGTAACTTTTTTGCTATGGAAAATTTTGTATTTTTATGAAAACATTTCCAAAGCACCTTTTTACGTAGAATTTAATGTTTTAAGTATAATTTTTTTAAAATTAATAATTTAAGATTTATCAAGAGAAAATTTGATTTTTTATATGGGACACCCTGTATATTTTTAATTTATTGAAAAGAATTTAAAATTACTTTTCCAAAAATATAACACACTTGCAAAAAAAAATCTAGCTGTGAGCATCAATTAAAACGAAAATAATATTTGCTATGAGAGATGCAGAATTTTATTTATTAGATTTATTAGAATTTAAAGTATATTTAACCAACATCAACACAATTAAACTATATTTAATAATGATAAAAATAAATAGCAAACCAAGACATGAGATTTTGCTACAGGTGTTCAACATATCAACCGTCTTCTGTTATGGACAGACGGGGCAGTTTTTGAACATTTCTCGCGGAATTCATTAACTCAGTGGGGGTGAAAGATACCCTCTCATAACTGCTAAGTATTTCTAATTCTTGTCTAGATTATACGGAAGAATAAGGAACCTTTATTCTTCCGCAAATATATACATAGGATTAGATCCACGGGCACTAAGTCAGGCGGCCTCGACGGCCAACGGCTGGGATCTTGGTTAGCTATTCAATTATTCTTGAAATTGGCTGCAAAAATTTGCTGATAACTTCAACGTTCAGAGGCGGTGCGTCGTCTTGCCGGAAAAATATGTTTTCGGGTTCCATTAAAGGGCATTTCATCAATAAGGGGTCCAAAGACTACTAGTTAAAAGTGGCGAACTTTTAAAAATTCTGTATTTCGAAGGTGATTATAACAAAATATCAAGTGTGCTATATTTTTGGAAAGGTAATTTTAAATTCTTTTCAGTTAATTAAAAATATAGAGGGTGTCCCAAATAAAAAATCTATTTTTTCTGTTGATAACTCTTAAATTATTAATTTTAAAAAAATTAGACTTAAACTATTAAATTCTACGTAAAAAGGTGCTTTGAAAATGTTTTCATAGAAATACAAAATTTTCCATAGCAAAAAAGTTACAGCGATTTTTTAAAAATGCACATTTTTGAAAAACACCCCGTAACTCCGAAACGGTAACAGATATTGATGTGCGGTTTTCACCATCATGTATTTGATGAAAATTGAGCTCCAGACATCGATATTAGTTTTCGTCTATCTCCTATAGAAAAGGGTGTTTCCATTTAAAAGCGTCGAATTTGACCCACCCTGTATATCTTTGGTATGCTATCCAGTGGAAATGTGGAATTTTCCTTTTCAGGGGGTTCCAAGCTCCTGGGCTGACAATTTTCCCATACTGTTTCCAGTCAATGACCACTCTAATCATTACCGCATTGTGGTAATCATTCAAGCATTGGTATATCTACCGATTACAATGTGCAGTGGTGTTAGGCCTAGAATGACGTTCATGCTGCTATTGTGCATGTTCTCATGGCTCTGGTGATACAGGTGTCTAGTTCGATAAAAAAATTACCGGGCTTATTACTGTAAAGATATCCTTTATGATACTGTATGAAACAAACTACATCAAACTAGTCCTGCTATAGATAAAACAATATAATCAAAACTTTACCGAATTAAATTTTAGTCTAGAACACTTACAAAATAAAACCACAACGTTTTACAACTGTTTAATTGGAATTCCTCTCAAAAATCTAGTAGCCGCGGCTTCGCAGCGGTCTCCGTTCGATTTACGACTTTGTAGCTCTTTGTTTCGAGAACTGTTTATGCTAATAGCTACTAGGCTCTCTCGCTCCCAGTTTGATAATTCGGTTCTAATTAAACAGAACGAAACTCGTCACCTACCGGTTTTTACTGTCCGAGACTTCTCGGAATTTTCGAAAAAAAAAATGAGTATAAATTAAGACGGAGGAGGTAAATATTCCGGCGGAGATTGGAGTGAACCAAGGATGGGTAAATCTCGTAGCTTTAGCCTAGTTAGCATTTTGGTCTTAATCCAAAACATTATATGATTTGATTTATTATTAAAATTTGTTTTTACTATTTTTTTTCAGGTGCAAAGCCAGCACTCTTAGATGACCCAGGTATTGCATTTTTCTTTTCTTGATGGTGTTCAGTATCTCTTTTTGTTGCTGCATATGCTCTGGAGTACTTCATCGTTGGTGATCCTTTGTACTAGTGATGGGCAAAACTGTTATTTTTAGATAACAGTTGAAACTGTTATAGTTATTTATAAAAAACAGCTTAAAATAACAGCTTGAAAATAACATGTTTCTTTATTTTATTGCTAAATATCTGAAAGAGTATGAGGCGGTCACCGCCAGGCGTATTAACGCAGTTGCAAGTTGCAACAATGACGTGCTCGGTGGTAGTGTTTCCAGGGTGTCAAAACATTTCTAAATATCGATTGTTATCTAAAATACCTCTCTAAAAACGGTGGTTGTTTACAAATAAGCGCTGTTTACAAATTGCGATAGTAGCTGCTAAATACTTTATTGAGGTCTCTTGTTCGATTGTTTGTCCATCCTGTTTTGATTAGATACATTTTTCTTGCTTCTTTTTGTATCTAATGGCAATTTTGTTCCTATTTTGGTTAGGCGAATTCCCGCAAGGTTCTTCTAAACAAGAATAGATGGCAATGAGTATCTTACATACATAAGTACTGTCTTGTGACTTTTTATTAACCTTTATAATAAATATTATAATTATAAACACGTGTTTTATTAAATTTATTATACCATTTACTAAGTGAATTTACAAAAGTAATTGTAAATTCACTATAATAAAATGTTTTAATTTGTTGTTGTAGGAATGTAGAATGTTTAGGGGGGAGTTAATCACCGCGACCTTATAGATCTATTGTGTGTTCCCTTTCTTGAGTTATAACGAGTTATAACTCATCATACAGTCTCAGGGCTTTAAGAAAAGCCAGTATCTGAGACGGCTCCACAGAGGCCAGCTCTCCATCCTCGACATCAGACGTACCAAGGTTCATGGCACGAATGGTCGTCGTCTCGGCGCACTCAGTGATAAGGTGTTCTGGTGTTTCCCCATTTTCCCCACAAAATCTGCATTCGCCGTTGTTTCTCGACGAAATTTTTGAAGCAGTATTTGATATTCTTATTTGTCGAATCTTACAGGAAATTTAAATCTAACAGAAAGTAAATTACAATATTTACTTGAAATCAAAAAGATACAGTCATATTCATCAAAACATATTTTAACTAAAAAAACCGATAATATATTTTACCATACGACAAACCATACAATGTAATAACTTAAAATTACCCAACCCTGATGTGAACCCGTTCAACGGTTTTATGTGTGGACATAAAATGGAAAAATTTTCGCTCTTTTTGGGAATAAAAACAAAATATGTTTAAAGGCGAATACCTCGTTTGATTGGCTGTAAAATGAAATAGTTTTAAATCCAGCTTATTAAGGATTAATTACCACATAAATCAATAGAACGTAGCGTTAAATTTAATTTATACAATTTGGTAAATGTTGGGTATTAGAAAATTTATATGCCCGTCCTTATTACTAGGTGTTCTGCCCATTGCCAATTGAGTGATTTGATTCTGCGGATGACATCTATTACCTGGTTCTTTTGTCGTATCTACTCGATTATTTTACGGTTTTTCCTAGCCTATTATTAAAATCAAATTTCCCATATAAAAAACTCCCAGATACCAATTTTCATCCATATATTGACGTTACTTCATAAATTATTTTGAAAAAATCGAAATAAAAATGAAACTTTTACACCCTGTATCTCCGAAACTAAGCATTTTAGGACATACATTTATACGCACTTTTTTACTTATTTTTATCTGCAGAATATGCTGCCGAAGTTTCCGAAATACAGTTCGGACCACCCTGTATATTCTTCTACTATTCCTAGTGTTATTATTTATTAGAATGTCTTTTCTATCGACTAGTTCGTTCTATTCTACATTACTTTAGTTTTTGTAAAATTCAATTTGAGACCTACTTTATTGCTGGCTGTATTTAGTTCGTTATTTTGTTCTTGTAGTTCTTCAGACTATTGGCAATTAGGACTATGTCATCAGGGAATCTTAGCCAACAATGGAGAATATCTTAACCAACTAATCTTAATTGGTTAAGATACTCTCCATCTATTTTTAATCCTTTGTTGGGCCAGTCCAATTGACGAAAGATTTCTTCCCGTAGATTTTAATGTCTTTGTTTCTACTAGTGTTGCTGTAAGCAGCTTCGGGGATGTCAAGTCCTGTCAATGCCTTGTTTCACTAGGGCTTCTATTATTGTCTACTATTATTTTTTGTATTCTGTCCAGAAGCTATTCATATTCATTGGATCTTTCTTTTAGTGTGTTGGTGTTTACTCTAGTTGTTATTTGTTTCCTGATCAATTTTAGTCTTTCTAGTCGAATATCAAGGATTATTCTGATTCTACGACTCTGTGGTGGTCGCCTACCTGTAAGAAACAAAGTTATTTAAATTACAGAATATTTATAACCCTTCAAGGTTCGTCATTTTTATCTTAATTCCTATTCATGTATTTTAATTTTTGTACATACATTCTTTTAATTTTGAGAAACGTCCGAAAAAGGTGTCAGTCACGCACGCCATCTTCTTTCTTCTCACGCCCGAACTTCGACACCCATAACTCAAAACGATTGACAAGAATTTCTTTATAATTGCTTGTGTTGCACCGGCGGTTGCGCGTCAATATTCAGCTCGCAGCGCCAAGTACGCCACATACAAAACGCTTATTTATGAAAATCCACCGGTGGCGTTTTCCTCAGAATTATTTACTGGATCTCCCACGGAATATAGATTTATTTTGACCACCGGGTAAGAGCTATTAATAATGGCGGTGACAGGGTTTACAACGTGAAAAATGCAGAAATTTCGGAAATTTTATTGCTTTTTTCAAATCTTTTACATCAAAAAAATTACTATTCTATGTGTAAATAAAGGAAGTTACAAAAGAAAAAGAAAAAACATAAAAAATTACATGTCAAAACCTCTTCCGTTTAATCACCGCAACCCTATAGATCTATTGTGTTCCCCTTTCTAGAATTATTACTCATCATACAGTCTCAGGACTTTGATAAAAGCCAGTCTCTTAGACGGTTTCACAGAGGGTAGTTCTCCATCTTCAATATCAGTCGTACCAAAGTTCATGGCACGAATGGTTGTCGTCTTGGCGCACTCAGTGATGAGATGTTCTGGTGTTCATTTACATTTTACAGAAAGAGGTCGAGGCTTTTGCAAAATAATAATAGTAGTAGTGATGTCTTGCCTCCACCCACGAATGCTTTTTATCCCAAAGAGATGCTGCATTACACTGGTGCATCTTAATTTCTTTTTTTAGCTTAGGAAACCTGCAGACCCCATCCTCCATCCTCCTCCCACATGTGAGGTACCGGTTCCAATTCTTTTAAATTTTGTATATATACTATCTTAAAAAAGTGGGTGCCCATTTTTTAAGGAGAAAACAAAAACTAAAATATAATTGCACAAATCCACAAATCACTGATACGCAAAGTGAGGTTACGCCTGTTACGGAACCGTTGAACCGTCAACCGTCAAACATTTTTTGACAACAAGCAATGGACCTATCATAGACCAATAACAGACAACGTCGGGAATCGTTTACCAGGAATACGAAAAATTATATGCTCTGTGGCCGACGACGGATGATCCTACGTATGCCTGCCCATCGCAAATTTAACATGGCGTACGTTGGAATTATATACGTCATAATACGATTGCCGGTTGTCCGGTTTGATGACTTCGGTCGTGTGAGACGACTAATGTTGGAGACCCGGTCGGAATTGGTATATTGGTAGTTCATATTAAGTCGGACACAGAAATCCGCCATTCTTAACAAGTATCCGATTGTCCGCCATATTAAAATCGTTTTTTGTTTTTAAAATTGATATTCATATTCAGATTTCTAGTAGAATAATATTGATAAGGTTGAGTTTGGGGGGAACCACAGTAGACTTTTGTTATTAAACCAGCTAGAAAAAAAAAATATATGTCTGGATTAATGATTCAGAATTATTATAATATGAAATTAGGCAGGCACTTATAGTTATATCCGAGGAGTGATTATGAATCCATTTGTAATTAGGTAGTTTGGTTAGGTTTTTATGTCTTCTTGATAGCGAATTTGAAACCAAACGTAACGTAAGTGCTTAGCGATGAATTTTAAGTAACTGAAATCCAACGTAATATGACGTTGGTAATTGGTAGAATTACATTCTCTATTAGGTCAGATACCGACGTCGAGGCGACCCGAATCTGTATTCCCCATTTAGGTGCAAATAAGGGTCGCCAGGCGGTCGAACCGACGTTGGTACCCGACGTTGGGTTTATTGAACGCGACGTATACCCGACGTTAGATAACGTCCAAATGCTACTTGGGTTAGCTTCAATCTACTGAGATGTTCATTGAAGTGATAGTGTCTTGTTAAAGACCTCATGACAGTCCTAAGATTCTTCTTACTTGAATCATGTAAATTCTTTGATTTTTCTAGGTCGTAAATCCAGAGAAACTTCTTCGATTGTCTTATACCGTTGGAGGATTCCCATTCCAGTTTACGAATGGAGTCTTCCAGGTTCTTGAGTTGGTTTCCACTTGGGAAGCAGAACAGTTCTGGTCCAGTCAGTGGTAGTGTTTGGTTTGGTTTGGTTTGGCTCCTTTTCTAGTTAGATCAAGCCTCACAGAAACTACTACTAGTGGAGTGCTTTAAGCCCTTATGGGATACAAACCTCGGAATTCAATTACTGTAAACGAATTTTTATGAAACTTTTTGCATTGTATTGTTAATAAGATATTATATTACAAAGTTTACCCATTTAAATTCGTTGCTTTCACTTTGGTATTTAAATAAACACACATATACAACTGAATACATACAAGATTGCTCTGTGTTCCGAAAAAGCTCTGTATCAGGATTCCTATTTGAGATTTTCACTCCAAACCTTTTACAAAATATGTGTTTAATGGTAGTACATATTTCAAAAATATTTTTCCAGGAACCTTTGTATGAGAACTTCTAATCGAGACGATCGATTTATTGTTTTTAAGTTTATCGCTAAGAAACCGCCGTTTGCCAGCTTTTCGAATTGATAATGAATTGCACCTAAGGAACGTACATATTAACTAATGGACTATAAGAAGACTAAATGAAGCAAATCCTATGTCAAGAAGGCCTGCTTCGGGACCAGAACTTGTTGACTGTTGATGTAAATGTATTTCAAAAACTATACATTTTAGTCATATACTTTTTTAATGAAACTCGCCTTTATTTTTATACTAGAATCCAAAAATCAATTAATATACAGGGTTGTTCACCACATACGACACGGAGTATTGTAGCTAAACGATGAGATTTTTACAAATTGTAAGTTTTGGGTTCGATGAAGGACTATTAGAGGTACAATTTAAAAATAATTTTACAAGATACAGAGTGTCCCAAATAAGTAAAAAATATCAAAGTTGTATTTTTTTATGGAACCCTGTATATTACATTTTTAGCTTTCTGATTACTAATTAAAAGAAATTTGGATAAAGGTTTATTATACTAAACTCACTGTTTTGAAATATTTTCACTCTTGTGGAATTGCAGTAAAAAATTTTACATTTTCATTCACAAAATTGTCAAAGTTTTTAATACTCAAATACTGAATGAGACATTTACTGATCGGAGTTATTGTGTTGCACACTATTAAAATAATACTAATGTTATATACAGAGTGTCTAAAAAATTTATTCTGAAATAAGTATTAGCTTCAAACGGCAATAACTTGTTTAATTTAAATGGAATTGGACCCACCTATTTTTGCATGAGGGAATCAGATGTTCAATTGTCTATCAAATTATATTATACCATTTTTTACCTATCTCTTTAAGTTTCCGTAGAAAATGTATTTTCTTGTAATTTAGAACTTATTTATCAATATACCCATGGACTATTGACATTTTAGATTATTTTTAAAGATGTACCAAATTTTTAAAGAGTACAGATACTAATATTGTCGATATAATTCGTTTATTTTATTAAAAAATAAAAGAACCTGTTTAAATATTTGTTAAAGAGGATCAATTAATATGATTCCAATATTCAAACTACATTAACTGACTGTTTGCGTTGATTAATAATAATTGCTCCAAATACTAAAAAACTGAATTTTGTATGGGCATTAGACAGTGTGATAAAAAGTAACACCTTAAAAATGATATTTCATTTTTTAATAAATGCTTATTTATAACTACAGAGACTTTAATTTGATAACTTATTATTATATTGATTTCTGACTCAAATCCACATTTATTTATAATAATTTATTAACGAACACAATTAAGTATGTAATTAATTAGTATATGGGCGGAAATAATGGTGTTATATTTAACTAATGGTATACTCTTTTATAAAGATTTAAATAGTTTTCTTTTTGCATACAAATGGGCTAGTAATATTATCGTTTTGCTAAAAACGATAATATTACTAGTCTGTACATTTTGTCCATTTGTTGCTTTAAAAACAACCTAAAATGTCAATATTCCATGGATATATTGATAAATGAGGTCTCAATTATAAGAAAATGCATTTTCTACGAAAACTTGAAGGGATAGGTAAAAAATGGTATAATACAATTTGATAGACAATTTAATTGTGCATCTGATTCTCCTAAAATATGCAGGGCTTTCCATTTAAATTAAAGAAGTTATTGCCGTTTAAAGCTAATAATTATTTAAAATAAATTTTTAGACACTCTGTATAAGGTAGTATTATTTTTATTATTGCAACACAATAACTGATCAATAAATAAACTTCATTAAATATTTAGTATTAAAAACATTGATACCCTTGGAGAAATGAAGCTTTAAAATTTTACTGCAATTTCACAAAATTGAAAAATATTTCAAAAAACGGTAAGGTTTAAGTATAATAAACCTTAATCAAATTTACCTTTATTTTAATCGTAGAAACTAAAATGTAATAATATACAGGGTGTTCCATTTAAAAAAATACAACTTTGATATTTTTTATTTATTTGGGACACTCTGTATCTTGTAAAAATATTTTTAAATTGTAGCTCTAATAGTCCTTCAACGAACCCCAAACTTACAATTTGTAAAAATCTCATCGTTTAGCTACAATACTCCGTGTCGTATGTGGTGAACAACCCTGTATAGATGTTCCATTACAAAAAACATTACTTTGTGTGTAACTTTTTATCGTGACACGCTGTAGAACTCTATATAATTTTAGAAAATGCTATAAATTGACTTACATAAGCTTCCAAAATTTCACTTCAATATATACTTTTGTTCTCTTTGCAAAAACCACGTCGTATATGACACTCAACCCTGTATAATTCGATTTCAATCAAAATTTCAATGACTAGAATATAAGCAGAATAGGTATAGCTTATGCATTAGATTCATTTATTTCAATAAATTTACTTAAAAAAAAAAAAAATTAAAAATCTAAAAATTAAGAAGGAAATAACAAATAACTAAGAATTTATTAAGATTACTAAAATAAAAAATTAAAAGCAACGAAAAAAATGGGTAAATATTTTAGTTATTTTATCTATAAAACACATTTTAGAAGGTTTCACATTAATCCATTCACAGTAATTCCGAGGTAAAAGTATCTGGGCACTCCACTAAACAAAATATTTTCATTGATGATGTCAAAAAAAAGTGATATGAACGAAGATTATTTTAAACATTGGTATCTTACCAAAACCTAAAGAATTTGCAGAATATGCAGAAATATAGAGAAAGATTAGTGTGGGAAATGGATGAGGAAAATCAAAGAAGAAAATAAATATATATGAAACAAATGTAATGTAAGTACGCAATGAAGAAAATAAAGACTGCAGACCCCATCGAGTCGAGGAAGATTTTAAGAGACAGCATCCAAATAAATTAAATAGTCTATTAGATGAATAATACATATCTATATGATTGTAAGTAAATGGCTTTAACAGATTCGTCTATTTATTATCTATATAATATATGATAATCTATATCTATATGATAATCTATTAATTTTTTGTCTTCTCTCCTTGCAAATATTGTTATTATGTCCGAAGTGCTGACACCTTCTAAACGATTGTTTACCTCGCCATCCGTCAAACCCATATATCGATCAGCGCGATGGAAAGAATACGTCCGGCACGATGGTTAGATTACGCGGTAATGGTACAATTTTTAACGCGGCGGGAGGCCCATTGATGGCGAACAAAGGTACCACGGACCGGGCACCCAAAACACAAAGCCCCCTAATAAATATATATTAAATTTTTAAACGTTTTTATTTCTGCGTCAGCCGGCCGGTTTACACGCCAGTTTTAGATCATCTAGAGATATCTGTAAGTAGCTGAAAAGATATTATTGGTACTCTGTGTATATATTTTAGGTTTAAATTATAACTGAGTGAATTATCTCCGTTGAGCCAACGTACTGGTCTTTACAAAAAATAACTTTTTTATTTTGTGGATTTTCTTTCAGTGGCGAAAAAACCCAGAAGTCTTTGCCAGAAGTCTTTTCAAGGGACATGAAAGGTTGACAACTTAAGTTATGTTGGCATTTGCCTGGTGTTGCATTGTTATCTGATGAGTTTTAATTTAAAAATAGATGTAGTTTTTTTTTAAATGAGTTAAGATTGGCTTGTCCAAAATTGTTCAAATTTGGCATAGGTATTTGACGTTTACGTCCCCGCTCTAAAATCAACAGGGGAACCAATATTTGGACAGTTCAAAATTTGCATTTGCATTTTCTACGCTCCCAACGACCGGCGTGCACTAGCTGGTATAATTCTATATAGATCATATTACATATATTCTTATTATATAGTCTATAAAATGAATAACTTTGAATTTTGACCGTTATTTTTTACCAACATGGCAAATATAAAATCCCTCTATCAAAAAAGTTACTGATATTCTTTAAATTGAGTGCCTGAACGAATCAGATAGGTAACTCTTTTTACTTTCGTGAAATAGAAAAGGAAAATAATAAAACAAGTGA